>NC_063225.1:20837177-21142295 GCF_020740725.1 Corvus hawaiiensis | reverse complement strand
AATCCTGAACCTCTCAATCTACGATCAATACCTTCATCTGTCAGCCACAATTAATTAAACACAATCCCACTTCCAGGGCTTTGATTCATATCGCTCCAGAACAGCTTACTGGGTATTATAATCCAGACTGATGCTAATGCTGTCCTCAAGTGGAAGGGAGGGACTGACTGAGATATCAACCCCCAATTTCATTAAAAGCCAAGTGATAGAAGGGCTCTCGTTGTGAGGTGAGTGATGAGTAGGTGGGACTGTATTCTCCTCTAGAGCCCTGCTGCTTCCCAGGGGTACAATGCTGCTGGAATGCGGCTGGGGCAAGGCTGTTGCTCTGGGTGGGGAAGGGAAGCTGAGTTAGACCAGCATGATGGTTTTGCTGTCCGTGCTGTCTGTGTGAGTGTGTTCTGTTCTACAGAGGCTTCTTTTTTCGGACAGTGGTTGGGATTTTGGAATTTGTTACATTTTTGAGCAGTAATTCAATATCCAAAGGCTGTTTAGAGCTTCCCGACAATGGTCTGTGGTGGTCTAAGCCAGAGCTCCAGAGATGCTATAACAAAGCTCTTAAAAACAGTAAAATTGTTTTTCTTGAGATTCTTCTGGTGCTTTTAATAACCCTCTGTTCTACACATGGAGTGGTAAAAGCAAAGAGGGATGTAGGGCCAAGCCACATAGGAATTGGATCCAAGATTCATGGCTCCCTCCCCTCTCTGCTGTCTCCCTCAGATAGGCAAGGAGGTCAGACCTAAAAGCGGTGATTTGAACCTATTCCAGGTCTTAAACCTGAGAGCCCATTCCCTTTTTGCTGATGCTGGCCATGTGTCTCAGCCAGCATCCTCTCCTAGGATTGCAGCCTTCACATTCCTTTTTACTCTGATTCAGAGTCAGGCGCTCTCCTTCCCTGATGCCTGTTCCTTGCACCTTCACTCTCAGGACTTCAAAAGCCTCAGATCCAACATCCAGGAGCCTGGGGGCAGCTCCTGTTATCCACAAAGGGCAGGCAGCTCAGCAAATCTTCAGACGATAAGAGAGAATGATTTCCAACTTTGAGCCACCTGGAATAAAGTGGAGTTGATGATGTTGCAGGGAGTCGTGACCCCAGGACTGGGAACAGCAAATCTAACTATGTTTGAGCTCTCCAGTAGCCCTCAGTGTCCAGTTTCATCAGTGCAACTGTCTGGGGGTTTCCAGGACATCTTCCAAATGACAGATGTGTTTTGTTTTCTGCCCTTGTAGGACAAATGACTTCGGAGCCATAATCAAAGGGGAATAGGCAGGCGCTGTAGGTCAGCTCGGGATTTGTGCTGGCTCTGTTGGAGGAGAGCCCAGTGTTTGCACAGAACAAGCAGGAGCCTGTTTCCAGGGCTGGAAATGTTACACTTGGCCGTCCCAGCAAAATTTACACCTCGGTGGTACATAATGGAGGCAGAAAGGTATGGAAAACCTTCCCCTCTGCCCATGTCCAGGGTCAGCAGGGACAGCAGGGGCCCAGAACTGCAGCAGCCTTGCGTGAGGGAGCTGCCGAGCAAACCACAGCCTTCACTTGAATTTGGGAGTTCATTCCAGTTCAGTGAGGCAAGGGATATTTCCATGCCTGCTCTCCACACAGGGCTCTGCTGTTTGAGCTGCACCAACAAGCCTGTTGCATCCAGAAATGATTAAAGCCTGAACGTTTCCTAGGCAAATTCTGTAAGTTCGATAGGACATTCAATTAGGGAAGAGGAATGAGAGCACGCAGTGTGCTGGGAGCTGAGCCTGCCTCTCTGACAGACCTCACTGAGAACTCACAGTGGCTTTGTAGGGAGGAACAACCACCATGTGAAACTTGGAAAATAAATAATTAGTTGGGATTTTGCTGCCTGTCTTTTCCCAAAGCCCTGGTTCCCACCTTCTGATGAGGATCAGAAAGCTGTTGCTTTATCTGCACTTTAAGCTTCAGCTTGTAAATAGCAAAATCTCTGTGATCAGAATGATTTTAGGTACAATGAAGCCAAAAAAATGCCAATTTCTCTGCTATCCACCTAAGAAAATGGAGTGATGGGTTTGTAGTAGAGCAATAAACCACAGTGCCTTTGTGGGTGCAAACTGTTAGCCTGAGGTTCCCTGCAAGACAGAGGAACAAAGGCCACTTTTCTTTCATCAGCCACTTGAGCAATCCAGACCCCCCACCACCCTCCCCGAGTGAAAGGCTCTGCTGGTGTCTTTATTGCCAGGAGAAAATGAAAATTATATGCAAAATATAGACGAGAAAATTCGTATCTCTGCGTTTGAGTGCCGTGCTGGGTATGACATCACTGGGAGCCAATCAGCAAGCTCCCTTTGTGTCTGGCTTTCTAATAAAAGCCACTTCATCAGAGTAATTTGCAGTAATAATTTATTCACCTTCTAGGAACGGCACCACCTGACTCCCTGAGCAGCCAGGGAGAGTGAGCGAGCAAAGGTCCCGAGCCCCAGATGTGGCTGTGCCCTGCGTGAGCTCAGCTCCAGCTCTGCCTTGATAAGAGTTGCCTTCAAGTTGCAGATAAGAGAAGTGATCACTTGTGTTCATTCATTACCCCATGACTGAGCACCCCTAAAGCTGCTCAGTGCTGCAGGTGCCCAGAGCAGAGGATGGTTCCCAGCAGGAAAAGGGGCTCTGGGGTTGGAAGCGTGGCACTGGGGCCACATAACAGAACTCTGCAGCGCTGGGCAGGGTGGGAGGGTTCCCCTTGCCCTGCAGAGGAGACATGGTGCATGCTTTGCATGGACACAGGGAAGAATTTGGCCTTTTGAATTTGGGGTTTGTCTGGGCAGGGAAGCCTGTGCTGGGGGCACAGAGAGAAACTGAGGCGCCACAGCAGTGTGTGCAGTTCAGATGGCTGGTGCTGTGCAGGGGAGGATCCGGACACACGGGAGTGTCATGGATATGGTCATGGATATGGCCTCCAGCAGTTGTGTCACTAGTGCAGCTCACAGGAACCTTCTTTGCAGGCTGGCATAGCTCAGAGCTCCTTGGTGGCATCCTGCCTTACAGGCAATGAGTAATAGCTCTGTGAATGAGGACAGACCCCACAAAAAAGAGCAGCAGTTCTGTGGGATCACTCCCTGAATCCCAAGAAAATGTTGCTTCGAGCAGCACTCCGGGGCTGAGTAATCTGGTTGTGCAGGAGACGTGTGGGCTGCTCGTCCCACGTGTCTCTAGTAGGAGCTTCACTGTGCCAGAATGTTGTGTGGGAGGCTCTTCCAGAGCCGTGTGTAACTGCTGCACTGGATGTATATTCTGGTAGTGTAAAGTCTCCTAATCAGATTCTGCACACACAGTGCTGGATTTGGAAACAGAGCACAGAGCACTGAACAGAGACCAGCCCATGAAGACAACCAAAACAAGAGATCACTTCTACCTGAATGATTCATTCTGTTTTACAGTGAGCAAAAGCAGCAGAGCTGGGCACAGCAGATGTCCTGAGCCGGCCAGAGGCAGCCCAGGCAGACACACCAATACAACCATCAGCACACGGGTAATGGAGATCTCAACTGCAGATGCAGCCAGGCAAAAACCCAACGGTGGTGGCAGAGTGAGAGGGTCTTCATTCTCATTGTGGGCAACAGCAGCCCTCCTCTCTGGCTGAGTTGTCAGCATTGTGTCTATGCAGCCTTTGGATATTTTGAAAGAAAAAAAAATCCAAATAATTCAACCAGTGGAGTTAATTTGCTCTGTAAATCCTGCTGTGAGTGCATCCAAGCAGGCTTTGTGTCAGAGGTTTCTCTGGTAGCTCCCTTGCCCGTGTGTGATTGATCCTGGAGAGCAGGACAGCTCCTGGTGATGAATAACCCACGTCTCAGCTCTTCCCTAGGGAAGTGCTTAGCCAGCAGTCCATACTGTGCTCATGGGGTCCATTATAATTCACCTTGGAGGAGCTGCTTGAGGAGGTACAACCTTGTTGGAGCTTCTTGGGAGACTCCCAAAGATCAGATCCTGTGCCTGTATGGCTGTTGGTGTGCAGGGAAGTCTGGAGAGCCACAAGCAGTGTAAAAGGAGGATTAGGGGTGAACAAGTGCTTCCCTGGGATTCTCAAATAAATCTTGCTGTGCTCTACTTGGATGTGTTACTCTCCATGTGACAGCAAGCCTGAGGGGCCCTAAATGTCTTCAGTAAGAGAGGGAGGTGCCTGGCCCCTTTCTGAATCCAGGCTTTCCGGGTTTGCCATTCCAGTCCCTCACTGAGGTTGAGATGTTTCCTTGGGTACCTCCAGGACCACCTGCAGCAACTGGGAGACCCTGGGTGCAGCCCCTGTGGGTACCACAGGCTGGCAGTGAGGGGTATCCCTGCCGATGGTCCCTGGGAGACCCTCCCACCAGCCCTGATTGTGCTGTGACACCCACTCATGCTCTTTTGGTGACTCCTGGGACTTGGAACACTGGAGGTGCCATTCCAGCTGCAAGGCAGGCCCTGGCCCCTACTCCCATACTGTAAAGCAGCACTGGGAGCTTTGGGAAGTGTTTTCCTGTTCGGATTTCACCCATTTACTTGGTTAGGTTGAAGCACAGCAGCGATAACTGGGGAGGGCTAGGGCTGTGGTGCTGCCCCCAGCCTCTGTCTGTAGGACCCTTTTAAGCCTTGTTTATTGATTTACTTTGAAATGACATCCTTGGCTCAAATGAGTGCAATCAGAGGTGGCAGAACTCCAGAGCAGAAGAGTTTATAACATATTTTCTAGGAATTGCATGTCATATCTGAAGGGGAAATGGAAGGGTAACATAAACTCACACAAAGCCTGGGGATAATGTCTATTACTGTGTGGAGACAGTGGTCTCGGAGCCTGGAGTGATCTGATGAAGTCTGGTAGTGGGAATTTGGGCTAAGCTGTGCTTTGCAGACTGGATTCTTTTATAAATGAAGCTGTGTAAAAGAAACTCTGGACTGCTGGGTCAGGTAAACAGGAAAGCAGGCAGCCTGCAGAGACCAAGCCACCTTGTCCTGACTAACTGCATTTTATGGAGCCTGGCTTTTGGATAACCTCTGCCACTCATCCTGGCACCAGCTGACTGAGCTTTGCCTCTGGGGTTTGTACCAGACAGAGATGTTAAGGCTCCTCACCCCATCACTGCACCACATCAGGTCTGTATAATATCTTGCTTCTATCAGGCATTGTGTACTTCAAACCTGAGTGGTTTGTCTTTGTCGTGAACATGCAGACAGAAACATAATGTTTAGGCCACTTAAGTGCCTCACCCTCTCTTCTCCACTGACTTGGCCAGGCATTTCCAGGTTGTAAGACTGACTCATTATTAGCCTCAGATTAGGCAGCAGCAACACTGCTTAAACCCGTTTTAACTGCCAGAATAGGCCCTTTAATGCAGCCCTTTTGTTCTTGGACCATTGTCCCAGTGGTCTGTTCCCAGCCCCCCTTCCCCTTGCTCAGCCTGGGGCTTGCTGGACTTGCTAAGAGCCTCTCTGCGGCTAGAAATGGATCTGCTTTTTTTCGGGATCTCTTTGTTGTCTTGAGCTCTCAGGGTAACTGCCTAACACCTGCAACACTCCCACATCCCTGTGTAAATTGCCTTCGTCCCTCGCTGACAAATGAGAGGCCATTGCCAGTGACAAGGTAACCTGGCATTCCCTTCGTGCTGCCTTCTGCTTCCCAGCCAGCTCCAGGTGAGTGGGTGAGCTCAGCCCTGGCGTCTGCCCAGCTGGCTCTGTAACCTGGGGTCAATTGTGCCTTTCAGGATCCCACTGCTCCTGCCCCTGCAATCACAGCCACGAGTCTGGCTCTTCCAGCACCTGGAAAGCAGCTGAATAATGCTGGGTAGGCTCAGCTTCCCACACGACTCCCTGCCAGCTGCAGCTGTGGGCTTGTCTTTTCCAATCTATGGCTACCACTAGCACACTGACATCGCAGTTTGCTTTCTCTTTGGGTTTGGTAGTGACAAGTCTACCTGTTGGTGGAGGGGGAGGTTTGTTATTCCCCTCTGCCTGAGGAGGACATGGTTGCCCCTGCCTTGATGGATCGGAGGCTGTGCCTGCCCTGCCTGACAGTTCTCAGGTACTGTCAGCTACTTCACCTGCTCCATCCTTGGCCACTCGCCCAGCCCTCCTCTCTTCCTCCTCTGTGTTCCCTCTTGGGGTGACCTTATTTACAAATTTTGCATATTTAATGTCCTGCTGATGACTCACAGAGCGATCACTTTCCTCCTAAACCGTCCTGCACTGTCTAAATTAATTCACAGTCTGCTTTCTGACAGCCCTTCCTGGACACCTACCTCCTGCCTTCAGCTCAGGGGTTTTAAATCTCCTCATGCTTGCTTTTCCCTGCTCCTTTCTTGATGTCTCTTTCTCACCATCCACTCACCCCCTCCATCCTCTTTGACTTGACCTTTCTCTAAATACCCATATCTGGGCTCTGCTGAAAGCTGGATGGTTCTGCCCAAAGGTTATCTCTAAAATCCAACTCGTCCTCCCTGTGCACCCAGCTGAAATCCCTTTGGAATGCCCAGGTTTTCGAAGCGATCAGATATCTGCCACACTTATCAGTGCTGTGCAGAGTCCCACACACCTTATCATCGGGATTTTCCTGGGAGCCTCTGGCAGTGCAGTGTTAAAGGGTTGTGTGAGTGAGTCTCACCCAACCTGTCACCTTCTCCCTCACACTCCCTGTGAAGTGCCTGTGCTGTCTGCAGGCAGCCTGTCCTCCTGGCCCTGCTCCATCCAACCATCAGCTGGATTTTCCACTGCAGAGATACCAAGTTGTCCTGCCAGCCGTGCCAGTTCCCATCTGCCACCACGTGTTTCTCCCAGGTTACTCCCTCTGCAGCAGAGGAGCAACCTGTAAACACCGACAAAGCCTTTTTTCCTTCTTCTAGATCCCTGCTAAAATCTGCTGGGCTGCACTGGCTGCCCACAGCTCCTGCTACCCAGTGTCTGCCTTCATGTTTGTGCTCCTTTGCCTGTGTATGGTCTTTTTGTGTCTCCTAAGTGTGTCCTTGGGATGCGGGCACACTTCTGAATGTGCGACTGTCCCTCTGTGCCATCAGCAAGATGAGACCATCGTACAGCCCATAATGAGGGAGGAAAGTGGAATCACTGGAAGCCTAAATGATGAAGTCTGATCATTTTGGTTTCTGAGAGCAGCAAACACCAGGCTGGTTTCAGGGCTTGCAAACCTCCCGATTCCCAGGCCCATTGTCGTGGTGTTGCCTCTGTCAAACACAGCGACTCTGGCTCTCCTCCCACAGATTATCTGGGCATGCAAATGACCTCAGACAGATACACTGTCATTTTCTCATGCTGTGATTTTCCTTACACCCCCCTGCGGGACATGACAATAAAATTACCCCTCTCATTCCTTTCCCACAGACAATCTCGCAGCGTGTCAGTCAGCGTCACGTGAGCAGTCCCCATCCATTGCTCCTGGGACCCGGGGGGTGATTTGGAAAGGATCTGCTGGGCTGTCACTCACCTCCATCTGCCTTTAGGAGAAGGATTCTGGGTTCCATGCTGTTTTCTCTTGTGCCTGCATGGCTCTTTGATCACAATTTGCTTCTCAGGCCTTCAGAATCACAGCTGCCCTGTAAGGTTTGCCCATAATCCTGTTGACATGTTGTTCCCTGGCAAGCTCTGGACTTACTTGCTCCCAGTTTGGGATTAACTGATTTATTCTGATGATTCTGCTGTTGCCACAGATGTCCCATTTCTTACCTGGGTTTAAGAGCTGTTTGGGTCTAAAGTACTCCTGACCTTCTCTGTCATCTGACCATCCACATTTTCACTTCAAGATTTCATTATTCAATCCATTTCTCTCTCTCATTTTTGTCCCCACTGACCCTTATGTACAACACACAATCAGACCTGCACCAGGAATTTGTGTGGAGAGCCTGCACGAGCCTGCAGCACTCACCAGCACTTGCCAGCAAGGTTCCTGTCTGGAAAAGAAAAGCAACAATGCTCTGACATGCCAGCAAGGTCTGTATCAGATAAACCCATGTGCTTTCTCATCTTCCTCCCCAAAAGACTTCAGACATGCACCGAAGTTTACACTCCTGGAGCTGAGTTTGAGCTGGTCAAGCCAGGATCAGAAATGCCTGCAGGCAGGAAGGTTTGTACTCAAATGGTTCCTTTCTTCCCACTTACTGCAGTGTGTGCTTCCAGGAGCAGGATATCAGTGCTGGTTGCCAGCTGCAAGCCAGTGGCCGTGTGGTTCTTTCCAGGGCAGAGCTAATGGTGAGATAGCCCTTGCTAGTGGGGTGTGGAACTGCTCCAGGAATCCTCATCTGTAGGAGAACTGTTGTGCAAGTGATGGGGATAGCGAGTGCTTGTGGGTGGCTGTTACTGAGCACGGCAGCGTGTTCTGTGGATATGAGCTGTAACAATCATAGAATCAGAGAATCCCAGCCTGGTTTGGGCTGGAAGGGACCTTAAAGCTCATCCCATTCCACCCCCTGCCACAGGTAGGGACACCTTCCACTGTCCCAGGCTGCTCCAAGCCCTGTCCAGCCTGGCCTTGGACACTGCCAGGGATCCAGGGGCAGCCAGAGCTGCTCTGGGCACCCTGTGCCAGGGCCTCCCCACCCTCACAGGGGAGAATTCCATCCCAATATCCCATCCAGCCCTGCCCTCTGGCAGTGGGAAGCCATTCCCTGTGTCCTGTCCCTCCATGCCTTGTCCCCAGTCCCTCTGCAGCTCTCCTGGAGCCCCTTCAGGCCCTGCCAGGGGCTCTGAGCTCTCCCTGGAGCCTTCTCCTCTCCAGCTGAGCACCCCCAGCTCTCCCAGCCTGGCTCCAGAGCAGAGGGGCTCCAGCCCTTGGAGCATCTCCGTGGCCTCCTCTGGGCTCTCTCCAGCAGCTCCAGGTCCTCCCTGTGCTGGCCCCAGGGCTGGGGGCAGCTCTGCAGGTGGGCTCTCACCTGAGTGGGGCAGAATCCCCTCCCTTGACTTGCTGGTGCAAAGCTCCCCTGTGCAGAGGCTGTGTCTAGATCAGGTAACTTTTGAGAGACCTGAAAGGTCTGAGGATCCAAGGATACCCTCTGGAGAGCGGGAAGGGAGCACAGCCCATGAAGGCTGAAGAAGACATTGTCCAGAGCATAGAGGAGGAGTGTCTGGAATGGAAAAGGCTCTCTGGGTACAGGACACACTCTCCTTGCAGCACCTGCCCCAGAGAAAGGATCGGGCAGGTGAATTTTCCCACCTGGGTCTACAGAGCCCATGTGAATGCTGGAGCTCAGAGTTCCACTCCCTTCCCACATCTCCTGTGTCTGGCAGAGAGGGAAAAGCACTGAGGGAGGAGTACCCCCAGCTTGCCCTGAAAGCAGGGACTAAATCAGACTGCAGTAAGAAATGACTTCCATTTTTCTGTAATATTTTTTGTATTTGATAATATCAGGAGTGACGTCCTGGTCAGATGTTTCAGGAAATTTAATGACCAGCTGTGAGAGGGGTCCTTGGCTTCACCTTCCATCTTCCTGGCTTGCAGAAGCTGCCAGCTCATCACTGGCACCTGCAGCAGCTCTGATGTTACCTGGGGGTTAGCAAGGGAAGGTTTTCCTAGGTCCTTCTTCTCCTGCCTGAATTCTGGGCAAACAGGGCTCACGAATCCCTGTTTGTACAGTCAGAAAATGTCATTATTCCCTTCAATTATAATCCCAAACTGAAAAATTAATTAAGGCAGGTATTAAATTAGGCAGGTTTTGCTTGAGTAAATATTTACCATTTGGGAGCCTAATCTATTCACTTAATAATCTAACCCTTTCTTTTTTTTTTAATTTTTGGTTTGCAAAAAAATAATAATGTGTGTTCCATTAGGAGCTGCCACTGGCTTAAGAGGATTTCACTCCCATTTTATGGTTTGGATCAAAGAAGATTTATTCTTGCAATAGATTTAATGATTCTTAGCTAACATTGTCTTCCCAGCTGCAGTTGGACTGTAATAAAAAAACCTTTAGCTTTTGTTAGACTTGCACATTCTTGGCTGCCAATAATGATTAATCTTTCCCCCTACAAGACCAGCTTATTACTTGGGTTTGACTTAGGAGCTGCCGTTCCCTCCGGAGCTTGGTCAGGGCTTTCTCCCGGCGCAGCTCCGGAGCAGCACAGGTGTGACCTCAGTGCCTCCCTTGGCAGTCTGTCTTTGCCCCCTAATTGCTGGTCTGTGGCACTCCTCCACACAGCAGAGCTATCGTGGAGATGGCAGGGAATTAATTGCAAGAATTCCTGAATACTTCCGTGCGTGCAAGGGCCCTCGGCATCCCAGCGGGGAGGGTTGTCTAGAAACAGGGGTGAGGAGATGGGGGGGAGGGCAGCTCCCACTCCTCCCTGACCTTGGGCAAGCATGGGAAGCATGGATCCTCAGTCCAAACCACTGCAACCTCCCAGCTCTGCTTTTCCCTTTCCCACACAGCTCCCAGGAGCACAGACTGTATCCCAGCCGTCCTCTAAATCGACAGGGAGGGATGGGGATGCCCCTGGAAGGCACAGGAGAAGGCTGAGAGTGTAGGGCTGCTCTAGGTAGATGTCTGGGACAGCATTTCCAGCAGATGTTTTTGGGACACTGCCCGACATGTGGGTCTGGGGCTTCATGCTGAGAAAATGTGTGGGTTAATTCCTGGCCATTTGGCCGTGTTTTGAAGGTTTGTACTAATAAAACCCCTGGGAAGAGGAAGGGAAGAGATGATGCCTTTGCCATTAGCAGGACACAGGTGCTGGCCAGCCTGTCACAGCAGGCACGAGGGAATTTATGACAGATGAATTTGCTGTGCTGTCCCTCTGTCTTTGCCTGTGGGATTTTTGGGCAAGGTGCTCACACTGGAGGTGCTGCGTGCAGGAATCTCTTCCCCCGGCTGTGCTGGTTGTATGAAGAGAAGTGACCCTCTGAACCAGCCATTAAAATAGAAGTGGGAAATGCTTCTCACTCACCAAAAGGCCCTAACACCTATTCCAAACTGTGCCTGCCCACCTCCACAGGGGGTTTCTCAAGGCTTAGGGAGCGCTGGGATATCCCTGCAGGTCACTGCTCCTCTGCAAGGACTGGAATCTGAAGGTGCTTTGTCACTGTGCCTGAGCCATGCGGGGTCAAGCAAAAATACCTGCAAAATTCAGGGCAAACTCAGCAAGTCATTTTGAGCCAAGGAAACACACCCAGCACTCCTGTGGGATTACAGCTCCAGTCCTTTCTGCCTTAGTTTAAAAAGAAGTTGCTCAAGGTTCCATCTTGAGGAGCCATTTCATTCAGAAATGCAGCTGGCTGACATTTTTGTAGCTGCACAAAAGCTTCTGAAACCAAAACCAAGCGAAATTTGTTCGGAGTCAGCTCCGAAAAATGTTTTTGGATTTGAGTTTTTTCACTTCAGCAAAGGAACTTGATGGTCTTTCGTGATGGCTTGGCCTGACGAAGTTTGGGTATTTTTTTCCTCTGTTGTTTTTCTTTTAGCTCAGTCCTTGAAAGGTCCTGTAGATGCCACTGACATTCCTGCTGGCTGAGGTGTTCGGCTCTGCTGGGAGACCCCTCCATCCTCTTCCTGCTCAGCAAAGGGACACAATTGGGCCCTGGAAGACCAGCTGGGTGGAGGGTGAAGTGCTGAGAGTGGAGTTGTTCTGTGTTTGAGAGTAAATGTGGATGAACATCCCTTGCTGACGGAGCACTGTGGTGTCCCTGCCTGCCCTTCACACCAAATGGGTGAGCTTGACCACTTCCTTTATTTTAAAAATCATTGTACCTGTATCCGTAGAATCACAGGCTGGTTTTGGTTGGAAGGGACCTTAAAGATCATCTCATTCCAGACCTTGCCACGGGCAGGGACACCTTCCACTAGCCCAGGGTGCTCCAAGCCCCGTCCAGCCTGGCCTTGGACACTGCCAGGAATCCAGGGGCAGCCCCAGCTGCTCTGGGCAGCCTGAGTTTGCCCACTTTCTTTATGCTTGTTTAATCATTGTACCTGTATTCCTTTCCAACCAGCAGGTCAGGGTTTGCCATATCATGTGTAGGGAGGATGTTTCCCCATCCTTGCTGCTCCAGCTGCCCTCTGGGACTGTTTCTGGGCTCACAGCACTTACCACCTTCCTTGAGTGCAGGCTGTGTTTTCTCACATCCTGCTCAAGTAACAAAACCAACCTTCCAGTGTGAAGGGGACTGATCCAGGGTGTTTGAGGTTTAACTCTTCCATGTCTTCCCTCAGAGCCAGGGCTCAGTCATGCTGTGCCACTGGCCCATGTTGTGCTGGTCAGCTGGGTCATGGGGCTTCCAGCACTGCACAGGCACTTCAAAGAACTTTCCATGGCCAGGAAACAAGGAGATTAGAGGCACACTGAGGCTTTTGTTTTATGCCAGCACTTTGCAATGCTCTTGCTGGTATTCCTGAGGCCCCATGTTTAACCATGGATAGAATAGAGCAGGAGGCACTACACACCACATTTCTGAGGGGTGAGAGTCACAAGGCTCTTCACGCAGCCCAAGAGCCAAGTGGTTCCAGGGGAGCTTCAGGACTGGCTCCTTCAGGATGCTTCCTCTGGCAGCAGGGAATAGCTCAGCCTCACCACCACAGGCACTGCTTGGAGCCTGAGGTTGGCTGTCCCCTGTCCCCTTGCACCCCAGGGACAGGCCACCTGCCTCAGGGTGTGCTCTGGGAGGCAGTGCTGAGGTAGCCGGAGCTCCTGGCAGGCTGGAGGAGTGGCTGGTGCTGGGGTTTTGCTGCCTCTTCTTTTCTCTCATGCCTTTGCACCCTTTCCAGATGTGCATCAGCTCCACTCCCTCCCGCAGCAGTGGAGCAAACAGGAGTGGAGTTCTTCCCACTGGGAAGAGCACGCTCCAGCTGCTGTTCCTCCATGCTTTCTGCCCAGCAATGTAAACAGTTTACAGGGGACTTTGTAAACAGCAGATTTGTTTAGGATATTGTCTGCATTCCCCTCGCCTCTGTGCTCTCTTTTTCAGCAGCACAGGGAGGGCTGACCTGCCAGCTGTAGGGCTGGAGCTTGCCTGGCCAGAGGGGACGGCGGTGACAACCAAGAGGAAGGAGTTGTGTGCACTCCTGAGCTCCCTGGGAGCCTGGTGGATTGAGGGGACCATACACAAACACTGTGGCTGCATGGAAATGTTTCTGCATCCAGCAGAGAGGGAAGCTGGCATGGGATGCCCTTTGCAGGACGTGGTTGTGTGGGAGAACAGAGTGAGCAGAAAGCCCCAGGGCACTGGGAGAGATCAGATATCTTCAAAGGCAGGAGCTTCATCCCAGAAAAGCACTGCCTGTTAGAAAAGCCTCAGAAAGTCGTTGGCTCCCTCGGAAAGCTGATTGTCCACCTAGGGAAAGGAGGCTGTTAAATCAGCTTGGTGGGAGTAACATCTGAGGATGCCTGTGCTCCCTTCAGGGCTCTTCATGCAGAGATCCAGCCTGTACCTGGCTTCCCTCTTAGCCCTTGGAAAGGAGCAGAGGAGGGAGGGGGCAATTTCCACCTGAGCTTCTGCACCTGCCACAGCAGCTCTGTCAAACTTCCCTCCCAGAAAACTTCCCAAACAGAAACTCATTAAACCTCAGGTGTGCACACAGCAGACAGCAGCAGTCTCAGGAGGGAGCCTCAAGTAGAGGCTGACATGTCAAAAAGAGGGTCGGGGTTGGGAGAGCAGCAAAAAAGGTTTAGAAGCAGTCAGGGGATGTTCCTGTAGCCCCAGATGTTTAGTGCAGCTGTAGGTGAGTTCCACCTTCCCTCTGCTTGTGAAACAACAGACCCTGTAGACGAGGGAGCAAAGCCCAAATGTTTCAGTACACTTACTGTCTGCTGGGTTTTTTAAATTTTGTCTTGTAAGTCTGAGCAGCTTAAATCTGTGACAGGCCCTCGAGCCACTGCCTCTGTACTCTGGCATTCCCCATGGACAGGAGGGATAACTGCTGCAGGCCGGGCAGTCAGGAGCTGACAGCAGATTGTTTGGCTCTTTGTTTGCCCCCGTTCCCTGCCAACCACAAGTTTGAGGCTTGAATTTAAACATCCTGGGTAGAAAGGACAAGATCTCCAAATGACAGCTCCGGTTTGTTGCCAGGGAAGTCTTGCATCCAGGAGACACAAACAGCTCCACGAAGCCAAACATAGGGAGAAGCAATCTGACCCCATTTTCCACAGCATGGGCTTCCCAAGTATGTGGCTGCTGGATGCAGTTCGGAATGGTCTCCACCTCCTCTGTTTGTGTGACCATGTGAGAGGCTGGTGACCTGCTCTGGCTGTGTCCATGTGGGCATATTATTAGGAAGAAAAGGCCAGCAAGTTTTTCCTGCTTCCCTCAGAGGCATGGATGTATGGCACAGACCCAGCCTGGCCCAGGAACAGTTGTGAGGGCTTCATTCTGGATGGCTCAGGATGCTTTAAATACCACATAAAAACCCTATTTGCCTTTGGGAGATGTGGATAGTTGAGTGTTGTCCAGCAGAATCCTGTTGATTTTCTGGTGAGCTCTAACTGTAAATATTTGTACAAAAAATTATCTTGTGTTAACCTTAGGGAAATTTAATCTCTCTGTACATAGTGAAATCTGGCTGGAGTCACAAGTGGAAGTGAGAGTGGTAGTTTCATCCCCAGTGGATGGTCACCCAGACCGGCGCAGAAACCAGCGTGTTGCCCAGCATGGATGGCACCTTGCTCGTCAGGAAGGGCTGAAAGGACAGCTGGAATTGCTGGGCAGGATGAAGATGCATTGGTAGATGTTGATACGGTCCTGAACAGGAAAGTAGGAGAGCTCCAGCTCGTGTGGGATGACTGAGGTGGCTGGTGGAAGGCTCAGGGCTGTCAGGATTGTTCCCAAAATCTTTCAGTTTCCTTGCAGGGTCTGGATTTAGCCTGTAGCATGGGACCAGTTTTGCTATAAATCTCAAAGCTCAAGCAGATTTTTCAGCCCTGCTTTAGGTAAAGCCCCCCTCTGTTCAGCTCAGCTCACTGACGGGCGTTGTGCCCTCTTGGGAGGAGGGTGGATGTTACAGGAAGGGCTCAGTTCCCTCCTTCTCTTGGATACTCACCTTTGTCAGGGTGTAGAGGAGACAGGAAGCTCCCTGGGAACCTCTGCCTTCACCTCCTGTCTGCCTAATTCATCCCTGGAACTCTGCTACAGCCTGGGATAGCGACACCAGACTCCCAGAGGGCAGAGCTGAGTCGGAGGGAAGGAAGAAGAGTGCAAATCACCAAGGAGAGGCTGAGCAGATGTGTGGGTGGAGGGAGACAGCAGCAGTGCCAGAGCAGAAGTGGGAAAAGTGGGAAGAACTGTCTGTCCATGGGGAGCTGCTGGGCATGAGGAGAGAGCTCCCACAGCCCTGCAGACCACGCTGGACTCGGAGGGTCCTGGCAGTGTCTCAAGCATTGATGTTCCTGCTGAGGAACAGCTGACAGCTGCCCCTGCAGCCCTCAGGTGCCTTGAAACCCCACCTTCCTTTACAGTCACTTAGATCCCTTGGGCGGAAACATCTGGAAGCATTCTCCCCAAACCCCCCCTGCTCAAGACACCCAGGCAGGCAGGCAGGTCTGTTCCTTTTGTACCCATCCAAAGGGATTGAGTGCAGGGCTGAGCTGTGTCTGGGATCCTGTCAGGGAGGGAGATATCCGTACGTGGTCCAGCTCAGCTCCATTCCCAGTTTCAGGCCTCGGCGTGGGCGTAGCTGCTCCGTGTGAGGGTTGGGAGCGTGTGTGCAGGCAGGAGCTCCGGTAGGCTCTGGCAATTCCCATTTAGGTTTGACCTTTTGCTGGATATTAAAGCCTTGCTGTGGCTCAGTGAGATGAACACTGCAGCAAACACAATTCCTCAAGATGAAATATCTCTCCAGAGGGTAATTCCAGCCTCATTTGAGGGTTGTTGTATTTTTTTTCCTTTCCCGCTGAATCATTTATTCCTGGTGTCAGGAGGGTGCAGAATGACTTTCCCCACTGGCTTTCAGAGCCTCATTGATTCTTCAACTCCCACTCCTGCAAATCTGCTGGAACAGCAGCCCTTTGCCTCTCCAATTCTCCCAGGAGGGGAATGGGGAAGCGAGGGTCTCAGGACTGAGGGAGCTCTTTTGGGGAACCTATTCACAATCTGGGGGAGATGCCATCAAATTTTAAGCTCTGTAATCCAGAGGCAATGTATTTATCTGTATATTTTTTGCCTTAAAAGCCTTCTCAGCACTCTGCTGTCTGCGTGGGGAAGGGAAAGAGAGCAGGACACCTTTCACTGAGGTTGTACAGGGCACTGTGGACCTTTGGCCCTTCCTGCTTTGTGGTTCACTGTTGCAGCTGAACTCTGCTCATGATGGGTTTGAATCCTTCAGCAAAGGAAGGCAGTGTGCTCCCAAAATATGTGTAGTGCACAGATGCAGTCAGTGCCTGGCTGCCAGGCAGCAGTGACTGAAGCCAGGCCTCTGCCTGTCATCATCAATCCATTTGCAGCCCCGGCTCTGAGTTCACACCTCGTGCTCTCCACTGCAGCTCCCTTCTCTGCGCTCCTGGGACACAGGGAAAGGCTCTTCTTCCCGTTGGGGGTGGGGAGGTGGGAGGACAAGAGGCAATGGAGTGAGACCTGGAGAAAAGAGGGTCCTGGAACCCAACCCGAGGGGTGCCATCACATCACTCTGGGATCCCGTGTGCGGGCAGGAGCGGCCAGGGCGGCAGCTGCTGGGCACTGTGGTGTGGAGCTGAGGGAGCCAAGTGGGTGTGAAGGGCAGGGTCCTGCTTGACCCCTCTCCAGAAGAGGAGCAAGTAGAGCAGGACTGCTGCCACATGGAGCCCAGCCTTTCCTGATGGCTGAATGGACCCCTGTGTCCAGCAAAGTTTGTCAGCAGGCGCTGGCTGCAGAGCCCAGAGCTTTGATTTAAGGAGTCTGAACCAAGCACATTAGCACTTATGTATTCCCGTGCCAAGCAGTTGTAAATGTTTCTATTTGTTCTGCACTTGGCCTGGCTCCTCCTGTTTATTATCCCAAATGTGCCCAGATCATGACCCTGCTCCCCTTCTCCAGCACTCCCTCCAATTCTATTTATTTTCCACCGCTTCCCATGAACCCCTGTAACACAAGTACCATTCAAAGGACAGAAAAACAGAGGGGGGTGGATGTTCATGGAAGTGCTGTGCCCTCCTTGGGATCAGGCACTGGCATCAGTGTCAGTAGGAAATGCAGAGGGATGCTGCCAGGGAGCTGGGGGCCGGAAAACGATGGAGGAAACTCAGTGCTGGCAGACATTTAAGTCACTCTTGATTGCAGTGCTGCACAGGAACAAAAAGGATCAATATTTATTAGTTGCAGAAAGCATAATTTTGCATGAAAGGCATTGATCAGCGTGTCAGCCCAGACAATGTCATTACATCTTTATGATTTGGTCAACATCCCTCTAGGAATAAGGACATTGTTCCCCTAGACAGACAGAGCTGGGGGTGAAGGAAGGGTTCAGCACAGTGCTGTGATCAGAGCGGGGCACAGGAGGAGTGTTGCGTGTCACAGGATGGGCTCAGGGGCTCTGGTCCGCTGCCTCATCGTTCTGTGTGGTCAGTTTGTCTCTGAGGTCTAAGGGCCACCAAGAGAAATTCCCTATTTCAGAGTCAGGGCCTAATATTTTAGTCCTCTTTCCCAGTGAATTAAGCTGCGTGTGTGAAAGCTCCCCCATAAGTACCAGTGCACAATTACTTGCTTTATGGCAGTGGCTTGGAGAAGGCAGAGGAGCTCCGTGGCAGCCTTCAGTGAGGTGGAGAGGTGTTGGAGAGGATCAGGTGGAAATAGGAAGATGAGGATGGTGGAAGTTGTTGCAGTTTTACAGCTGGACACAAAGCCAAAGGGAAGAGGCTTCTGGAGCTGCACTGTGGGAGATGACTGCTGCTCACATCTCTCCTTGCTGTGGGTCTGTTATGATCCAGTTTTAAGGTTCTTAGAAATGCCTCTGCCTGAATTAAGGTGCAAACGAGACCATATGCCAGTGACAATAGTAAGAGTTTTATTTGATGGTAAATATGAGAGAGAGAGCGAGAGAGAAAGAAAGAAAGAAGTAGAAAATAGGTGGGGGGGACAGAAAGAGTGACAGGGACAGAATAAGGAAAATATCACCACTCTGTTGATCCTCTGCAGCTGGTCTCTTGGTGGTGAAGGTCCCCCAGAAGGCACAGAGTCCCACGGGTGTATATGCTCAGGCTAGGTAAGCATGTCCCCTGGAGGTGGGGGTCAGTCTCTCACAGCAGGCTCTGGGTCTGTTGCACCACGTGCAGTCCTGTGGGGCCAAGCCTCTCACAGGAAAGTCCTGTGGATGTGCCCTGTGGGGTTGGGGGTTCCGCAGCTGGGCCGGTTTGTGTAATCTGGAGGATGGGTGTTTATTGCCTCTCACCAGAGGTTGCACCACGCACCCAAAACCTCCTCCTCCTCCCCCCTCGGCTGGGCAGAGTCTGTGTAAACCTGGCTTCTGTGAGCTGTGCTCTCCCCCCACCCCAAACTCAGCTGGGGATAGTTGCAGCTGGTGGCTTTGGCCTTTTGCACACCCTTCCCTCAGCCTGAGATGACTGAACAATGTGTTTCCCTTTATCTAATCAACAGTTTGACTTTCAGTTCAAAGTCCCACTCTTCAGGGAGGCTTCTGCGGTTGTAGCTTCTTTATAATGAGCAAAACTTTATATCAATGTTTGAGGCATGAGCTATTTTCAGGCTCTGACAGGGTCCAGCAGCTCAAATCCTGCCTTTTCCATCCCTGAGCTGGCCCCAGCAGAGACACAGGAGCACAAAGACGGGCCTGGAAGCAGCCGGCCCTGTGGTTTTGCAGAACGCCTGAGTCAGGATTCTGGGGTCAGAATTCCCAGCAGTGCCATGGATTCCCTCAGGGCAAGCCACAAGCCACCACACACATGGCAATTGCAGAGCTTGGCTTCCACTTGGATACCAGAATAATCAGCTCCACAAAACCAGCCTGCTCCAGTCACTGGGGGTACGGTGTCTGCTCAGAAAAACCCTGAAAAAGTCCTCATGGGAGCAAGCAGTTCTTCCAGCCTCCAGCTCTGTGCTGGATGTGAGCCAGGAGAACATGCCCCTGGCATGGTAAAAAGATCCTGACGGGTTCACAGGCTGGCTGTGAGTCAGTCTAGGTGTTTGCAGATAAAAGGTGTCATCGAGTGAAGATGAGTGGCTCTGTCTGGCTCTCTGAATGATGAATGAGGTGTTGTTTCATACAATCAGAAGGAACCTCTGTGTGAATCCTGAAATACAGTTTTTGAGACAGCTGTTCCTGCCTAACCTGACAGGCAGCCCTTTAGTTGGCAGGAGAGGCTGCTGAAAAGGTGGCACAGTCAGGTTTAAAGTGCCTGCAACCCACCTGCATTGCAGCTGGTGCTGCAGGGATCTGTGGATCTGGTATCCCTGGTATCCCTGGTATCCCTGGCACAGGGGGCTGTGGGGTTCCCTCGAGCGTGGGAGCCCCAAACTGCACCCATCAGGGTCCAGCATCAACATGTTGCTCCAGAGAGTTTGGGGGCACTGCACTGGGGTAGGTGAGTCAGGGAGCCTGGGTGGGGGCTGAGGGATGGATTCCACCCAGGAGCATTGGGAAGGAATGAGTTTTCAGCCCCGCTTTTGCTCTGGCAGTTGGAATGCCCGGAGCAGGCAGCTTTGCCTCATGGAGTCTCAGTGAGAGAACCATTAATTTTGTATTAGGACATAAAAACTGTTTGAGCTGAACAGACCAATAGTCCTTCCAGCCCTGTATCCTGTCTCCACCAGAAGCCAAGCCGGATGCCTTAAAGGAAGGCATAAAAATCCCATAATGCCCATAATTGTGCAATACTACCCTGTGAGGGGAGATTCCCCTCTGACCCCAGCTGGCAGCAGCTCCTACCCCAGAGCAGGAGAGGCAGGAGCTGCTCTGGTTGTCTGGAGCTGGAGTCCCTGCAGATGCTGTTCTTGTGCACATAAATGTCCAATCCTGTGGTGAAGCTCTCTAATTCTGGTTGTTACAGCGCTTTTCTGATACCCTGGTGAGGAGCTGATAGTGCTGGATGACCTGCTGCAGGCTGCTCTGAGGAGAGCAGAAGAGGAGCTTTGCCCCTTCCCCATGCCAGTGCCTGCCCCTTCTTGAACTCTGGAATTAGTTTAAAAGTGTCCAAGGCCAGGCTGGATGAGACCTGGAGCACCCTGGTCCAGTGGAAGGTGTCCCTGCCCATGGCAGGGGTGGAACTGGATGAGCTCTAAGGTCCCTTCCAACCCAACCATTGTGGGATTTGTGATGAACTCTCCCTGTGGCCTGACCCTGCCATGCTGGGAGGAGCAGCGCTGCCCATTGCCATGCCTCTGTGGGCTTTTGGCTCAGGAGCTGCTCCACAAGCAGCCATGTACCAAAGGTAGGTTTCTTTGCCTATGGAGTGTTTCCTGGGTATTCCTTAGAGAGGGATTCTGGGGCTAATAGGAGACTGGTTGATCTGTGGACGGGTGTAACCTCAATCTTTGGGTGATAGAAGCACTTTGTAGTCTGGCAGGGCCCTCTCAATCCTCCTTTCCTTGGACATCCCAACCAAGCCTCTTGCTGTGAGTGCCAGGTGGAGCTGCTGGGATGCTGAGCAGGTGCTGTGTGACAGAGGCTGGAGCTGCTGGAGACCAGGATGGTGGCTCCCTGTGATGTTTGGGAGGAGAGCTTGACATGACTTTAATGAGAATTTCTTCATTAGATTTTTGCTAATTAAGTAGAAACTTAGATTTTCACCCATGGAAAAAGACCAGCTCCCAAGTAGCCACCTTTAGGATGAGATACCCATCCCAGAGACCACCTCTTCCGCTGGTCTGACATCCCCAGCCCCCCATCCCTGGGCATGGGAGAAGTTAAGTCGAGGACTACCCATGAAGGAGCAGCAAAGGTGTGTTTGCCTGCTGGCAGAACAGGAGGGGGAATGGAGGCAGGAGAGCAGGTCTGGGCGTGCAGAGCGGGGAGGAGGTGACACCGCCTGGGATAATTGGACCATTAAATCTCACAAAGGCACCGACACTTACACAGCGTGGCTCAGGGAAACAATCACTCTCCAATAGCAATCCTAGCTATCTGCAACCATTTTTCTGCTGATCCAGTGCTTAATCCCATTGTTCAGACTGCAGGTTAAATTGTCCTCACCCCACAGTGCAGAGGCCAGGTATGTTTGCAGAGATGTGCAGGCACGACCGAGGGGAAATTTTGGCTCAGAAATCCATTTGTGAATGTCTCTCAAATGTCTGCTCCTGCTGCCTCTGCCTACTCTCTGCCAACCCTTCCACCTCCAGAAATCTCCACATCAGGGGGAGCCGTCCCAGCCCTCTGGTCAAGCCCCCTTTATTCTGCCCTGCTTCTCCTGAGTACAAAGAATGCCAGAACTGCCTGCTACAGTCACAAAATTGGCTGCAAATCCTTCTAGTTTGCAGAACTGTTTTAACTCTCTTTATTTACTGTAGGTCTGGGAAGGAGGGGTTTAATCCTTTAGCTGCATTCTCAGACTCTTCAGCTGTGGGAGCCCAGAATGCCATTTTTGCAGTAACAAAGGTGGAATTTTGCATGCAGACACAGGGCCCCAGGAGCTGGGGACTGAAGAACACCCTGTTTCTGAAGGCTTTGTAGTAAAGTTGTGGCTCTGGGTGCTTTGGGGCTCCCAGGGCTGATCCTGGATAATACCTTTATAGGTTCTTAATTCACCAGCTCTAATCCATGGAGCACATCAGACCCCCCCCTGGATTGTTGTTTGGATGGTAAAGTGCAGGCAGGAGGTTTGACCAAGGCTGCTCAGATCCCTGAGCTGAGTTTGTGGTGCTGGGTGTCCCTGGCCAGGGACAAAGCCTTGCTCCCGTGGTTGGTTACAGGTCCTGTTCAGTTCTGGAGTGTTCAGGGGCTGACTGTGCTCATTGCTGGGGTGCTGGCCTGAGTCCTGGGGCTAAAGCCCTCGGGGTCTGGGATTAAAGCCAAAAACAAAGAGAATTTTACCCATCTCTTGGGTTTTTCAGCAGAAAACCCTTTCTCAGTCCGATGTCTGGCCAGGCAGGAGATTGCATAACACTGCGGGTGTTCCAGCTGTGCTGCTGAAGTGCTGGGTGTTGCTTCTGTCTTGGTTTACTCTGGCCTTTGGTAGGAAGATGATTTACAGGTGTTACCTGGCACAGTCACATAGATGACAGCAGGATAGGAATGAGACCCTCAGCCTGGCAGGAAAGGGTTGGATTGGGACAGAAGGAGATCCCAGACTGTGGGATACCAGGTCAGGGGCATGAGGTGTGGCTGGAGCTCCTTGGGGAACGCGAGCTGGAAAGTTTGTGACTCCCAGTAATTCATTCCTTTCCTGGGGCTGTCTGAGCTCCATTAAGACTATCCAGAGATGCCCGGGGTATATTTGTTTTCCTCTTTTTTCCCTTTGATGCCTCTTTCCATACTGTGGGAGACTGCTGCAGCTCGGGGCTGCCCTTCTCTGCCTGGGCTGGCCAGGGCTCCCTTGGTGAGCAGGTATTAATGGCAGGGGAGGGCAGGACCTGTGATAACTCAGCCTGGCAGCCCCAGCAGCACCAGGCTGATGGAATGGTCTTCAGAGACCCAAAGAGCTTCAGTCAGCACATCTGCCTGAAAAGAGTTGTTGTGAAAGGGTGAAGGAAAGTCACCCCAGATCCCAGGACACAGGGTTCTTCCTTTGGGCGGGTGTGACTGGATTGCTGCCAGCAGTGTGGTTTCACTTTAACATTCATTTGAACAGAGAAGTAAAGAAGAGAATGGATTTTTCCTCCTGCCAACGATTTATACACATCCCTCTCACCCAGCCCCTCCCACCACTTCACTGAGCCCCAGGCAGAGTTTTGAGGGCTGGTGTGGCTCAGTTTCCTGCAGCTTGAGCAGGGAGTTGGGCTCTGGGTTCCCCAAGTCCAGACGTGGGACTCTGTGGCTGAAGCATGGTGTGGAGCACGTTCTCTAGGGGCCCAGTGTGGCTGCAGAAACCTCCTCCTTTGTTCCTCCAGTGGTGCTGATGTCATGGTGCCATCCTATTCCCCGCAGATGGTTTTCATCACCCTCCCATTAAGCCAAGCCAGCCTGTTAGCACAGCACATGTCCCAGGACCCAGATTTGTGAACCAGATCAGCTGTTCCTGCTGCAACACCCCTTGCAAATGCTTATTTCCTCATGTCCTATCAGCCTGGAATTCTTCCAGGGCACCTTAGGGGTAGGAAGCACCTTTAGTTTGTGAGCAGGGTTATTGCTTATCCCTGTTGCTCATATTTTTATATCTCCTACACAGTGATGAGCCAACTCAGTACCCAGGATGGTCACCCCAGCACCTGTCCCCTACAAACTTGGGACACCTTGTCACCACTGTGAATGTGGAGGTGCCTCCTGATGTCCACTGTCCACTCTGGGGCGTGTTACAGGGATCCCAGCTCCCTGTGTCACTGCCTTGCATCACCTGCAGCCCCAGCCCTGCCTCCCAGATGGAAGGGGCTGGTGTGGGGCTGGCAGGATGGGAGCCAGGACTGGCATCTGGCTGGGCAAGGGAACCACTTCAGACATCACACTGGCCTTGGCCCCAGTCAAATATTTTCTGTCACTGATCCTTACGAGTCTTGTGGCATCCCCAAATGAGGCACGGGATTACAGAGCAGCCAGCTCTCCTTTAAAGCTTGACCTTGGCATCAGGCTGGTAGCATGGCAAGGAAGAGAGATGAGTTAGCTGGCAGCCTGCCTGTGTGTGCCAAGGGGCCTTTAAAGCCTCAAAGGATGCATTAGTTTGATGTCAGAGGCTTTGTTTGTGGCGATCCCTGGAATCATCCTCCTCCCTCTGTGTGCGTGTACGTGTATTTCCTGCCTGCATCCCTGATGCTCCCCCATCCTGTGTCCGAAGGGCTCGGCTAGGCAGCACGGACAGCTCCAGTGGGACAGATGGAGATGGATCCAGGCCTCTGTGGGGACAGCTGCATCCCTGACAGTCCCCTCTGGTCATGCACCTGTTAGGAACTATAGTTAGCATGGGAAAACTTTCCAGAAAAGAGAAAGCAGGGCAGAAGTGGGCAGGCAGAAAGGCTGGGAATTTGGCCTCATTCTCCTCGGCAGGTCCCAAAGCTCTAAAACTGCCTCTCAGTAATAGCATCCAAAAATGCCAATCAGGTGAGAGCAGGCGGCGCTCTGAGGCCTGCTGGCACTGTCTGGGGACAGCCTGAGCGAGTGACAGCTTCATAACTCCTGGGTGGGATGCCAGCGAGCGCCGCGTGTTTGTCCTGCCAGCCCCAGCGGTCCCGAGCACTCGGGAGCTGCCATATGGGAGCTGTGGGGGATCCCGGGGCAGCCGCACGCTGGGGGTCACGGGGCAGCCCCCGTGTCCATCACGGCTCACCCGGGGCTGCTGCAGCTCCTCTCCCTGTTCTGCCTGCCTGTGCTCCAGCCTGGCTGCCACACTCAGCCATCCGTCCTCAGCCCTGGGCGCTGCCAGCTGCCTGTGGAGCTCAGGGAGATGGATGGATTGGATGGGGGAGGAAACCTCCTGTTGGTGCTGGGCAGGGCTCTCTGAGAGGACACAGGAGGCTTTGCAGCTCTTCCTCTGATAAATGAAGAGCCCTCAGTTAGGTGCTCATAGCCTTGTGGCAAATTAATGTGCCTTGTTCCCTGCTCTCCCTCTTCTTGCAGCAGGGGCTCCTCGGGAGCCTGGCACAGAGGCAGCAGGTCCAGGTGGGTTTAAAGGCCACGTTTTCTTTGTGTTCTTTTCCTTTGGTAAGTGCTGAGCTGCATTTTCAGCACCCAAGGCTCCCATTGGCACAGGAGGTGCCCGATGGCCATCTCTGCTGTGCACGAGTGCAGCCTCTCTGTTCCCCCCATCTTCATCCCTGCAGAGAGGCTTCCCTTTCCTGGAGCTCCAGCTGGTGAGGAGTGAAACCCTATCCATGCTGGGTGACCGAGGGAAGCTTCGGATGAATGAGAATCCAGCATGGCCGGATGCCTCCGGAGCGGCGGGTGCTGCTGACAGGTGGCATCTCCTCCCTGGAAGGACAGTGTTCGTCTCCAGCTGCTCCCTGCTCTGCCTGATGCACGGCCTGTCCAATACCTGCTGCTGCTCCCCAGTTAGCATTCCAGGAGTTATGGCCACCGGGGCTGGTGCTTAGTGAGGGGATTTGCTGTACTTAGGTGAAAAATGCAACAGGCACTTTAAACTGCCCCGTGGCTAAATTGAGCTCTGTTTTCCAATCCCTGCAGCTCTCAGCTCTCCTCCTCTGCCCTCTTAGCAAGAGGCAAGGAAACTATTAGGTTGTGCTTAGGAGCCACCTAAACTTCTACTAAATGTCTTCCCTGAGTGATGCTCTTGGTCAGTGCTTCCCCAGCATCAGGGGCAAGGTCTGGGTGTGAAACCAGGAAAGGAAGGGGGAATACAGCACGTCACGTGGATACCAGCAACGTCTCCAGCTGACAGGATAAACCCATGGTATTCCTAACTGCCCAGTCGAGATCTTTGTGCCACTGGAACATCTTGCATTTGCACACCTGTGCAGAAATGTGAATAGGAGCATCTTAAAAGTTCCAGGTGCTTCAGCCCTGGTGGTACCAGTGCCAGCTCTGGTGCCCCAGGATTGGTTTCTGTGCCATCAGAGGTGAGGAAATGCTCATCTCCGTCCAGTGGCCACTTTGAGCTTTTTCCTTTTAAGACTGAGAAAATCCTTGTTACATTTCCTGACGTTTCTGTGTGGTGTGAGGAAGTGATCATAGAGAAAATCATACCTATTTCTGCTTGGGAGTGGGAGAAACAGGAGGCCATTCCTCATCTCAGTCCTGGGTTTGGATTGAATGAACCTGGTAATCTGGGATAACTGGATAACCTGTACGGTACTTGCCAGGTGCTTAACCCCTCTTCATATGCCAGGGAGGCTTTCTTGGAACTGGAGGCACTAGCCAGCATAAATTGCTTCTGTCAATGTGCTTTATTGGACTACATCAAAGTAGAATCGATAGAGAGTTAAAAAAACCCCTAACAAAATGGGCTTTCTAAGGCAGAGCGAGTCATAAACAGACAGGAGTGTTGTGCAGGTCAGGTTTCACCTGGCAGCCCAGGAAACAGGGGGGTTCTGGTTCTGTCAGGGGTGATTCATTGCCCTGGAGTATTTCAGGGGAGGGGAAGCATCCAGGAGCTGTTAACACACTGCTGCAAGGAGAGGGGCTCCGAGTGGGTCGGGTTTGTGCCTCCAACTTTGCTGTCACAGATTTATACAGATATCATCTCTATCAGTGTAAGTTATCTGTTTCCATTTAACCTAGATGACAGCCCGAGTGGGGTTATTGCATTCTAAGGTTGCTGGAACTTGTTAATAATTTAGAATAATCAAGTAAAATTAATTCACTCTTAAAATCGAGCTTATTTGCATTGGCTTGTCTGGTTTTTTGTGACAGATCTCTCTGTGGGCATATGTTTGTGTAAGCTTTTTGTGTGTGCTCGTGAGTGTTAGTGTGCATATGTAATTTCCTTCTCCATCTCACAACCAACAGAGGCTGAGCTGCATTTAAATGTTGTGCAGGAAAAATGTGAAGAAGGTCCACCCCAAAGTGGAGCTGAATAGCTGAGGTATAAATCCACAGGGAAAAATGGGGTTTGTAATGGAAATGCTGCCTCGTTTTAAATTATAGCCAGGCATCTGTGAGGCTGAAATTCCTGCTGCAGCATCCAGACGGTGCCTCAAGCTGGCTGCACGTTCCCAGAAATGAAGAACCCCCCCAGCCTACCTGCAGCCTGACCTTTGTGCTGACACTGCCGTGCAGCTTTTGTGCTGCACGGGGCGGGTGCGAGCGCGCAGTGACAGATTGCTGCTGACAGGGAGAGGCTCCTCCAGCTGCATTTCTCTGCAGCCCCTGCCATATATCCAGGGGCTTGTTAGAGGAACAACAGCACCAGCCAATAACCAGTTGGTCTAAGCCCCTGGGACAGACCGTATGGCCCACACTCTGCTTCCTAAGCTGTGAGTGTGGAGTAAATTCAGCTGCCGTAGCACTTGCAGCCCTCGTGTTACACAGCGAAGGAGCACACCCGGGCGTGCGTCTGTCTGTGGCAGAGCCTGTACCTATAAATAACAGTGTTTGTGTGTGTGTGTGCATATTTATGTGTCTGTGTATTTATTGTGGGTGAGGCTGGTTGTAGAGCAGCCCAGAAAATGGAAATCCTTTTGTGCAAATCCGCTTGCATGGAGGCAAGGAGAGCCAGGAGAGCAGGGCTGATGAATTGGCCCTGAACCGCGATGACAGTCCTTTTTTTTTAAGTCAAAACAATTTCAGGGAAAGGGTCTCCAAAAAAAGGTCCAGTTTCAGGAGGTAGCTCAATTGAATTTCTGGTTCCTGGCTGCCTGCCTGGAGGGCCTCTTGTCACTTCTACTTTCTTCCAACAAGGCAGAAGGCGGAATTGACAGCAGCCTTCCCGCCAGGCTGTTAGGGAAGCAGGGAAGCCAGATGCTTTGCCTCCCCGCTCCCTCCCCTTCTGCGGCCCGAGAGCCAGAGAGTTAAGTTGCTTAACTCTTCCATTCTCCCTCTCCAGTGTTCCTGGTCTGACCCAGTGGGGATCCTGAGGAACGAAATGCCTGGGAGTGGGCAGGGCCGGGCATGTGCTCGAAGGGTCCTCACTCCCGAGGGTGGGAGTGTGTGTGTGTCACAGGAAAGTACCCTCATGCTTTGTACAGAACAGCAAAATTAGACTTTGACACAGAAAGATTCTGCAGAGAGGCACATGGTGGGAACGAGCTGATACAGGAGCCTCTCTCCCAGCAAACCCAGGGCAAATAATATGATTTCAGAGCTTCCAGCCCAAACCCACTCCTAAACTCTCCCTCAGCCCCTGCTATTTATGTCACTGCATATAGGGTACAGTGTAGGTGAGAGCTAGAATATTCCTGTAATTTCTCAGCAAGGACAGTATGCTCAGCCCTCTCTTTTCTTTGTGTAGAATTATCATCTCTAGATGTTAAGGGATGTGGAAGGTTTCGGTTGCTGTTGAATTAACATTTCTATATGCATCATTTCACTAGATAATTTGCTGACTCTAAAATTTTTGTGTAATCAAATTGGCTGGCTGTTTTAACATTTGTCCAACACCATTTTTAAGTGGTAGTTAAATGAAGTGGAGAATGGAGTCCTTTCTTCAGACTCAGGGCTGTAGCAGGGTGAGGGTCTCTGGTATGGTTTTTTGAGACAGGACCTGCTCTGTGTCAGGGGTTGTGCATTTCCAGCACTCACAACCACAGAGCCCTTTTTAGTCTGCCCATAGCTGCAAAATGGGGTGACAAAGTGGTAGTAGATGGCCAGGAGCTGACACCCTCTGTCTGTCCAGGCTCATCTCGTTGCCAAAACCTTGGTACAGAGGTTAAGGTGAGAACCCTTCTCCTTCTCTACTAAGGATGAGAGGAAAAGGCTTCAGGCTGTGCCAGGGGAGCTTCAGGTTGGACACCAGGAGGAATTTCTTTTTGGAAAGGTTGGTCAGACATTGGAATGGGCTGCCCAGGGAGGTGGTGGAGTCCCCATCCCTGGAGGTGTCCAAGGAATGACTGGACGTGGCACTCAGTGCTCTGGGCTGGGGACAAGGTGGGGATCAGTCCCAGCTGGGACTTGATTGTCTTGGAGGGCTTTTCCAACCTCAGTGATTCTGTGAAATAGCCCCAAATGGGACCAAACCAGGGCCTTGAAGGGAAAATTGTGCCGGGGGAGGTTTAGACCAGGTATTAGGAAAAATTTCTCATAATTTTTAGGAGAAAGGGTGGTCAGGCATTGGAACAGGCTATCCAGGAAAGTGGTGGAGCCACCATCCCTGGAAGTGTTCAAAAATACGTGCATGTGGCACTTGAGGACACGGCTTAGTGGTGACTGGGCTGGTGGTGCTGGGTGGAGCGTTGGACCTGGTGATCCCAGACGTCTCTCCCAGCCTCAGTGGTTCTGTGCTTCTGTTTCTGAAGTTCACCTGCACTGACACTGCCAGGCTGTGGGCAAATGGCTCTGCAACCTGTGGGCTCTGCTGGGGGCCATGCAGGCACCTCCAAAAGCAGGGAAATCATAGGGTTTCCCTAAAAGCCACCCAGCTCTTCTCCTCCTGTGTGCCCCTTTGTGTCTCCCCATACCCAGGAGTTGGATCTCTGTGCTCGTACACTCCTCCCTTGTGCCAGTGATCCCCGGGTCCCTGTGCCACCTTCCCCAGGCAGGGAGGATGGTGATGGAGCAGGCATTCCTCTGGGTTTGGCATGCTCAGCTCAGGCAGGAGGGAACATCAGCCTCAGGCAAACCATGAACATTTGTCACCTGCAGCAAGGCAAAAAGTGTTGCCCAGAACAGCCTTTGGAAATATTTTAATTACCCCTGGTTGATCTGGCAATCAACGAACTTCTCTGAGATAAAGATCACAAGTGGAGACAAAGTCTAAGGGGAATTTTATGCTTGGAGTCAAATTTCAGCAATGTTTTTGAAGCGTTTCTAATTGGGATGGTTTAAGAGCCATGCCCAAACCTCCCTGAATCCAAACAGTTCTGATGTACGTGGGAAGCAAATCAGTCATGCAGCTCCAGCACAGCACTGAGAGCTGGAGCAACATGGGGCTTCTAAAAGAACCAGCCTAACCACCGAGGTCTTTCTGCTTTATAGTCAGAAAACTTCTTTAATGGACTGTAAATCAAAAAAGGAAATTTATTTTTTGTTTCTCCAGGCTTGAAAGACGAGCGTGCATCTGCCCGACAGCTTTCAGAGCGAGCCATCCCTGCCAGCCAAAGCAGATTCTCCATGCTTGCTTCCAAGCAGCACGAGCTGAAACAACTGGTGGCAGAGTGGGGTGTCTCTGCAGTCCTAGCCATGAAGAGAGGTGATTATTCCTCCCTCCTAATTCCACTTCCCAAGAGGAAATTATCCTGTGCTAGAGGCATGCACCTTCCTCTGTTCTGTCAACGTGTGCTGCTAGGAAGATTTATTTCAGTAATAAGGTCTTTGCAGTGAAACTTAACAAAAATGAGGGGGCAAGTTTATTAATTATATATTTTACAGTTAATTAAAGATAATATTTAACAGAAGTAATTGCAGGCATCTGCCTTGATGGCACAATTAATTTCCAGTAATAAACGGGTTGTGTGTCCCTTTGTCGGACTGATCAGAGACAAATCCTGCCTCGTGCTAAACCCCTCTTATCTCTTTCCATTTGCAGGAGAGGAAATGTCCTCCTGCTCAGAGCACAGAGAAGAGGCTGGAGCTGGGCTGCTTTCTCCACAACTGTAGAACTGTGGTGAAATGGGGATTCTTTATGTTTCATTGGCTTCTTTGAGGAAAACAGCGACCACGAGATCAGACAGAGCCTCGGGGTGAGTGTAGGTCCCACCACCCAGTTCTGCCAGTTCCCTGCAGCTGGGCCTGGTTCCTTCCATCCCATCCTGCCTCTCAGCCCCAGCTCTGGGAGGCAGGAAAGCTTTGTTCCTCAGGACTCGGGTCTTTCACCCCTCAAGCTGCTTCTAAGCAGTCTCTTCCATTCGTGCTGAAGTGCTGTGTAGGAGCCCTTGTCACTCGCCTCAGCTTGTTCCAGCATGTTCCCAGAACCTGGGCATGGATGTAGATGAGCTGTCCATGTGGGAACTTGCTGGGCTCTCAGAGCACCTGCCCCTTTGGGGTCTGACACAAAGGGTGCCCCCGGTGTGCCCTGAGGTCTGTGCAGTTGGCAAGTTTATTCTGCACTATCACTGGCAATGTTTCTATTCTCCTGACACCTCTCAGACAGGTTGGTAGGTTCTACCTCGTGCAGGTATCCATCTCCCATTATCTTCCTCCTACCTGAGGTACGTACAGAGCCTGTAACACACAGCTGAGTGATTTTTATTCCCTCCACTTGAGGGAAGTAGCTTACAATGTTTTGAACTGGTCCTCTGTGATTGACTCATGCCACCTATTTCTGAAACATAGCCAACAAGGTAAGAGAAGATTTAGAAAAGTTAACAGTGTCCAGATCCATTTAGGACAGGGAGGGAGCCCAAAAGATGGATAAAATACTGTAAAGAGCCAAGCCCAGCATGGCTGCTCAACACAGAGCCATCCTCTGAGAGTGTGATGTTCCTTCCTGCTTCCTTTTTTATTTGTTATGGAAACTATTGGTGCAGTTGGTGGGGGGCAAAGGAACTGCTCTAGGAGCTCTGCACACCTCCAGGCAAGGTCCTTCCTATGGAGCAGGTGATGGGAGCTGCTCAAGGAGGTACTTTTCCAAAGGCATGCCACAGGGATCAGGGCTCGGTCCAGCCTTTTTAGTGTCTTCGTTAATGAGGCAAAAGATGGAGTAAGCAGCATGTGAATGACGTGGAGGGTGAAAGGAAGAGCGAGCCATGCCAAGGGCCAGGGGAGGTCCCAGGTTCCAGCCTGGCCAAACTGAGCAGGGCTGGGCTGTGTCTGCTGTGGGCTCAGGCTTCACACTGGCCTGGTTTTGTGAGTAAAAGCAGAGAGCTGGGGCTGAGCCTGAGCAGCCTGAGCTGGGTGTGTGAGGGCAGCTTTGAGGCGAGTGTTGGCTGTTCTGCTCCAAACCCCAGGTTTTCTGCAGGCCCATCTTGTAAATATTTAAATGCAGGAATAGCGGGCCCAGCAAGTCTGGGTGGGGATTTGCTGGCAGGGAGGAGAGCAGAGTGTGTGTGAGTTGCATGTCTCCCTCTCACGTGCCTGCACCCGTATGTGCACGTCTCCCAGTGCCTTCCAGAGAGATTTTAATCCAGAGAGCTCTGACAGCCTTTCAGGCATCAATCACCCAGCGCCGCACGACCCCTGCAAGGTCAGGCAGCGTTATCAGCCTCCCCCTCGGAGCAGCGTTTTGTGCCTCTGCAAGGAGGGATGGGCAGAGGGAGAGCGGCTCCTGAGCGTGTGTGAGATTTCCTGCAATCAGAGCTTTCCAGATTCCTAGAGCCAGGGATGGGATCCAGGTCTCCTGGAGCCCCGCTCCCTGCCCTGACCACTGGAAACACTTCCTCCCCACAGAAACCTCACCGTGAAACCACCCACCGGAGCAGGCCTTTGTAGTTTGGCAGGCAGAGCACAGGCTCTGCTCTACCCAATCCGCAGGCGCATTTTTGGGGTTGCGTGTTTACTGAAATCTTGGCTTTGCCAGCCTGCAGAGAATAAAAGTTGATTGTTGAGCAGCCAGGGCTCGGCGTCGCCCTGCCTGTACGTGTAAATACCCTGCACAGCCAGGCCAGGCCAGGGGGGATGTCTGTGGGGCCACAGCCTGCTCGTGTGAGGAGCCTTGTCTCTGCTCTGTGCTCAACATGTCTCTGGTTACCTGCTCTCACTGGAGCTTTTCTGGCTTCTCCAATCCTTTCCTTGGCTGCTCTGGCTGCAGGGCCTCGTGATAGCTGGCTGGGTCTATTTATTTAATAATAAAACTTAAAGAGCGGGTTGTTTTCCAGGCAGTGGCTGTCTCTGTGGAGCCAGGTCATGATGCGGTTAGTGTGGAGGGAAGCAGGGCCGCTTGGGGAGCTTAAAATCTGCCAATCCCACTATTCCTTCTGCCCCTCAGCCTTCTCCCAGTAACCCCTTCCTCCTGCACTGGCAGGAAAGTTTATGATGCCGTGCAGGCTGTCCAGACCTTGCCACTTCCATTTCTCTCAGGATGTGGCAGGCATAGCAGAAGAGGGAGTTCAGAGCCCAAGGCTACAAACAGGACGATATGACAGTAAAGAGAAGATGCTGGAACACAAGGAGTGGGCCTTCCTTTGGTTATTTCTCCTGTGCAGATCCCTGCAGCTGTCACAGCACGTGCCTCTGGTCTCTCACCCCCTTCTATAGGGGACAGTGGTATCCTCCCCACAGGACTTAGCAGTGTTGTCTTTATTCCCATGGCCAGAATGCAAGCACACTCTTTTGGAGGATGGATTAGTCAGGGGTTTGAAACAAGTCAGAGGTTTGTGCTCTGGATCCTAACCTGAGGCATCTGCTGGTCCTAATCTGAAGGGCTCCCCCACCCCAGCTTCACACACGGTACCCCCAGCACGGTACCACTGTGCTGCTTTAGGAGATTTTGTTTTCTTCATCTCCACGGAATCCTGAGTTGTGTGGTACCTGCCTGACAGCACTGCTTTGGGCAGAGGTCAGTCAAACCACTCCCACTCCATCACCAGTGCTTTCCTCCCCTCGGGATTTACAGCTGGGTGAGGAAACCCATCCCCATCACTCTCTGACCTGGGCTGGGCAATGTTCAGGTGCATCTTACAGACTCCACGTTCCAAGAGGCAGGAATCTGTCACAGCACAGCTCTGTGCCTCGAGGGAGTCGTTCCCTGAAGGTTTGGCTTCAGGAATAAATCTGTACCTCCACGCTCTGCCCATAAAACTGGTAACACTGAGATTGCTTTACACATCAGCAACAGAATGGAGACAGCAGAGGCCATCAGGACCCAAAATAATTATGTTTATCATCTATAATCATCACACAGAGTCTAACAGCACATTAGCACTTCCAGCAGGCAGTTTTCAAGAGCAGGGAATGCAGGCAGTGTTTTGGAGGATGCGCTGATTATTTTAAAGGGCACCAGCCACAACTGAACATGCCGTGGGGGATTCTCTGAGCTGCCAGCACACCCTTTTACTGCATGTCTGGGGAACAGGAGCAGGGCCAGTGCTGAACCATCTCTGTAAATGTTACTGGGTGTAGTTTCCAGACTCAGGCTGTGGAAACAACTCAGCCTCTTTCTGACTGATCCCAGGGACTTGGAAGGTGTAACCTGGAAGAGCCTACAGCTGCTTGAACCCATCTCTGTGGAAGGGGTTATTCCAAGGGAAGTCTCTCATGTTTCCCCTTGTGATGCTGCCTCTGCTCCTCCCTATTTTCCTGCCAGTCCTGAAATACATAGCCCTGAACAAGGACTTAGGGGCTGAGCTCCCTGGTGGCAGAACTACCCTCCCTTGTGCTACTGCAGACTCTTGGGGGTGTGGGGCTACAAATGTCCAAGCAAATCCAAGTGATCTCAGTTCATAACAGGTCCCTGAAAACATCTGCAAGCAGCAAAACCCAACACCCTTCAACCCATGTCCTGCAGCATGGTCCTCTCTCTCCTTGTGCCGCACTGTTAGGGAGGGCTAAGCTTTGCAGCAAGGGAGAAGAGGCCAGAGAAGGTCCTGGCCAGGAGGAATGCAGTCAGTCACTGCATTCAGCCTTTTGGTGGAAGGGCTCAGTAACAGTCTGCTTGGAAGGAAAGGCCTTGGAGCCAGGCTTGTATGTGGAATTAGTTGGAATCCCATCAAAAGCCCACGACGCCTCATCTCTTCAGCAGAACATCTGAGATGCTGCACATTTATTTATTTACTGGGATGTTCCAGGTTATAAAGTGGATTTATAAGCCCTTGTTTTCCATGATGATCCCCAGGTGAAGGTGTAAAATCCCTCCTCCCAGGATGCCAGTCCCGAGGTGTCTCTGGGTGTAAGGGAGGGGCAGTTGCCATGCTGTGTCCGTCAGTGGGAACTGGTGTTTCTCCTGCAGGCACCACCCTACTGCCAAGAACGGCTTTAGCAAGGCTCTTAGGAACTGCTTTCAAATCTGGAAGGGTTTTTTGGAGCCAAACATTGATCTAAGTGCATTCTTACTGAAATTCAAATGCAAACCAGCCGGCCTTTCACTCCAACACTTCAGCTTTCCTGCAGATTGTTTTTCCAGGGGTACCCTCTGGTTTATCTGCAAGACTGTGGGAATGCTGTCAAGACAGGAGCCATTCTCCTGTGTGTAAAAGGCACCCAGCTCAGGGACTGGGCCAGAAGGGTCTGTGCTGTGGGTATCTCATGCCAGGAAGCCAAGGAGGAGAGCTGAGCTCCAGGGAGTGCTCTGGGGCTGGCTGGCAGAGCCCTGCTGTTCCCTGTGCAATTGAGACTTGCCTGTGGTGTCAGGGATGTGTAGTTCCACAGGCAGAGGATAATGGGGTGAAAGGACACTCAGGGAGTCTCCAGAGCCAGCTTCAAAGTGAGGTCCAGTTGGTCTGGACATCATCCAGTCAGCTTTTGTGTGTCTTCAAGGACAGGGATTGTTCTACCTCTCTGGTCTGCTGTCCCGGATAATTGGTTTTTCCTGGAGCACAGGGCTCAGTACTGTGAAATCTTTTCCAAAATCTTGGCCCTTTCCTATGCTAGCAGAGATTCTGCTTTCATAGCAGGTTTATCACTGGCTGAACACCCACCAGGCTTCCCGTGTGCTCCTAGAGCTCCTCCAGCCTCTTCGTGGGCTTTTCCAAGTGCAGAAGGGACGATGCCAGCTCCCATCCCAGTGTGTATCCAGGGTGGTTTAGAAAGGCACTTTATAACTTGGAACATCACAGTAAATAAATGTGCAGCATCTCAGATGTTTTGCTGAGGAGATGAAGTGTCGCAGAGTTTTGGTGGGACTCCAGCTAATTCCACATACAAATCTGGTTCCAGGACCTTTCCTTCCCTGCAGACCATTTCAGAGGACTTGGGGCCAGCCTAGACCACTGCATGCCCTGGCCCAGCTCAACCAGTCTAGGAAGAGAGTGGGACCAGTAGAGCGAGGGGCCCGAATGTCCCTCCCATGGTCCTTCAGGAAGAAATGGATCAGAAGAGGAAGATACTGAACCAGTGATGGGTGCACCTGGGGGAGCTCCTGTGGTAGATCCTCAGCATGAGAGCTGCAACACCGAGCTTTGTGGTGTGGAATTGTACCAGGGAAAAGGAGGAGGCTTGTCCCGGAGAGCTCCTGCTGAAGTGTGAGACTGGTGGAGGTGAACAGAGGAGCAGTGAGGGGATCCTGACTGTGATCCTGGTGCTGTGCTGCCAAACTTGCTGTAGAGTCACAGCAGAAGGAGGTTTTGAAGACAAGTGAGGAGCTCAGTGGGTGTTTTTCCCTGCTAGAAGCATGAATAAAGAAAAGCACGACAGTGCTTCCTTGGAAATCTGGTGGGTGGCTGGGTGCTATGAGCTGATAGAAGGTGGGGGCTCATTCCTTCATAATGAATGAAAGAGGACAGATGGGGAGAGGCAAGGAAAGGCCTTCAGCACTGGTATAATTAACTTACTCTTGAGAACACTGGGATGGGCTTTTCTCCTAATATGATAGAGAAAAGAGAGGATGTTTGACTGAGAGTAAGGAGATAATGGGAATCGTAGAGGTGAATGTGGTTGTCCCTCTGTTCCTGAGACACTTGAAGCAAAGCCAGTTTCAGGAGCAGACGGAGAGGATGGATTCCCTGGTCTTGGGGGGGTGGGCTGCACCTCCTGGGGTGCTTCTCCAAGCTTAATCCACAGCCCTGAGCGCTTGGCTTGGAGGAGGAGGTGAGGAGCCAAGCCCTCTTCACAGCAGTAATGACTTCACACCCTGACTTTTTCCCCACGAGCCTTTTCTCTTGCACACTAACGAGTCTGAGCCTACTTCATTGTGCCTCGGTAATTGTGCTTTTAATTATGCTGTGTGTCTACCACCATCTGTTGTGCTCTTTTCAGAATCTGTTTCAGTTCTGATATCCCCTTTAGAGATGAAGGGACCACGAGTGCCCACAGTACCCAAGGTGTGGATGAATCATAGATTTGTCTGTTCTGTTCTTTGCTTTCCAAATGATTCATTCCACTTGATCTGTTTCTCGATGGTTGCTGAGCCTTGAGCTGACATTTTCATGGAACTGACAGCTTTATGTGGAAAAATGAGGGCTGAGAGGAATGAAAACGGTGTCTGTTGGAAAGAAAAATCCTGATCTTTTCAAGATGAGTTTATTTGGACAAGGGCTATCAGAGGACTCTGAAAGGAGAGGTTACAATAGCTCCCAGCGTGGATGTCACCTGGGAGAGGCCAGTGTGCAGCTGCTGGTGTTGGGACAATGCTGTGACTTGGGGATAGATGGATAAGAGCAGCATGGCACACGTACCCCTGGAGCAGGGCTGCAAGGGACAGGGACATCAAGCCAGGAGAGGGAGCTGGAAAGGCTCCAGCTGCAATAAAGGAGATTAAGAAAAGCAAAACAAGGTTAATGAGCCAGAGAGCTTGTTAGGAAGGGAGGACAACTGCAAGTTTGGGCAGAGGATGTCCAGCAGCATTTGGGGGGGGGGGGGGTTACATCCGGGGGTTGCAGTGAACTGGGGTGCCCAGCAAGAGCAGCAGCATCCCAGGCTACCCCTCCCTCACAGTTCACTTGCACATGGGGGGAACGGCTGGAGCTGTGTCAGGGAGGGTTAGGTAGGAAATCAGGAAAAGGTTCCTCCCCCAGAGGGTGGTGGGGCACTGACCAGGCTCCCCAGGGAGTGGGCAGGGCCCCAAGGCCACCACAGCCCCAGAAGCATTTGGACAACCTGTGGGTCCCTTCCAACTCAGGATATTCCATGATTCTGTGAAGTTAAGCTTGTGGATCAGATGGTCCTGCTCACCCAGTTCAAGAGGGAAGATGGAAGGTGAGAGCAGGGAAGAAAACCGAGCATTTGGTGGGTGAGAAGGACGGGCTTAAAGCCGGTGTATTTGGGGTGTAGGATAAACGTGGCTGAATCCGAGGGCAGGAGTCTGCAGGAACAGTGGCTACAGGAAGGCCAGGAGGTGATAACCCGCATGTGGCCTGTTCTCATTTTTAGGATAAGGGAATAAAACTGTCATCTGGGGAACTGTTGATGTGGTTCTGGCACCTTTTGGCTGGGTAAGGAGCATCTTTTCCCTTCACAAGGCAGAGTGGTTTCCTCTTTATCCCGTCTGCCCCTGCTCTGGCTCCTTTCTCCGGGTGTGCAGGGCTGTTCTGGCCTGTCCCACTGCTGATACTGGGCTATGTCTGGCTCTGAGCACCTTGTTCTCAGCAGGGTGACCTCCTTTTCTGTACTCTTTGCCCTTGAGAGCTCTGTCACTGGTTGGGCCCACAAACCCAGCCCTGACACCCAACGGCGTAGCTTTGTCTCACTGCTGTGCACGTTCAGTGAATCTGCAGGATGCTGCAGTTGGCTCTGGTTTGGATCTCTGGGTGGGATGTGGCAGAGTGGGTATCATACATGGTGCCAGACCCTCAGTACCCTTAGGAAAGTCTTATTCCATCCCAGGCCAGAGAGATCATCCCTTGACCTCTGGCAGCTGCTCCTCATCTTGTCTGCTGAGCATCTTTAAAAGATATTTTGGGCTGCCCTGATTGATTTCCTGATGCGCTTTCTGCCCTTGCCCTTTCCCCTGGGCGTGCCACCTTGGTGCTTCAGTGTCACCCCTGGTCATAGGAGAGGAAAAGAATCGCCTGAGCCTTGGTTTGCTGTCCCTGTTCCAGCTCCTGGACACCTTCCACCTCCAGCTTCTCACTGTGGGAAAGGATTGTGGTGTCCTTCTGCTCTTGCTGGTTTCCTATGCAGGGAGGATGGAGAACATAAATAGCTCACAAATCAGCTCAGGGGCTCTCTCGCTGTCATTCCTGCATTCCACAGGCAGTCCCTCCTGTACCTGCAGGGTGAGGAGCCAAGAATCAGTTGCAGGACAGGACTGTAAATGAGGTTCCTTCAAAAACCAGTTCTATTGAGCTCAAGGCCAGAATGGGAAATCCACTGTGTTTCCATTAAATCCTGTCTGTATCAATCCAGGAGCTGGGCTTGGGCAAGAGGTGCTGGGATCCCAATAGGCCACTAATTAATTACCAACCCCACACTCTTTATTGGCAAGGCAGGGCCCTTCCGATGGTTAATTAGGGTGGGAGCCAAGGAGAGGCTCCGTCTCGGAGGCGATCTGTCAACATTCCCTCTGGCTTCCTTCCTCACAGACATGTCCTGGCACTGATAGGGGAAGCCAAGGCTGAGCATATGGCTCACTGTGGAGCTCTGACCTTCCCGGAGCGGGGCAGAGCCGAGCGGCTGGAATTCTCTTCAAGTGCCACTCAAAGCTTACCTGATGCTGTGGAAATCCTCTGTGACATTCCTGGGAAAACAAACCCTTGGCCCAAGTGCCAGCAGTTGCTATTCCCTCATGTTCTTCTTTCCTGTGCACCATGGACAGCTGAGAGACTTGGGATGGCGCAGCAGGAAGGAATCACCACCTGTGACTTCCCTGTGGGCTCTGTGCTCAGAGGTGATGAACAGCAGCACAGCTCCGTGGGTGCTCCCTGCATGGCTCTGGGAATCCCAGGGGCTGCAAGAACGTGGATTGGGATACCTGAGGCAAACACCACACACGTCTGTTGGGATCTCCCCTGTCATCAAACACCAACACAAACACATTTGGGGTGAGTCATGGTAGTTCAGAACTGTCCGGCTGTTCTGGGAGTAAAATCCATGGCTGGCTGGCCTGAGAGAGACCTTGGATAAGTGAAATGTAAATGCTCACTGTGGCTTGCCAAGATCTGAGTGGGAAGAACCTTCCTTGGAAGAGGATTTCCCATCTTGTCCCAAGGAGTCCCAGCTGCTGAGTGTGCTTTGTTGTCATGGCCTCGTGTCTGGGATTTGTGTTTCCCAAGACCTTGAAACCCATTCCCCTCCCCAACTCCTCGTGGAGCTTGATGCAGCCTGCCTCCAGAAATCCAGCTGTTGGCTCCTTCTCTGGAATCAGAGAATATTGCTACTTTCTTTCCTTGTGCTCTGCAGTGACCTAATTATTTAACTTTGCATTGCAGCCTTTTCCTACAGCGCTTGCCAAAGAGCTCATCAAAGCCTCACAGCCCCAGCGCTGGGGGAGCTGGATTATTAACCTCTCTCTGCTCAAGGTTAGAGGAGATGTTTCCTCCTCTCATGGACAACTCTTCCAGACAAATCTTTGGCCTTTCCACTCAAGATCAGCTGCTGGGAGGGCATTGGAGTGATGCTTATTCTTAACATAAGGTCTCTCCAGGCTGCACTGGAATATCGCACACTTAATTCTTGGCATAACTTGATCCGTTTGGTCTTGGGATGACTGGAGCAGTGCCTGGTCTCCCTTGTTCCTTGATAAAAGGAGGCTCATAAATAGCCATATTCCTCCTGTGTCAGGGAGATTGGTGCCAAAGGCTAGTACAGGCAAAATCTCTCACCTCTGGCTGTGATTTCCCAAATCTGCCATGTCCAGGAGCTGTGGCAGTGCACAGAGCAGGGGGGGATGTGAAAGGTGGTTCAAGCCCATGTCCTGCACTGGGATTTCATGAGTGTGTGCCTGTGCTGTGTGCAGGAACAGCTGCTTGGGGCTGACTCTGCCTGAGCGCTGCTCCACAGGAATGCAGCATCTGGGAAGGAGTGTCCAGCCAGCCCCAGGCACTGCCTCCCTTCTCTGGGGTGTCCTATGGGGGCAACATGGTGCAGAGCTGCCTGTGGGACCAGGACCAGCAGTGGGTCTAAACCCACTAAACCCCCTTGGCCACCCAGTAACCCCACTCCAGAAGATCATTTGGAGGAATGTCAAAGGACAAGGAAGTAGGAAGAGAGCAGGACACATTGGGAGGGTGTTGGAAGTTGCTGTCAAAGTCAAGGGAGCTGGATCTGACTGGTGCTGGATCCAGCATATGAGTAGGGCAGGAGACAAGCGAGGTGGTTTAGAGCCACCCCATCCCTTCCTTACTCTGCCACTGCCACTTGCTCCCCCAGCACCACCATCCCAGGACCTGTGCCCTGCCCAGGGGCTCCTCACTGTGCAGTCCTTGGGCTGGACAGCAGCACCCAGCTCCCCCCATAGCACCCTGCACCTGTGGACTGCCCATATCCATTCTCCTGTGCCTGCTGGTGCCCAGCACGTGCCTCTGCTCCCCGGCAGCAGCTGCCAAATCCATTTGCTCAGCAGGTGTGTTCTTGCATTCACTGGGAGAATAGGCTTTTTGGAAGAGAGGGGGGAGAGAACAGAGGAAAAATTGGAGGGAGGGCAGGAGGAAATAAAAGGAAGTAGAAGAGAGAGGGAAAAAGCAGCAAATGATTGGAAGAATTAGAGATGGAGTGTGGAAAGGACTGCGTGTCCCCCGTTGCTTTGAGCACTCAGCAGATCCTGTGGTGTGTCTGCTTTATTACTGACAGAGTTCTCCCTTCTGTCGGCTTGTTTCCTAATTGCTGGTCTTGTAAACTGCTTGATTTATGGCTCCGTTCATCAGTTCTGGCCCTCGGGTATAACATGCTTTTCCTTCCAGGCTGGGAAGTGAATAACGAATTAACAGCCTGCCTTGGGTTCAATGAGAAGCTGAGCATTCAGGGATCTTTATTGGGCTGCACGTGCCAAATGGAACTGCTTAATTTTTACTTCTCATTCACGGAGGGTATTCAGCGAGTCCTTCCCCAGGGCCGCAGCGGCGTTGTGGCTGCGTGGTGCCTTTGAAGTGTCCCACAAGAGAAGCCACCAAGGAATGGCTTCGCTGTTGGTTTGCACAGAGAGCTCAATCTGCTTCCTCACAGCTTGCTCTGAAGCTGGCATTGTGTGCCATACACATTTGTCTCACACAAACTTCCCTTCAGAACAGCCCAGGGATGAAGATGAAGATGAAGTCAGAGAACAAATGGCCCCGCTGAGCTGGAGCTGTGCCTTGTGCCGTGCCAGCAGCCAGCACCCAGCCCCTGGCTGTCACCCCTGTGCTCACCCCTAAGAAGGGGTTTGTCCTAAACCCTGGAGTACACTATGGTCAGTGTAATTTAAGTGTTCGCCAAGTGACCCAAGTAGCTCTGCTCCCACAGCCCTCCATGGCAGTCCAGTGCCTCCCACACAGCTCTGATCCTCATGGCTCCATGGCCACACCACCATGCACCAGGTCTATGGAGCAACCAGGCCTTGGAATGATAAGCCCAGGGTGGGAGGTCCCTTGGGTTCAGGGCCTGCCTGTTCTTGCCCAGTTCACAGAACTGTGGTCAGGAAGTCACATCATGTCCCCCCAGCAGCTCTGCACCACCCCGACACGCTGTGGGGGACACGTTGTGAGAAGGAAATGCCTGTAAAACAACACTTTTGTGGAGGAAGAAAACTCTTGTAAAGAACAGAGGAACTGCTGTAGCACTGCAGGGCTCCTCAAGTGTGAGCTCAGGGCCTGCAGGTCTCCAGCAGATAAAGTTAAGGCTGACAGGTCCCCTCAGGACTTGGCAGCTCTGCCCTCCTGCCCTCAACAGCCTCTCAGGATGCTGCTGCTGCCTCTGAGCTGCTTCACAGCTGTGGCAGGTGACTCTGATGTGCCTGGGAGGGTGAGCTCAGGAAAATGGCTCTGTAGGATTCACCTCGGCATCATGAGGCTGCGAGTGAAGGACAGAGCCTGCAAAGTCAAGTGCAGCATTAATGTAAGGCTGCAACACCTCAGGGGCTGTAAAAATTCTGTTAGAGGGAGAGTTTAACACACCTGCTTAGTCCTGATCCAGCCCTCACTCGTCTGTGGGAGCTCAGCTGGATGGAGTGCTCTCTCCAAGAATCCTACAGCAGGGAGAGCTGCTGGTGTCTGGTTTTGCTCTTGGGGCACACAGAATAATAAATAAACTGCAAGGTATGGCGTTTCTTTCCTCATGGCATTAGCAGCACACCTTGATTAGATGGTCATGGCCATCCTGTGTGCTCTGCTCTTGCTCTGCCTTCCCCTGATGGGCCTGCAGGTGCAGACACCTGGGCAGCTTCTGAGGAGAGGGGAATGGTGCCTTGGAGCACCATGAGCATCTGGTATCATCATCTTTGACTTCTCACAAGGCTCAAGAACCTGTCTAGCCCTGGGGAAAGCTGAGCCCCTGTGTACATATGCCATATCCATCAGGATCCCTCTGTTTTTATTTAAAATCCATGGTTTCTCACCCAGCTGCCTCCTTCCAACAATCCCAGCAGGCTGTAACAGGACAGCGGATCTTGGAGTGCAGAGCAGGAGAGGACACTGCAATGTTCTTTGTGGGACATGAGCACCCCCCTCCCACGGCTGTAGTCATGTGTTTCCTCGTGCCATGGGGTCAGGATCCAGGAGCACGAGGACAGAAGATCAAAAGAGCTCTTGCTTGCATTTCACACATGCTATCACCGAGAGTATTAACTACTAACTGCTAAACTACTCTGAATAGATACGCAAAGTCCAGGTGTTATCACTTCCTGATGAAAAAACTTGAACTGCGTTTGGTTCAGCGTGTGGGTGTGCTCACACCCTGCAGAACCCGTGCCGCTCTTCCTAAATTGCACAGCAGGCAGGAGGGCTCAGGAACAGGACAGGCCGATCAGCCTGCCGAGGTTGAAGGAGCAATAGCCCAGGATCCGTGCGGAGGGTGGGCAGAGGAGGTGCCTGCACCCTTCCCCTCCTTCCATGCACAGCTTGGAGTAGTTTCTAAGCTTGGGCCCAAGTCCCCTCCTCTCTGGGTGCTGCTGTGACAGCACAGCACAGGCAGCCTCTCCTCCAACCTGTTCCTCACGCTGCACACGAGGCTGGAAATGGGATCAGAGGGAGAGGCTTCTCTTTAAACTCGATATTCACATGGCGAGATCCTCCCTCCTCACCTCTGACCTGTTCCTGCCTGGCTGCCAGTGTGGATCTGAGCAGCGCAGTGTTTAATCACCTTCTGGACGATTGAGCAGGAGCCGTTCCCAAGCTGTCCCTCCCCTGCCCGTGAGCAGGAGTTACCTCGGGCTGGCTGTGCCAGTGCGTGCAGTAACGACTCCATCAGCGAGAGCAGTTCCCGTTGCCTGGATGCAGGTTAAAAAAAGCCTGCTGGTAGGAAGGGGATATCTTACAGCTGAAGGTGTGATAGATGAGCGTCTGTTCCATCCCCAGAACGTGATGTTTTGAAGTTCCTGTATTTCAGCAAAAGGTTACGGCCCCTCTGCTGCCAGGGCTGCTCCTGCAGCTCAGGGAAGTGGCTCTGTTCGTGTGTGTGTTCTGTGCAGGGCAGGGTCACACAGGGCTGTGTGACGGCCCTGCTGACAGCGCTCTTCTTGTGCCGAGTCCGGCGCTGTCGGGATCTGACCTCCGGCTCTGCAGTGCCTGCCCTGGGTCACCGCAGCGGCCCCGGGACACTCCCCCCCAGCAGGCACTGGTGGCCATCCAGCCCACTGGAGCTGCGGGAAAGGATGCAGTTGGGGGGGGTTGGGGGTGAGCCCTGGATTTGAAGCTCAGGAACAATGTTGGTTCTCAGGTCAGGAGCACAACCAGGACTGTGCCCTTGGCAGAAGAAACTTCTGAACCAGCTGGGCAAGGAGGCTCTTCCTGGCTGAGTGCTCTAAGAAATGTTTGGTGTTGGGGCTGTGGGGTCATCTCACCAGGCCTGTGTCCTCCTAGCACAGAGGGCAGGCTGCACACAGCATTTTAATGGCTCTCACCCACCAAAGACCTTGGCCAGATGCTGTTCCCCAGTTCTGAGCTTCATGGTGACTGAATTCAGCCTTGAGAGCTCTTGGGGTGAGGGAATAGGGATTGTCACCGCCTTCCTTATCAAGCTGCAGTCTGTGGAGACCTTATGGGTCCAGAATCCCTGTGTCCCGTGGCTCCATTGTGGTGTCTGGCAGTACAAGGCTGCCCTAAAGAGCACAAAGCTAATCCCTCCAAAAATGGCCTTGGCTAAGGGATGTGTGACATGGGTCTGCACTGGGAGGGCTCCTGAGGAGCAAGCTGGGCTGTGGTCTTTTAAAACCTCAGGAAACTTTGGATGTGAAATGTGGCACACCAGCAGTGTGCTGATAACTCCTCATGTACATTCCCAATCCATCCATCCCTCCCACGGAGGGACAAGGAGGCAGAAGGGGAGTGCTCATGCACGTGTAGGGTATGGAAAAAGACAGCTTGTGTTGGCTGAGCCAGATTAGGGAGCAGTGAGACGCCACCCCAGCTGGCAGATGGCACAAGGGTGGTCCCCGGGAGTGGGCAGTGACAGAGCTGGCAAAGCTGCAGCTGGGCTCTGATTTTCCTGCTCGTGTGCCCACAGTGTGCTCTTCCCTCGGCAGCACTTGGAGCCTCCATCCCTCCTCCCTACCCACAGGACTGCTTGTAAACTAGAGGGAGAATCTGGTGGCAGGCCCCACAAACGTTTGGGTGCTTTCCAGATCTCTCCCACTCTCTGTAGCAGCTCTCAACTTGCTTAGATTCAAGGACACAGATTAACTCTCAGTCTGCCTTTCTCTCCCCCACACCACCCATCAGCTCCAGCTCTGCACCCAGACAAGGATGGGCTTTATCAGGATACCTGCCAGGTGACAGGAGACTTCTCTGGTTGATCCGTTTTGAGTTCCCTTCCCTGCAGCCAGGCTGGGGATGCTGCACTGCTGAGTTTGCTCTGGGCATCGTCCCTCCAAGTCCTTGGATAGTGTCACACAATCATAAAATCAACCAGGTTGGAAAAGACCTTTAAAATAATCAATCCAACTTCTGTGCATAGAGAAGGGCTCACGGAGAGAGCTGCTCAGACTGGTAAGGTGTGGCTGACCCTCAGCTCAGACAGGCTGCTCCTTTTAGATCCAAGACTTGGTCCTGAAATCCAACCAAGCCAGCTCTGGTTCTGTGTCCTACTTGGAAGCAAAGGCAAAAGTTGTAGCCTGAGCTCCTGGGCTGGCCAGAGCTGTGCTGCCCCGGGGCTAGCTGGGGCCATATCCCCTGTCCTTGCTGAGGAGGCCGGGCTGCACGGGGCAGTGGCTGGTCCGTGATGGTCCCTGCTCTGGGGACCGCCCAGCAGCTCCCCAGCAAGGCAGAGCCCCTTTCCCACTGGCATCGCTGCTGCGGGGATGAAAAGTCCTGGCAAGGCAGGAGAAGGGAAAGGGAGGTGACTTTCCTCTCTGGTTGCTTTGTTTGTTGTTTAGGGGTCGGGTGGAAGAAAGACTTTGCCGGCTCCATTAAGGAAGCCACTGTTTAGTTGAGGACTTATTTGTTCTTTGGGAAGGGGATCGTGTTTGCCTTCGGGGGGAGCGGGACATTGTGCAATGTCAGTTCCTTTCAATCAGTTGTTGTTTCTTTACCTTGGCTTGGTTTAGCCAGAGAAGAAGATTCTAAAAGGAGAATTTAAAAAAAACAAAAAAGTCAGGGGGAGGAAATAGAAACACAAAACAAAGCTCAGATGTGGGGCTGGGGCTTGGGATCTGTGCTTCCAGCTTGTCCCTGCTATGCACACGCTTAGCAAGAAAAGCTTTTACCACAGAGGCTGAGGGCGTTCCTCCTTGCTTTCCCACTGTTCCTGCCCTCTCCATCCACTTCAGGGATGAATGAGGGAAGCCTGTGTGTCTCTGTGGTGGGACTCACGGCCATATGGAGATGAGCTGAATGTACAATGGCCCGTTTCCCAGGAGAAGGGGCCTGGACCAGCAGCTGTTTGGCCCAGATGTCTGGGAGGGCTGTACCTATCCCCCTTTTATGAGAGCACCTGGTCATCTTCTTTCAGTCCTTCTGTCCTTGAGGCTGAGTGGGAAGATCTGGGGATCAGGACAGGCTGCTGAGCAGAGGGATGTGTCACGTTACCAGCTTTGAGGGTGTTTAGGAACCTGTTTGTCCGACTTCAGTGAGAATGAGGCATTAAACGGGACAGAGGATCTTGCCCTCCCCTCCCTTCATGTCCACCCTCTTTTCTGTCCATTTTCCTCTCTCACGGCCTCATGGGGAGGGAGCAGGGGGAGGATTCCCCTCTGTCCTCCCTCCCGTGTCTGCAGGTTGCAGCTGCCCGAGGCCGGGGCAGTGTCGGGGCCCTCTGAGCCCTGGCTGTGCCTCGTCACCACTTCTCGCCCCTGAGCTGGAAGGTGGTGACAGCCGGGGAGCAGGGACACGCAGCTGGCCCTGACAAGGTGCAGGTCAGGGCAGGGTTTGCTTTTGTGCAGGCCATAAGGAAAGGAGCCCTCGTGGCACAAAGAGAGTTAAAAACGCCTCCATGAAAGCCCTGGGGCTGCCGGAGCTCTGCAGCCCCGTTTCCAGGCTGGTGCTTTGCTGGCAGCCGGCTGCCCCCGGAGCAGAGCTGGGTGCCTTCTGTCTCCTCCATTCTTCCGAGGGCACCTCCCTGCTGTGCGGGGCTGAGTGAGCTGGGGGTCACTCTCACTTCAAGCCGTGGTTTTCCCTTCCCTTTCCAGCTCCTTAAACAACAGAGGTGTTGAGGGAATTTATACCTCTGCCTGGTAACAAGACAGATCAGTGAGAAGCTGTCACGGTTTTGTGAGGGCTCCATAGATTTTTATTGCTTTTCAGTCCTTGGGTTCCCAACCTTCCTTTGGCTTGTAAATTGCCCACAAAATGCAGACACAGCTCCTATTCTGTGAGTCCCTTTGATGATTTTATTTATATCTCTGGCTTTGTCTTGTCTTTTATTACAGGGAGACTGCAATTAATTATTATCCCATCAGCTTCTATTTAGGCTGACAGTACAATGCAGTGCACAGTGTCCAACCTTGCCCTGCCCCTGTGTGCACGAGCGGGACACTATTCTGGGGAGGAACAAAGGCCTGGCAGCTTCAGAAAGGGACGTGCTGCTAAAGGGCAGCTGAGAGGCTTCAATAGCACCGGCAGGGTACAGCTGTGACAGAGCTAAAGTGACCAGACATCCCAATTTAGTTGTGATGCTCCCGATTTTATCTTCTCATCCGCAGCGTATTTTAGGCTTTTGCTCTTTGGGCGTCTTTGAGCAGAGGCAGGGCTCCTGTGTCTTTTTTTCCCACGTCTCTGATTGACCAGATCTTTTCTTTTATTCATAAAATAGAAATTGCACCTGAAAGATGTGTAAAGCAGTCCCTACCTCAGTGGGGAGACAGGAGGTGCACACAGTGACAGAGATGAGCAGCAAGTTGGAGTGATCATAGATCCAGGGAACGTTTGCCTGGGGAGCAGACAGAGGGAGCTGGGAGTGTTTGGGCAAGAGAGCACCTGGGGATGATGCTCTGGCAAAGAGGGAGGGATGGGTCAGTGCTGGGAGGGCAAGAATGGACTTAGCAACAAGGGATATTCAATGTAGGTGCTGGGAAAGTGGTAAGAATAGTAATGGTGTGAGCAGATCTCCTGGGCTGGAGAGGGACAGTCCCCAGGGCTGGAGCTTCTCAGGAGCACTTTGGATACATTTCTGGCTTGTTCCATGTGTATGTGTCAGACAGAAGTGATGCCAGGCACAGCCCTGAGATAACAATGACTGAAGACCTCCAGAACAACGTCTGTTAGACAGGGAAATGTCTGATGGTAATTTCAGGGCTCATTTCCTACCCAGTCTTTGGTTTTGTTCAGGGAATATCAGTTTTCTCCACTGGCCATCCTGTCACTAGAAAACCAGTGAAGCTGTTTTCACTCTTCATCTTCACATCTTGTGGGAAGGTTTGTTTGCCCTACAAGGATGGCACTGCGCTGATGCTGATGCTGGTGATGAGATAAAGGTGTTTTGACAAGATCCAGGTGAGTGGAAGCTGCTGTTAAAGCAAATGTTTGTTCACTCCCCTCCTGCTTTTTTCTCTGGTTGTTTGATATGTTCATTTACGCCTGATCTTGGCAGCCTTGGCAGTGCAGCTCTTGCTCTGACCCCCCCAGAACAGCTCCTGACAAAGGAGCAGAGTCTCTGGGCCAGTGTCCTTGTGAAAATTCTCTGTAGTTCTTCACTGGGATTAGCTCAGTTGGTCAGAGCGTGGTGCTAATAATGCCAGGCTTGTGGGTTTGACCCCTGTATGGACCATTCACTTAAGAGTGGGACTGACTTGATGATCCTTGTGGGTCCCTTCCAGCTCAGAATGTTCTGTGATTCTGAGTTCTACACCAGCTCCTCTCCTGAGCAGAGTCCACTCCGTGCTTCAGAGGAAGCTGGAAGATTGGGCTACCATGCCCTAAATCCCGAGGTGTTCCTCGCTCCTGCCCTCCCCACATAACGTGTGCTCACTGGCCCATGTGGCTGCCAGCCATCGCCTGCCGGGAGTTTCGCAGTCCCAGGGAATGTGGCTGTGGGGCTCCGTGGGGAAGGAAGGGCACGCCTGGGCAGGGAGGCCGGGCAGACTGAGCTGGCTCTGGCCCTGCCATGGCCGGGGTGGGAGAGATGGGAACGGCAGGGCTGGGATGCTGAGCTGGCTGTAGGAAACAGGCTCGGGTTTAGGGGTATCTTGGTTCACCCCGCTTAATTCCCTTCCTGAGAGAGCAGGTTGGGTGCAGTCCTGCTCAGGTGGGGGCAGGGGGGCCTGGATACCCATCTTGTGGGAGAATTGAGCTCAGCTCTGCATTCCTTCAGGTCTCCCCTGTGCTTGGAGGATGAAGGTAAAGGCAGGAGCAGCAGCTCCGTGGCTGATTCCATGTCTCCCACTTAAATACCTCGACTGGAAGTGAGCTCTTCCACCTCCATCCCAGCTGCATTTCTGCTGGATCTGTGATTGCTGGGATGAAATTGCAGCTGAATTCTGCCAGCTTTGAAGCCTGAACTAGGAGGGGTGGTCTTTACATCAGACATGTAATTACCTGTCTACAAAATTTTGAACGTGTACGAGGGAAAAAAGAGGGAAAAGCAAGATCTCTGTCAAACGGCAGAAAGGCTGTCATTTTCCCTGTTAGTTTTTGGGTTGATTTCCTCCCTTCACAGCAGCGCTTAATCCAGCTGGGAACCTGCTCCAGAGATCATTGTGCCTGATAAGCTCCCTTGTCAGTGCTGACCCTGAGATCTGTAAGGACACAGGACTCGATGTTTGAAAAGCCTGGAAAAATTCTCCAAGCTGCAGCATCCTAGAAGCAGGAAAAATCTGTTTTCCTGTGTAAGAAGAACATCTTTTTATGGTGGCTGGCAATCAGGATGGCAGCACCACTTGGTAAATGCAAGTTACTGAAATACTTCATTTTGGGACTAATTACACAGCGCGTGGTTGCTCCAGCGGTCCCGTGTAATTAAGGAGAAGGTTCCTGCAGCACTGCCATGACGCTGATGGTGCTCATCGAGAAGAGACTCAGATTCCCTGGGAGGGCACAGATGATGTGCTGATTGAGGGGTTATGTGGAGTGCCATGTGTGTCCTGTGCTTGGGGACAGTGTCTCCTCCTTTCCTAGAGAGATCCTTGGATTTGACCAAGATCCCAGGCTATCAAAGCCTCCCATAATTTTAAACATGTGCTTAAAACCTTTTGAAGTCAATGGTGCTAAAGGACCAGCCTCAGTTCCACTGAATTGTGCTGGTTGGTCAGGGGTGAATCCTCACTGGTGCCTGTTCCTCCTCAAGGACACAACTCATCCCTTGATCCAGCACAGCAGCCTGGAAACGCCTCAGTGACTGTCACACTTAACTTTTTTTCTCTTCAAACTCTTAAGAGCTTGAAAAGGTTTTTCTTTTCCCCGAGAAACTAAATGAGAGTTTATGTAGGAGGGAAAAAATATCATCTCTGGCTATATTATTTTACTGTGCCAACCAGTGGGGAGGCTTGACAGAGGATTATACAGTGGAAAAGGCCCAGTTTTCCAATGCTTTAATGACTGGACCTTTGTTCTACCTCTCAACTGTGACCATTTAATAACTACTTGACTGACTTTGCCCTCAGCATGGTGTTGAATGTGGCTTCATTGACTTGGAGAGCAGGGTTGAAATTAAAATGTACTTTAATGATACAGGTGGTAACATGATTATCCAAGAGCTGCCTGTGGAGGGGGCCTTCGTGAGCATCCTTTCATATCAAAATGCTTCCCTAGACAAAATTTAATTTACGTAAATTACAAAACTTTTAATTTATGTGGTTAAGTTCCCAAGTCATGGAATCCCAAAATGGTTTGGGTTGGATGGGACCTTAAAGCTCATCCCATTCCACCCCCTGCCATGGGCAGGGACACCTTCCACTGTCCCAGGCTGCTCCAAGCCCCAATGTCCAGCCTGGCCTTGGGCACTGCCAGGGATCCAGGGGCAGCCCCAGCTGCTCTGGGCACCCTGTGCCAGGGCCTGCCCACCCTCCCAGGGAACAATTCCTTCCCAATATCCCATCCATCCCTGCCCTCTGGCAGTTTAAAACCACTTGCCCCTTGCCCTGTCACTACCTGCCCATATAAAAAGTCTCTCCCTCCTCTCCCATCTTTAAATGCCGTGGGAGGAATCTCAACTGAACATTCAGCCAACAGCAAAATGAAAGAAAAGTCTCTGCTTTGACTGAAAGAGTTGGAAGCAGATTTAGACATCTTTGCCCAGCAGACTCTGGGAGATATCCGGAGAGTTCAGGGTTTAACCAAGGCAGGCTCGAGGTGGGAGGGGAAGCCAGCTCCGGGAGGAAGGTGCTGTGCCTAAAGGTGGCACAAGAGGACAGGAGCAGAGCTGGAATTGCACCCCAGGCCCCAGGGAGTGCCTGTGAGCTGTGCCCACAGCAATCCCTGCAGGCTGGGGCTGCTCCCGGGGCCTGGCAGCTGCATTCAGCTTCCTTTAGGGAAGAACATGATTGCCCGCCAGGTGGGGAAGGAGCCGCGAGAAGCAGATCGTCTGGCCACGCCGCAGCTTTCTTACCTTTGGGGGGTGGGCTTTAGTAGTCCCATTAGGAGTAGAAGGCAGTGGTGGGTCTGTGGTTGGAAGCTCCGAGGTGGACCTGCTCCTCTCTCTCCTGCCCAAGGGGCTTCGTCAGGGTCTGTAGGAAATCAGATCAGATAAATCCCATTTTGAGTGTCTCGTGCCAGGCTTAATTCCTGGTGCTGTGTCTCTCTGTGAAAGGAGTCAAGTGTCCTTGACTGTGGCTGCCCTCTCTGCAGTGATAATTCTTTCATGTGTCCACTTGTTCCTGTGCCTTCTGGCTCGCTTTTAGTCTGGCCCGTTCCCAAAACACCCCCAAAATGCCTGTGCTCCATCCCAACAGAAATGAGGACAGGAGGCAGAGATTCCAGAGGAATGTTGTTCTTCTAAAAATGTTCATTTACAGTTAGTTTATAGCTCAATTTTTTTTTTTTTTTTTAGGATGAATAAATTTACTGTAATAGGAGTGAGTCAGCATGGATGTATTGCAGGTAAATCATGTCAGGCTAATATGATCACTTATGCTAATGAAATAACTATCAGGCTAGATAGTATAAATCTATCTGATTGTCCACAAGGCTTTAAGAAAATTTTGCCTGATGGATTATGGCCCAAACTCCCTAAATGAAGGTTAAAATAATCTATTATTGAAAAGGGCAAAATACTGGGAAGAAGGCTTGGAGCTCAGGGTGAGTGTCAGTGATGAGGGGGGCTGAGCAGCAGATCCTCTGCTGGGGCTCTTTAATATTTTTATTAAAGATTTACGGGACACGGCAGCGTGTAGGGTCATTAAATTTGGAGTTATACAGAGCTAAAGGGATCAGGCAAGACTTACTGGTCTTTCTTTGCAGAGAAATTACTTTCTGGCAGTAAAATCTTGCTAAATTCTGTAGGGAGGCTGGAAACATGACCCTGACTGGACCAGGGTGCTCCGTGGCAGTTGCAGATCTGGAGGTACAAACTGGGGTTTTTAGGGTGGAGATGGGGAGGTTTTACTGGGGGTGTGGGGGGAGACAAATCACCTGCAGGACACGGAGAGAGTTTTCCTTCATTTTTAAAATTTTTTGGGGCCTTAAGAACCTCTCACCATAAACATTTGCCCAGCAGTGTTTGATGGAAAGTAGCTGGGAGCAGCTTGCAGGGCGATGTGCTGACTGTGCTGCTCCAGCGGCGGTGGGACGTGCCCTCCTCTTCCAGCCTCTCCAGGAAAAATGCTCAGTCTTGGGAAGATGTTCCGTAAGCAGCAGCTGATTTGTTGCATGAGATTCTGAGCAGGGGAAGAGTGAAAATAACAGGAGAGTGGTTTTTCCTCTATTTTGGTCTCTGATTTAAATCAGCTCCTGAGGCAGAATTCATTTCTGGGAGAAGAGTGATGCTTTGGAACTGAGATTTCTGCAAAGCGGGAGAACACCAGTGTTTCAGAGCCAGTGGAAGCGTCTAAAGGTGGCCAGCTGCATTTCCAGCACACTCAGATGCCACACTCCTGATTCCTTCACCAATGAGACACTGAACTGCAAACCTTATCATTAGCAGAAGGGCAAAAATATTAACATGTGACCCAGAAAATAAATCTGTTCAATAAATCAAAGATAGAAGCAAAGATGAAATCTGAAATCCCCGTGGAGTGGGAATAACTCATTCCTGGTGCCAGTTCCACAGCAACCACCACAGGAGAATGTAATGACCCTGGTGTTTGGTGAAATTAGACTTGACACTGGCCAGGGCCCTGTTATTTTGGTTGGTGAGGATTTGCAATTGTTTGTCACCCATTAGAAATCCCAGTAACATGTTCTAAGGGCAGGCAAATTAAGATTCTCTCTGTGCACGATTACTCATCACACCACAGCTCCACGTTAATTGGAAAATAGCTGGTGGCTGAGCACATCTTACCCGGGCTGTCCTCAGAGCCCGGGAACGCCGGGCTGAGCTCACACACAATTTGTTGTACACACAACTGCTCACAGAAGACTCGCAGGAAATTAATGCTCCAATAGCTTATCAGATGCAAAGATAATTATTAATCCTTAATGATCCTGGTAATTTCTTTATGGGGATTCACCTCCGTTTCCTTCAGGGCCTCCACACGGTTCCCTTCCTGAACCTCAGCTCTGGATTTTCTTTTCTCCACAGCCTGACAGTGAGTTGGAGAAGTCTGAGGGTTTGCTGGTCCAAGCCAAGCTCCCAGGGCATGGACCTCTGAGGGCTGCACTCACAGATGAGAGGATAATCAGGGAATCACAGACTGGTGAGGTTTGGAGGGACCTTAAAGACCGTCCAGTCCCAACCACTGCTATGGGCAGGGACACTTTCCACTAGACCAGGTTGTTCCAACCTGGCCTGGAACACTTCCAGGGATGAGGCAGCCACAGCTGCTCTTGGCAGCTGTGGGTAACCTGTGAGCTCCAATCATACCACCTTCCCTCTCCTGCTAGTGGGAATCTTGTTTAGCTGAACCAGAACAGAATGGAATGGGGGGGGGATTTAGCTAACTGGGCTGTGTAAGCTGTCTGGGAAACACCATGAGGTCCTGCAGGGAGACAAGCAGGGGCAGAGAGGCTTCCTAGAGGTCCCACCTGCACTAGGAAGCAGGAAGGTGCAATAGCAACAGACCTGGGGAGTGAGATGTCCAGTGCTGGTCCACTCTGTGTTTCGGGAGGAATTACTTGGGGTAGCTCTGGTCTGGCCCCATGGCTTGGAGCATTTAATAGCAGCGTGGGCTCTGTGGGTCTTTAGGGTTCCTCCCATGGCTGAAAGGACTCCAGTTCTGCAGCCTGGACCTGCCTGTAGCAATTGGGAAGGTCAGGAGAGTCCCCTCAAAGGGGCTGCCCTGCTCCAGATAAAGCAAACACCAACACGGGCACGGGAGGCGCAGGGAGCTGTCAGAGCAGCTGCTCCTTCCCGGAAACAGCAGATGAAAGTTAATCTGGACATGCACAGCCTGGTTTATTGTCTCAATAACACATTCCCTCTGAAATGCTGTTGTTCCAGGGAAGCAATAGCTCGCAGTCAGGAAGCTGCTTGTTTCATGATTAGAATCGCTGCAGCTCCCAAGGGAAGGGATGGCACTGTCTGGGCAGACCTGGCTCTGCCGAGAGCACTTGTGCCTGGTACTCCACCAAGGATCTGGTCTATGGTGGAAAAGTTGCTGCTGCTGAGGTGGGATTTAGGAGCCAAGAGATGCTGGGCTGCGTGGGACACAGCACTGAATGGGAGCAGTGGGAAGTGGAGTTCACTCAGTGACTGACACGAGCTCCCAGCTGGCTTTGGCAGGAAACTGTTCAGGTAAGATCAGTTTATTCAATGGATTCACTTTTTTATCCAGGAAATACACTCCTTGTATCCCACTGCCCGAGTCCATGTATTCCCTGTGTATCCAAACAGCTGAATTTTTACTTGGGATAGTTGAGCTTGCACAAACCAAGGGAGGGATAGAGAAAGACCCTTGTGCCTCGATGTGACAATGGATCGCTTTTTATTTTTGCTCCGATGCCAGGCCTGGATTTGAAATAGAAAAGCAGCATCCTGTTTTGTGGAGTAACTTTCGGAGGGGGCCCTGAAGGAGGAATGTAAGACGGGGCTGGAGAGATCAGACAGGAACGAGGAGAACAAAAGCCGCCAGTGTTGGGGTTGTGGGAGCTGGTGCTGGATGAAGCGGGACCTCCCGCTGTTCACGGCTCGCTGCTGCCGTGGCCAGGCTGGCATCCTGTGCAGGGGGAATGCAGGGAAGAGCTAATCTATGGAAACAGAAGGACAGACTTAGCTTGAGAAGATGAGCATGCTGAGCTGGTTTCTGCTCTGTTACACCCTGAAACCTCGCTGATATCCGTGCAGCTCCCCAGCTGGAACTCGGAGCAGACGGGGGTTCTTTATGCATTTTCTCCAGAGCCAGACTGGTGAGGATTTGGTGAGGACTGGAGAAACTGATACTGAGATTTTCAGCTCGGCAGGAGGGAGTCTCTGTTTGCTTAATTTGGGAAGAGACAGCCCTATAACTTACAGTATGTAAAGCTTAAGCAGAAGTATCCCCTTGTGTAGAGTTTGAGGCAGCCAGGAAAAGTCCTTCAGGCTGCCTGGGCCATTCCACAGGCTTCCTCCATTCCTCCACATACAAAGAGATGCCTGCTCCAAACAGTTTGTGTGAGGACTAGACTCCAGTATAGTAATCCAGGGATTCCCACAGCCACATGTAGTGTAGTCAACCCCCTGTATAATTCCTCCCAGAGGTGAGGTAAAGAACCCCTTCTGGAAAACATGTGACCTCATCACTCCACCTGGTGCCCTGGGAAGCTCTTCCAGTGCTGGACATGGTCCATGGCTGTTTCTGTTAGGTTTTACTTCAAGGTTAAATTTGCAGCTGTCTCGGAAGAGGTATCATTGTTCCCAAAAGCCCTCCCCACCAACTGCCATCCCAGTCAGTGCCTGGAGCAGTGGCCAGCTCCTGTCTCAGTCACACCCTTGACAAGCTGACCCTTGGGCTCCTTCAGGAGAACGCTGGGCAGCTCCCGTTCCCCAGCCCCAGGGTCGCTGTTTGGCTTTGCAGAGCCGCTCCTGTATTTTCCCTTTCTCCATTAAGGAAGGAACAGAGCCTGAACACGGCCTTCCAGCAGGTTCCTGGAGATGTGTGCCAGGAGGAGCCCTTCCTGCTGGGATCATCCATTGTCCCTTCTAAGCACTGAGGGATCACAGTCCCCCTTTATGGCAGCTTTAGGGCTACGGCAAATCTCCAGTGTCCTCCAAGTCCTTTTCCAAACTATTCCTTCCCGAGGCAGCATCGTGTGAGTGTAACCTGTGTTTCTGGTTTCAGATTTCTTACCTTGCACCTGACTGTTTAAATCACGTTTCACTGGTGTGTGGCCAGCTCTCACTCGTGTCAGATCCCAGCGTATTGATAGTCTGATCCTGCTTCTTGTTCCCCTCCCACCAATCTCGTTGGCATCTGCAAACTTCCCCGTGACAAGGATTTATATAGAGTCATTTAGATAATTGATAAAAATATTAAATAAAATGGCAGTGGGAGTTTCACTCTTCTTTTATCCCAGATAGTTTTAGCCAGTCTAATATTACTGCAAGTTTATGGAGTCGTGGCTATTGGAACATCCAGTAAATATGCCTTTGAAGAACAGCCAGTTTCCAGGAATGCTTTCCACCTTAAATGTGCATTCCCAATCCATTATGCTGGCAATGGAGGCCTGGGAAAACAGAGATGTTAAATGCATAGGTGTGTGTGTCACTGCTGGTGCAGGTGTTTGCACAGCTGTCACCTGTGGTGTTGAGGCAGCTCACCAGCCTGTGCATCAGGAATTGACTCCTTGGCCTTCCGAGGTCCAGCAGGAAGTTTTCCCACATGGATTGCAGCAGTTTCTGGGCTGAAGGTGCTGTTGTTTGGGAAGAACTCCTGTTCCCGGCCTTAGGAGTCAGAGCTAGGCCTGAGCTGCAGCTTACCACAGTCACACAACTCTGCTTTGTGCCACCGTGTGTCAGCCAGGCTGGACGCCGTCCCTGTGGTGCTGGACATTGTCCCTGTGGTGGTGGCCACCCCCTAAAATGGTGTTAATGCACAGTTTGAATATTTCCTTTCAGCTGCCAGCCTGGATCCCAGCAGGGAACAGGGCTGCTCTGATTGCCATGGACTGAGCTAGAGCTGCAGGTTTATCCAGAGCCAGGTGTGCATGGGGCAGTGCCAGCATTCCCAGGTTGGCAGAGTGGCAGGATGAGACCTTTGCCACCAACCCTCAGGTTTGTGGGTTCTTCGAGACCTCTCATGGGGCAGCCCAGGAGCTCATTTAGATCCCTGGTTATGAGGTTATAAACCCAGGGAGTTGTTTATAAATACCCCTTCACCCTCCAAATCTGCAGCTGTCACCTGGCTTTGGGAGGTGTGGGCATGGTAGGATCTGGCTCCCCACTTCCAGAGGGCAGGGTTAGATGGGATATTAGGGAGAAAGTCTTCCTTGTGAAGGTGGGGAGGCCCTGGCACAGGGTGCCCAGAGCAGCTGGGGCTGCCCCTGGATCCCTGGCAGTGCCCAAGGCCAGGCTGGACATTGGGGCTTGGAGCAGCCTGGGACAGTGGAAGGTGTCCCTGCCCATGGCAGGGGGTGGGATGAGATGACCTTCAAGGTCCCATCCAACCCAAACCAGTCTGGGGTCCTGTGATTTTCTATGATCTGCCCCATTTGCAGCACTTCCCAAGAGCAGAGGTGTCACTGTTGGAAGGAGGGACAAAGGCAGCTCTTCTGCTGGCAGCTGTGTAGCAACTCTCCCTGCAGAAATACATCTCAGAATCTCAGAACTCCTCAGAACTGGCCAAATATCCCCAGGCTGGTACAGCAGAGCACGAAGGAAGTGCCTGATATTCAGACCTTGGTCTTTAGCTGTGCAGCAGCTGGAAGCACAGGCAGGGCTGTGCCTCGGGGAGAGAGGCCTGGGCAGCCTTTGGCACGGGAACAGAGCTCTCCTGTGCCGCGCTGGAGGCAGGGGAGCCGTCCTGTAAAGGAGGTGACTTGGCCCGTGCGGGGACGCCGGAGCTGCCCCGCCGTGCAGAGCCCTGATCCCACTGTGGGGTCGGCTCTGCACTGACGGCGCTGGAGGAGGGCTGGGGCTGGGGAGCTTGGCAGGGCAAAGTAAACCAAAGGGAGTGCCTTGGACAGGAATGGAGGAATTCTGACTGTACACAGCGTCGTCCAAGTGCTCCAGCTCAGGGCTGTTGCTCATGGCACACAGGCAGGAGGGAACAGGAAGGGAAGGCAGCTGAAGGTAGGTCCTGCTACAGTCGGCTCAGTGTGGCCTGGGAAGGCCTTGGGCAGCCTATCTCCCACCCCGTCTGCTTTTCATTATTGTTTTTATAGCCAGAAATAAGAGCTTTATTGGCTTTATTCATCTCCTGTCAGATGCCCAATCAACATCTGGCAACACAGCAATTCCCAGAAAGTGCTGACCTAGTGAGAGCCAGTGGAGCAGGAGGTGTGCAGGAAGGTCTCCATCCCCCTTCCCATTCTTGGCTGCCCTTTTCATTATCTTCCCAGCCCAAGTGGGATGTGTACCCCACCTCACTGGATTTCAGAGCACCAGGCTCCTGGGAGATCCTGGGGTTGGAAGGCACCTGGCAAAACGCCTGGGCCATGGAGTTATGGGGAGGAGGAACTGAGCAGGAGACAGGGCATCCCAAAAACTGTTCCTGGGCTGGAGTTGGCCCATGCATAGGGAGGAGATTGGACGACTGGGTCAGAAAGGAGCTGGTCCATTCCTTTGAGCAGTGCTGGGCCAGTGTAAGGGATGCACACAGCAGGGCAGAGCAGCTCAGCTCTCCCTCCTCCCATTGTTTGGATTTGCACAGGACTCGGAACTCAGGCATGAAAATGCAGGGATCCTTCCCAAGGGTCTTTGATAGAGTTGCCTGCACGTTAAAGGATTTTAAGATCCAGCAGAAGATTGAATAGAGAGAAACACATTTTTATTTACTTGGGTGCATATTGGACTCATAATAAAATGGGGTGTAACAAGCCAGAGGCAAGTTCTGTTCCACTCGGAGATTAGCCGGAGTGTGGCTGCTCCAGCAGGTCCAGCAGGTTCCCTGTCAGGTCCCTGGGCTCCCACACTGGATCCCCTGAGCCCCCTTTTCCCACATGGTCCCGCCCTGTCTTCTCCCTCAGGTGTGGGTGGCTTGGTTTGTGCTGGATTGTGGGACCTGCCTTTCCACATCTTGGCTTTTCTTTGCCCCCTCTCCTACATTCCAGCTCCAGCCAGTTGGTCAGGGCAGTTCCTCCCTCTTCTCTGCCAGAGTCTTCTCCCCGTATTTTGGTCCTTTTCTGCTGGGAAGTTCCCTCCTGTTCCTGTGGCACCATTCCTGTCCCTCCGATCGGGCTCCTGTCCTGGACCAGCTGCTGCCCAGCTCCTTGATGTACTCTCCTGCCCCATAAATCCTCCATGGGCTCTGCAGCCCCTCTGGATGCCCTTCCCAAACCTCCACCCTGAGACAGCATCTAACCAAGGCCACTTTGTGGCTTCAGGTGGTTTTGTCACCTCGTGCCTGCACTTTGGTGCCTGTGATGAGAACGGGTTCGCCTTTCCTCCTGCCCAGAAATGGAGCCAGGGCAGATGGTCTTTGGCTCCAGGAGGGAAAAGCTGTACCTCAACATGGATATTCCCCTCGGAGTAGCAAACCCTGCCGTGAAACAAGGACTCTGACCTGTGTAGCCCGAAGCAATGCTGGGTACCTGCAGCCCGCTCCCATCCTGCCCCTTTCTGGGACGTGCAGTGTCTCCAGGCCCCCAGAGCTGGATGTCTGTGCCCATCCTCTGCTCCAAACACGCAGCAGGAGACACAGATCACTCAGAGAAAGGTCCCGAGCTGCCTCATCAGCTGCCCACTCATGTGAGCAAATGCCACCAGTGGGAGCCGAGGCATCGCAATCCAGCCCAGAATGCTCCTTTAAAGACATTTCAGCAGCTCAATTAAGTTTCCACTTGTGTGTTTTCTTTTCCCCCCCTTTGCTTTCATGGTCATTTAAAACAAATAAAGTGAGCAGAACACGGCAGCGTGATAACCACCCTTTAATTCCCTTCCCACGGGTCTCCCGATTATTTGGTGATTCAGCGGCAGCGGGGGGAACGTTTACGGAAGGGAAGGCGGGAGCTTCCCACAGGGACGGCAGCTCAGAGCTCAGGGCCCCCGAGCACTGGGGAGGAAATACGTGCCTCGGGTTCTCCTTCTCAGCGCCACGGATGTGGGGACTGCAGTGCAGAGCCCGGGCCCTGGAGGAGCAGCGGCCCCGTTCTCACCCATTCTCAGTGCCCTCGTTGTTCTCGCATTGTGCTCTGGGGACGGGCACCAGTGCTCGGGATGTATTTCACGCTTCTGTGCAAACACAATATGAGATGAAGAATTCATACCCTCGCACAAGACCAGAGTGGATTTTCTCATAATAAGGAAAGCAGCCAGATCGGAGCCTGCCAATTCCTGCCCCACGCTCCCGCCTTCCCTAGGAAGTTCAAACAAGCCTGTGCTTTTAAACTGGCGCAGAGAAGTATATTACATTTTTTAAAAAACCAACACAAATCCTTTTAGATCTTTCTTACATTATTCCCCCCACCTCTGTCTCAGTAGGTGACTTTTCCAGCCCTCCCCCACTCGGTCTTGCTGGGTCTGAGTGGGGGCGGAGGAGAATTCCCTGTGTTTTTTGTGTGAACAATTAATAGTGGGCCTGTGTCTCGCTGGAAGAGCGTGTAAAACACACGCCAAGAGGGGGAAAAGAACAACTGCCCAGCCTGCTAAACACTCCAGAGCTTTTCTTGTCCTGGAGGAAAACATGATGTGGGGGTTTGCTTATTCATCAGCAGCAGTAAATAATGGGCCTCACCTTGAGCTCTCCTTCACCCACTTCTGCTTCTCCCCAGCCTCCAGGCTGGCAAGGAAAGGAAATACTTGCTGTCCTCTGGGTGACAAACTGGGGCTTTATAGCTGTTCACATTTTAGCTTTTGTTTCCTCCCTAAAAAGCTCTGTTTTCATCCTGTGGCTTTGTGTTTCCCAGTATCCGAAGCCCGGAGTGCCTCTGCCAGCCTGACACCGGCGGTGAGTCCGGACCCCAGTGCCTGCGCAGTCCCTGCCACGTCCCAGCTGGGCATTGTGCATGCAGGTGCTTCTCCTGGGCAGGATGCAGGGTGCACCTGAGTCATTCCCTGCATTTATGATCTGATCCCTCGGAACAGCTCCGTCAGCAGCTTCTCCTCCCCTCGTGCAGTTCATGGAGACGTTTCCATGCCTGGGCGCCCTGGAAGTCCCAACAAGCCACGAGTGGCCGGGACCTGCTGAAGCGTGTTGATCCAGACACTGGATCCCTGAAACCTGTGCTTTCCCCAGCACCTTCATAAAGTGTCCTGAGTTAAAGTGATTCAGGGAGCACATTTCCAGTCTGTCAGTGGGCTGCATCCATCACTCTCCTGAACATGCACCAGATTGTTAATGCTCCAGGCCAAATACCACGTCTTTTTTAATGCCTACCCGATGTAGTGCGTGCTGCTGGCTTTATATTTATAATAATTATTAAAGTAATGGCAGTAGTTGCATTCCTATAGGCTAGAAGTGGCCAGGAACAGACAAAAAAAATGATTCATTGTTCCAATTAATGCTCGAGCTCACACCGGTGATTAATTAGCCTGGCGATAGCGCTATGCAAAAGATCAGGGTGAGAATTAATAGGGAGACACGTGCTGACTTTTAAGATGGTTCCAGCACTCTTTAGTGCCCTTCCTTGGGCCTGTTTAATTAGAGGCAGCGGCATGGGCTCGCTCTGCACCAACACCCCCGACGGCAGGCACTGCAGAATATTTATATGACAGGGTGCCGTGGAAAACTTCAAAATTAAATTCCCATCCAGGCCTCTAAATATAATTCTGAAATGTCAGAGATGCTGGGAAGAGTGCTGGCACTGGATGAGGTTGCTGTCAGGGAGAGGCAATAGTGTGCCAGATTTATACTGGCCTGAGTATGCAGGTGACTTTTCAGCTTGGTGTTTAAGGAGCCTGAGGTGCTCTGATGGATGTATTTCACCTGGTGGGAGGCACAGGATCCAACGGGAACATGTGCTGGAGCCTTGTGTGCCCGGCTTGGATGGGGGAGACGGAGCAGGGGCAGCTCCCAGGAGCCTGTGAGTTCCCAGGAGGCACAACCCACTCTGGAGTACCAACCTTTGAAGGTGAGCCCTGCTGGGAAAGTTTCTCCTCCTGGTTTTATCCATCACTCCTTCTGCTGCCTCATTATCTCTCCCTTCTGCTCACTGGTGCCTCCCACCACCCCAATTCATTTTTCCCAGTTGCAGCAGCTATTGAGTGGTTTATAGAGATGGGGTTGAGCCAGTCCCCCCGGCTGCTCCCAAATCGCTGACGAGGCCGATTCCTCTGTTCACACATCAATCTGAGAGCACCAGCAAAGTTCCATCTTGGCTGACTTAATTGTTAGGAGCTGCAACCTCAATGTCTTTGTAAATAAAATAGTTTAATCTCATGGGCCCTGCCTGGAGAGAGGGGAATAAATGCATCAATATGTAAATGGATCCACAAGAGGAGGATGAACTGGGACTTTGCAAAACTGATAAAGCATCTTAGGAGACGTGTTGTCACTGCACTTTGTGCATACTCTGATGAAGCAGACAGTGAGGCTGGAGCTCAGCCTGGGGTGGGAAGGGAGGGAGGGAGGGAGGGAGATGAAGAGGGAGGGAGGAAGGGAGGGAGGGAGGGAGAAGTGTGGGCACCAGCACACCGTGACTGCAATTCTTGTATGGATTGATTTGACTCAAATATATTCCGAGGCTGGTCTAATTGCTCCTTTAGTCTCAGGCTTTGATTTTCCTGTTGTTTTCACATCTCTGCCACTGAGTCTTTCCTGCATTTCAAGCAGCTTGGCTGGGGCAGTGTCCAGCCTGAGCTGCACCTCTGTGTGACTGAGAGTCAGTACCTGTCCTTGCCCAGCCCTTCCACAGAGACTGCAGCAAAGTGGGCACGTGTTAAGGGCAGCAAAGGTCAGGCTTTTGCTGGGTGGGTGTTTTACCTGTGTAACAGCATCGGGGGTTATTCTAGAAAGCAAAGCCTGAAGCTTTTGGGACACCTTGTTCATGGCGAGCCTATGCGGGTGTAACCCTCACAGGAGATGGGAGGGACTTGGGGGAGAGCAGCTGCACGGAGCACGGGCAGGAGCAGGTGCAGTGGCCGGTGTGCATCCTGCAGGATCTTCCCTTCCCTTCCCTTCCCTTCCCTTCCCTTCCCTTCCCTTCCCTTCCCTTCCCTTCCCTTCCCTTCCCTTCCCTTCCCTTCCCTTCCCTTCCCTTCCCTTCCCTTCCCTTCCCTTCCCATTCCCGGGTGCCCACCCACGGCAGACGGCGCTCCCACGGCCCAGGTGGCAATGCCTCCCAGCAGCTCCCCTGCCCTGTGCCAGGCGAGAGCAAACCCGTCCCCGCCCCGGGCCCTTCTCCAGGGCTTTGCAGGCCGGCGGAGCAGCGGAGCGGAGAGCGCTCCCTCCCGCCGCGCTGCCTGCGGCGCTGCTCCCTCTCCGGGCGCAGCTCCAGCCCTTGTTTTGCAGCGCGCCACGCGGAATTTTATCACCTTCAACAATGAAATCTGTCACCTTCAAGCTGCCTTATTGTGATCTGGGGACTCGTGCCCGGCCGCTGTAACTGGGCTCTGTCACAGAGCACCGCGTCCCTCCCCAGCCCTTACGCCCACGACCGACTTGGGGGAACTTTAGGGACCACATTTGTGCTGTTTTGTCCCCGGGATCAGATCGCTAATTGATCTTCTTCCTTTCTTTCTCTCCCCCTGCCTCCTCCTGTCTCATGTGCGTCTCAATCCCCGTCTCCTGACGGCTGCTCCAGCCCCCCTCCAGCTCGGAGAATAAATCCCAGCAGTACAGCCAGCGTTCAGGAGGAGATCTGGGGTGTTAAGAAAGCATAAATACCCGTTTAAAAGGATGGCACCCTCGCGTTACAGCAGGTACAGAAACACAGGTGTCATTGGCTGCTGGACCTTCTCTGTGAGAAAGTGATTTCATAGTAAAGCCAAGGAGTGGTGCCTCTTCAGCAGGCACGGGTGGCTTGGATGTCACAGCTCTCCAAGCGGGCTTTGTGGGAGCCTTTCTGGGGACTGTTTGGTCATAAATTGACTTTTATTAATCTGCTTTAGTTACCTGCTAAGATCAGAATGCTTGCTGCATTTCTCTGGCTCCCATTGTAGCTGCATTTTTGCTTTGGGGGGTGAGTAGTTTCCCCTGAAATGCAGTTATGTACGTTTGCATACACATTTGTACAGGCTAATTATAAACTCACCATCAGCGCTGCAATGTCTGTACAGCAAAAGGGTTGTCACTGCTTGGAAATGCCTGCTTTGGTGCAGAAATCAGACCTTTTTTGTGAAATCATTTGGTCACATCTTTGGGGTTTAGATTTTCAATGAATAATCAATACCTGCAACAAAAGATTTAAACAACAAAAAAAAAAAAGGTGTTCATTGAAGTTTCTCCACAGGAAAAAATCGATCCCATGTATTATTAAATACAAAGAGACTTATGTCTTGAGTTTCATCTCGCCACAGCTTATAATAACCCTTCAGAAGCTTGAAGCAGGGCTTTTTTTCATTAAACACAATGTTGGGTTCCCCTGCTGCCTCTGTTACAGGCACGTGTTGGAAGGTGCCTGTGCCCAGCAGCTTTGGCCTGGAGGGCTGAGCTCCTCCCTGTCCGTTTGCATAAAAATGGGAATATTCATTTCCAAAGTGGCTTCGTAAGGGATGTCGGCACGTGAACAGTGACAGGGAAGCACTGTATTCTGGCTGGCAGGTTTAAACATCTGCCTCCTGAGCACCTGGGTAGGGAAGTGGGGCCGTGGAGAGGTCACTGGTGATGAAAGGTGCGGTGGGTGATGCTGCAGCTCATCCCCTGGTCCCCCCAGCCTGTGGTCCCTGACCTCAGAGAAGTCCCCCATCTCTGTGCAGTTGCTGTGCACTTGGACACTTTAGGACATGACAGTGTCCTAGGGCTGGGAATACAAGGATTTCCAGCACCACCAGCAAGGAGCTGGGGAAAACCCTAATTACTCTGTCCCTTTATCGTTGGGTTTCCAAGACAGCCAGGCAAACTTGGAATAAAGAAATGCTTCAGTCACATTTTCATTCCCCATGGCTGAGTTCCTATCTCCAAAATGGGATTACCAGGGTGAGATGCAGCTGAGTTTCACCTCTGCCAACCTCCAGCAGCTTCCACTGCAGCCCTGGAGAGCTCTGGGGGTGCACCTCCGTGGGATGTGTCTGGCTGGTACTGCTGCCTCCAGCCTGTCCTAAGCCAGGGTGTCCCCTGCCTGACCCAGCTGCAGAGATTTTGTGACAAGCCACTGCAAGCCGTTCCTCCAGCACACACAGATTGGCTTTGCAGGGCAAAAATAAGCAGCAATGCAAATATCATACTCTGTTTTATTTCCCCCTGTCTTCTTTCGCTCTTTGCTTCAGGAAAGCAGGAGGAGGCGAGGCAGGATTGACACTTTCTCCCCCCGAGGGCTTTTCCTAAGACGCCTGCTGGGAACACTCCTGTGTGTTTCTCTTTAGGTGAGAGCTCTTTTGATTTTCTCGCTGCCGAAGTCGCACCGAGGTGCCTGGAGAAGGATTTGCTGCTTGCTTATGAAATCCATTCTCCCTCGAGGATCTGCTCTTTCCAGCTTGATAAACTCTTAATTCTTGCTGTCTAATAACACCGAGGGACTGTGTTTTGCGCCTTGATGAGTGTTTGGTGATTGATGTTCATTTGTGCTTGCAGGAGATCAGTAACCTCATTTCAGTTTTGCCAGATCATCGGCACAAGAGCTCTGTGTCCTTCTCCCTTCTTGGCCAGGTACAAATGAAAGAGAAAGTCAAGAGGCTGTAGCCTGTCCAGACCTACCCTCTCACCATATGGCTCGAGCTCTCTTTGTGCCCCACGTTGTGCAGGGGCACGTGGGAAAGGACGCGCTCGCTCGGCTATTTTTGCTATCGTTGTCTTATCTTGTTTTTATTCTTGGTTCTGTTCACTGTCTGGGGTATTTGGAAGGAGCTGTTGTAACTTGGCATGGGAGTAGATTGCTTAAATATTACCTCACAGAGTCGATGTAAATTTAGAGTAGATAAGACTTGGACCCGAAATACCTTTTTTAACCCTTTACTGTCTTTTCCAAGCTCATTCACTCTGCTCTTTCTGAGCTCTTACAGCAGTTTTGAGAGGAACATGACTCCTGTTTTATCACTTGTCTGTGATGCCCCAACACTTTCTACATGGCCAGCAGAGAGATCTTTCACTCGTCCCTGCATGTGCACACACACAGGTACATCCTCTGGGGAAGGATTTGTCAGCAGAAGAAATCGCAGAGCAAAAATGCCCATCATGATGAATTCACAGAAAATACGCAATCCTACGCCCAGATAGGCAGGTAATATCATCCACCAACTGTGACACTGTTCTCAGAGAGTAAACGTCATTTCCCTTTAAAAATCCATTTTCTTTCCTTAGGAGAAAGGACACTTAGAGCACCTGTACTGAAAGGGAGAAGGTGAAGGAGCCTGTGAGCATTTCCTGCCTCCTCTACTCTTATGCAGATTCTAAACACGGGTCTGGTTGTTTCCTATATAAATCTATTTTTCCTCTCTGCTTTTTTGCTTTGAAGTATCTGTCTGTGTTCTCAATGAAGAACAGCTGAGAGATCAGGAAAATGGCTTAAGAATTCAGCAGGCTGTGAGCTATTTGGACTGAAAACAGTGCCTGGGAGAGAGTTCTTCACACTGCCTTGCTAAACAATATCCTCCTGTCACCATCGGAGGCTGCTGTCCTTTGTTTGTCACCTTCCCTCTGACTCTCCAGAGCCTTCAAGGAAGGAAAAAGAAGGACAAAGGAGGCTCCTTTTCTTTTTTCTTTGTTAAATTCCCCCAAGCCCTCATTTAAAAACCCACAGCACAGCCCTTATGGCCCATCTGCTGTTGTTTCAGGTTTGCTCCATGGCTTTGTTCATCATTTCCCTGTTGAGCAAGCCCTGGATCCTTGGGAGCCACGAGCAGGACCCGAGTGCCACCCTGAGCTGCAGCTCCCCCTCTGCGACCTGCCAAAGAGGAACTGCCCACAGGACACTCAGGCACAGCTTCTGGAGTGTCTCTAAAGCCATTTTTGTTCAGAAATTCCTGTTGTTGTTGTTCCTGCTGACCTCAGTGGGCTGTATCTTTTCCAAATGTTTCTGACGTTTCTCACAGGGTAATCTGTGAATGTCACAGACAAGAATTCTGCTGACTTCAGTTTGGCTTCTGCTCCCCATTGGATGGGCTCCTCTCTTTATGGGGGAATGCCTCTAGCCAAAAAGAGAGGCAAAACCCCCCAGCCCCTGAGCTAAGTGAAAGCAGGCCCAAAGGGAAGCGCGTTCCAGCCGCAGTGCCTCTCGCTGGCTGGCTTCTGTTCCGTGCTTGGGGATGTGCCAGACTCCAGTGCCTCCGTGCTTTTGATTCCTGTTTATCCCCGGCAACATGATTGTCTGTAATTATATATAATCTCCTTGTTTACTCTTCTTCCTCCAGGTCTGAACGCAAGCTTGATGGCAACTCTCTGCTCCGTCTGCCAGGGCTGCAGCTCCAACCGCTCCTCTTCATCCTCCACCTTCTTTTTCCAAAGTAACAAAGCCATTGGATTTCCTCCCACCCCTTCCCCGCGGCTCCCCTCCCCCTCGCTGGCACCGGGGTTATTTATACAGAATGTGGAAACAATTTGCAGGAAAGTGAACAATGTAAGCGGGCCGAGGGAAGGGAGACAAGTTTGTTGTGCACGCTGAGAGTGCACAGTGAAATGCTGTTTTTTGGGGGGCACAGGGAGCAGACTGTTTTCCTTTCTCCCTTCTCTGCTCTCTCACCATCTCCCTGAGCTCTTTCCATCCTGCCGGAGTCAGGCCACACCGGAGCAGCCAGATCTGAGTGCGTGTTTCGGAGGACGCTCAGATTGGATCCCGCCCTGCACCGCAGCTCCGTGAGGCAGTGTGTGCTTAATCCCCTCCGAGGTTCTGCTCTCGGGTCGTTCCCGCTCCTGGATTAGCATTCATGACGAGCATGTGTGCTCCAGAGGTCCTGCTCCGGGCCCCGGGAGCTGCAGCACTGCCTGGTGTTAGACACAGCTATTCCCAGGAACAGTTGGGCTCAAGGAGGACATTTCTGGGAGTGAACGAGGCAGGAACTTTTTGCAAAGTCTAATTTCAGTCTTTCTGCCCTCACCTGCTGAGCGCTGCATTTCCAGGGCATCCCAGCACCTTGCTGGCTCCACTGGGAGTGTGTCTGTAAATCCAGCAGTTTCCTTGAGTGCTCTGGGGCTGGGGAAGCTGAACCAGCACTCACTCAACACCTCTGAGCAGTTCTGGGCTCTTCAGACATTGCTCTGCACTGTGAAGTCCTCAAAGAGAGATAATCCAAACACACACATCCTTTGGGGAAGGGCCGCTGGCGTTGCAGAGGGAAGAGAACGTTACCCCGGGTTCCAGGTCGGAGCAGAGCAGCTGCCCTGGCCACAGTGGAGGCCTCAGCCAGCTCCTGCCCTCCTGGGAGCCTCCTTTCCCAACAGCCTCCAGCCTTGGGACAGGATCTGTGCATTGTGCTGAGCTGGTAGGGCAGGGCCAGGAAGCTGCCAGGTGGGACAGCATGTTCCTCCCTAAAGCAGGCAGATTCCTGGCTGGGAACTGGTGCAGCTGATCAGTGCACTGTGGTCCAGTGGCACAGAGGCACAGTCAGAGGGAATGTCTGGTGGGCTTTTCCTTCCTGAGAATCCATCCTCTCCACCTTCCAGTTCTTCCTGCTCCTTCTCAGTCCCTGTCCACACACAGAGTGGGAACTTCCCATGGATGTTTGTTCTGTAACCCGCCCGTCTGCTGTCCCACATGGTATGGCAGGTGTGTCTGGCTAGGCTGGGCCTCCCCAAGCTCAGGGCACAGCAGAGCCCGTTGCAAACGCTGCTCCCTTCAGCCAGCTCTTGGCTGAGTTCACAGCTCCAGGTGTAAAGCACAAGAAGGGTGGGAGCAAAGACACTTCAGCCACCGATGTTTTCTGGCCGGAGCAGTTCAGCTCTTTGGGTTCTCCTGATTCTCACTGACGCTGGGAAGGGTCCAGGAGAACAATTTCTGTTTTCCCTCCCAAGCCAGGCACCAACAGGGACTGGGAGGCTGCAAGTGGGAGCAGACAGAACCTAGACCCAGCAGAGCTGGGGGGTCACTGGTTCCCACTGCAGCCACGCCGTGTCCGGGAGCACAGCGTTGATCCACAGCCTGGCTGCTTCCCCTCCCTGCTCCTGGCAGGAGCCTGGTGGTGTCTGAGCACCTGCCCAGGCTTGTTCCACACTGTGCTTCCCTGCTGGCAAGGGGAAGGATAGGAGAGAGCTTGAATCCATCAGCCTCCAGAGAGAGAACCCCTCCTGCAGGCTCGGGCAGGCGGGCAGCAGCTCTGCTGCTCAGGGGAGTCTCTGGGCACCCCACTGAAGGCCTCAGGGCAGACACAGACATTTCCAGCCTCTTTCTGAATCCCAAGGGTCTCCCCTTACTCCTGGAAAGATGTGGCCTTGAGTTACACTGCATGGAGAGCTCTCAACTCACTTTCAAGCTCCTATAGACACTAAACTGCAGAGACCAGAGGGACCAGGGTAATTTCAGGGAAGCAGCCATTGAAACACTTGTGCTTTTTCCCTTCTGGTTCTAAATGTTCAAATTCTCACAAAAATATGAGACACACTCTCCTTGGAATGACTGTGCTGCTCAAAACATTTGGAATTTCCTCTTTCATCTGGTTCTTTCTTCTTTTTTTTAATTATTTTGAGGGCTCTTTAGATGAGAACAGATTTGTATTCCTGTCTCCCTGCTGCTCACTTCCCACCTGAAATCCTTGGCTGCTCTTTGCAGTTCCCAACACAACGGCGAGCGAAATCCTGAACGGAGCATTCAAACTTCAGGTGAGGAAAAGCAACAGCAGCAGATGGGCTTGTAAACAGCAGAGACCTGGCTCGGGCACAGAGGTCCTTGCAGCGCGGGAAGGAGCAGGAGGGTTGGTAAACACAGAGCAATTTCCATTTTCTGGGCTGAAACGTGGGGATCTGGGGAGGGGAGGGCGGTGTAGGAACAGCAGCTCTCCCATTCTGGCACAGTCAGCTCTTCCCAGCAGAAGCTGTTCCTGTCAGAACTTGCAGCAAATGGGAGAAGACGGGAAAGTGGGGGACGTTTTCCAGCATCAGGGAATTTGCGGGTGATGAAAACAAGATTTCCAGCAGCCCTTTTGCACTAGTCTTGGTTTCTAAAGTGGTGTCCTCCTGTTTTCCTGCCATTCTTCCCTCTCCTTGAATTCCTTCTGAAAGTGTCAGTCGGCAGAGTTGGGAGTAACTTCACTGATACAAAATTCCCACAAGTTACCTGAAAGTTTGCAGCTGGACAGAGGAAAAAGAAAACCAGAGCAGAGTCCTCATGGGTGGAAGAAAAAAGCAGGATAAGGAGGCTCAGTTCCATAGTTTATTGAGCCCAGAGGGATTTCTACAAACCACATGGCATCAGGTGTCAAAGAAATGAGGGATGAAAACCAGCGTGGAACAGCAGAGCAGCCCAAAACTCCCACAGCCCAGTGAGGCTCCAGAAATGTTGGAGAGGCCCAAACAGCCCCTTAATGTGAACGTGCTGGCCAAGAGCAGCCCCTCCACCTTGTTCCTGTCAGGAGAAAGTCCTGAGTCATGTCATGGGTGTTCTTTCCTTGGACAGGGAGACTCTGCACATCCTGTGGACTCTGGGAGTCACGGGGAACAGAGACTGATGAAAGATGGTTCCGAGCTGGGAGTTTGGAGAGGTTTGTGCTTGATCTAGGGCTGAAGGCTGTTGTTTCTGTTTTTCTTGGGGATTGGGAGGGGAGAGGTTACTGAATCCCTGAGTCTTAATGTGAAATGATTAGAATCTGGAACAGATTCCAAACCAGACATTTAGGGACTACTAAATGTACAAAGCAGCTTGGATACCTATCACCAGAGTTCATCCAGTCCTGGAAAAAGCCTCTGAAATGGGCAGTGCTTTAACAAAGTACAGATGTCTGGGGATGCAAAATACAAGGAAAAATTATGAGGAGGAAGAGATAACACTTTCTCCATTTCTTAGAGAGGGAGAAAATGACAGAAAGTTATTAATTTTATTCCCAGGGCTGTGGTAGCTGGACAAGGATGCAAGGTTAAGGTGATCCCCATGACCTGACACTTGCAGAACAAGTGGGGTCCCTGCATCCTGACACGAGCCATTCTAGGGAGATCTGTAATCCCCAGTAATAACCTCGGAGGTTAATTGGCATTGGGAAATGAGTTTATTTGGTAGGTGGGCTAGAGGGGGTTTAATTACATGTTTGGATCAGTGTTGCTTCAAGCATTAATTTTGCCTGGGAAAGGAGGGTGTCATGTCAGGAGTGACACTTCCACACCGCTTAGATTGGGGCACAACCGGGGGGACTGGAGAGAGCCCGTGGACTGTTGGGGAGGATGGGAACGAGCTCTGAGTAAAAGCATCCCTTTGCTGTTTTGGGCCAGGATTCCCTGGACTTCATGTAAGGCCCAGTTCCCTGAGAATGGCACTCAGCAGCTTTTGGACAGTCAGGCTGTCAGAAGGCATCCCTCTGAAATACACGATGGATTTCTTTTTTTGGGCCTTATTTCTCTTCTCTGCTTTGTGTCATATTCTCCTTGCAGCTTTCCAGAGCAGAGTTACTCTTCCACTTGTTCTCTTTTGCCTCCTGCTGAGTCAATTCCTTTATTTTCCAACATTATTTGTACTGTAGTCACTCCCAGAATCTGGGAAATCATCCTCAGAAGTCTCCCCATCTCCTGAGCTTACTGCCAACTCTCCCACTAAAGCTTTGAATTCTTTGTTATAAAGAAGAATAAAAGGCCAGCAAAGTGCACCTCGACACCCATTCAGGTGCCATTACCCTATAATTCTTTAAAAACTCCGTGTGCATTTATAGTGACTGGGAAGTGCTGGAGTGGGAAGCCTCTGGACTAAATTGGTGTTCACACATGAAAGAGAACCAGTCCCGCGTGCGGCAGTGGGCTCTGGGCGGGTTCGGTCGCCGGCTCGCTCGGCGGGCTCGGGGCAGTCATTGCCTGCCTGTGCCCCTGCTGGCAGTGCCCAGCTCCAGCTGTGCCCGTTTGGACGAGGAGCTCCTCGGGACACAGCCCGTCCCCCACACGTGGAGCTGCACTGGAGCCTGAGGTGAGCCGGCAACACAGCCAGGGATGAGAGGAACGCCCAGACAGCCCGGCAAGGCTCCCAGACACGCTGCCCTACGAGCACGGCTGGAGCCCGGGTGCTGCGAGCTGTCTCTGTTCCCAGGCCCTGGCCTCTCTCCGGCGGCCAGCAAAGCGTTCACCACTTCCAGTTACAGCGGTGAGGTGAACTGGCACCTTCCCAGGGGAAATCACTAAACTCACTTTGCAAAGTCAGGCAGAGCCGGATCGGATCCTCCATCCTTCCTGGAGCTGTGCCACCTCCCCGCAGGTGAAAAGCTCCTTGCGGTTCTGAGCCATCCCATCCTATCCCATCTCATCCCATCCCATTCCACCCCATCCCGCTCTGCCCACGCTCCAGCCTGCTCCAATTTTCTCCCCTCCTCCCTTGTCTGAGGAGCTGCAGACACAATCCTTGGCTTTCCCTCTTCTCCGCAGGCTTTTCCAGAGGCCTTTCTTCCCGTTATTTGTTCGTTCCTGCGCTCCATCCCATCTTTTGCGTCCCTCCCTGGTCTGATGCAGCATCTCGCTGGTCCTGCCTTGCACTCCGAGCAGGGGTATTAGATGGATTCCCCATAGAGTATAAATTGAATGGAGAGAAGTGGCTGGTTTCTCAGCAATAATTTATCTGATTAAAAAAATACTCCCCAAACTCCCCCTCCTCCGCCCGTCCTACGCCCCCTCCAAAAAGCACCATTGGCACCAGGGCTGGTGTTTGAACTGTGTTATTCAAATTGCTGGGAGGGTGATTTAGATGGGAAAATAACAGGCAGAGGATGGTTCTCGGGGGATTTTCCCCAGAGCGTCGGCACTGAAATTTGGAACCTGGGCTGTTGTGTGGAGGAGGCAGAGAGTAAATAATTCTGAGGCAAGTACCTGGGTGATTTGAACCTTTGCCCCCGTGTAACAAACGCCCGGCCCGGATGCACACGCACGAGCACGGGCTCACACGTGTCTGCCCACCACACACACTGCACGGAGGCGCCGAACTCCGGCGCACAGCCAGCTGCTCCTGCTGCTTCCTCTCCCCTCTCTTTCTTCCCCTACCTCAGGGCTGATTCCAAATAAAAGAAGGAATCTGCCTCACACAATGCCCCTCGCCTTGTTTGTTACTTGCACGGACTTCATTCCTTCCAAACCATTTTCTTCTCCAGCATTCCTGTTGTAACTGTGGCATGGAAAAGTCACCCCAAGGCCGCTCTCACGGGGCCCGGGCAGTGGGTTTGGCTGGTGCCTGTTCCTGTGAGGGTGACAGGCAGGTATTCACAGGTATTTACATCCCCGAGAGCTCCCAGAGCGCCGGGATTTACACCAGCGGCTCCTTGGTGCTGTCAAGGGCAGCACTGCTGCTGACACCCGAGTGTCCACAAACCATTCCAGGGGCCTGGCGTGGTCCCAGCTCCCCGGGCTGCTGGACATTCCTCTGCTCCCAGCTGCTTTCTGGCCACTGGGTGAAACGGGAACGGCCCGGCTGGAGCTTTCCAGCCTTGAAGCACCCTCAAGCCAGCGGCCGGGGCTCAGGTTTCCTGCGTTTTGACAGGAGGGCTGCTCAGATGAAACCTCTCTCCGCTCCTTCTGGAGGATTTGCACTGCCACAAGTCCTCATTTTTTCCAGATGTTTTACCTAATAAATCAAGGAGTCTCACCAGAGGATTGGGATCCAAAAGCTGTTACCATGACTTCAAAGGCACAGGCTGGAGTGGAAAGAAGCGGTGCAGACATTTTATACCACTCTGTATGCACTGATCATGAAAATACGCTCTGCTCCCAGGATTTTTTTCCTGTGGATACCAGAACTCCAACCATGATTAAATAAAATAGTGCTTTGCTCCTTCAGCCAACCTTTGCTGAAAAGAATGGAGCTGCAGGAGCCTCGGGCTGTAGGGCTGGCAGGAACCAGGATGGGGCTGATCCTGAGAGGGGCTGAACTCTGCCAGCTCCTGTCCAAAATCCAGGGCTGTTAACTCAGGGCTGAACTCCCTCCATCTTTTCAGATCAATGTTCAACTGCATATTTTCTCCCAGTGCTAGTTTAAGCAATTCCCACATAAAGGAATCAGATGTTCATCTTCTTCAGATGTTGGGAGAGAAAAAGATAAAAAGAGTTACATGGCTGTAAAATGTGATTGGGACTATTCAGACCAGTTTGTTCCTTGATCAAGAATGTAACTTTTCTTTTTTAATGTAGTGAAGGCTTTCTTTTTGCAGTGTCTACTCAGTGTCATTTTCTTCCGCTGTTCCATTTCTAAAGATAACTGTGTTTGGAGAAGCTGTTACATGTTTCTATCACTCCATAGCACAGGGTGCTGCCGGAGAACAGAATGAAGAAAAGCAGCTGAAGAAAGGAAAGCTGATCCTGTGGTGGGTGAGCAGCAGGCCCACAAGGGTTGGCTTTTGGTTCCCTGCTTTCCCAGAGTGCTGGCCTGGCATCAGAGATGCCCAAGCTCCCCACCCTCTGCCTTGTCTTCCCTTGGATCCTGCTGGATTTGGAATCACAGCATGGTTTGGGTGGAAGGGACCTTACAGCTCATCTTGCTCCACCCCCTGCCATGGGCAGGGACACCTTCCACTGTCCCAGGCTGCTCCAAGCCCCAATGTCCAACCTGGCCTTGGACACTGCCAGGGATCCAGGGGCAGCCACCGCTTTGTCTCCCCTCCTCACTCAGTGCTGCAGGACTGAGGGGCCAGTGCCAGGCAGGAACAGGCTGCTGGGGGCAGGAGGCACAGGGTTGTGGGGAGCCCCTTCAGCACGGACTGAGGTGCCCAGGTCGAGGGTTGGGTTTCAAGAGAGTTTCTGGGCTGTCTCCTTGGCAGGGCTGCCCTGCAGCACAGCCATGGAGAGGAGGCTCTCACAACCTCCTGGAGGTACCTGCAGGTGATGTGAGCAGAGCCTTTGGCTTGTGCTGCCTCAGGACTCTGGGATGTAAATAAGTTGTCACTTAATGGAAGTGGGAACTGTAGCACTTGGAGTGCTAGGAAAATCCTGTGCACCCCCAGTAGGCACTGTAGTTACATAAACACACTTGGGACATGAATTTACTCCAGGAGACTCTAGTTTGTATTTTGTGTGTCCCAGGCAGTGAGGAGCAAGAGGACATTTGGTTCTGCAAGATGTTTAACCAGATCAGAAAACCTCACCATGGCTGCACAAGGGCAGATGTTTAGAAAGAGGGGATGTCCCACTGCAGCCAAGTGGAAGGGAGAGCCAGGTACAGATCTCCTGTATTCTAATGATATGTTCAGACCGAAAAATATCCTCATCTAAATATTAATATTCAAATAACAGTCACCACAAATCCATTTGTTCCTGCCTCAGACTTCAGAAAAATTGCTGCTTGTCTTCCCTCCCCCATGAGGCTGAATCCCAGCACCCCAGACTGTCGTGACTGCCTGGGATTGGTGACATCTCCAGCAAAACGTGTTGGAGCATCAAAACAGAGTGGGAGCAGCACAGCCTGGCTCCGGGAGCCAAAAATAGGTACTATCATTTCTGAGCTGAAGCCTCCCTTCTCCTTCCCCAGCCAGCCCTGCCTCTCTGGCACGTGCAGCACATAATCGTGGTGTTCCCATCGGACTGAAGGAAAACCACATTCCTAAAGCAAGCAGGGCATTAAGTGGTGGCCATGCTTTGGAGGCAGAGAATGTTAGGGCATGGATCCTAAATTAGGGAACATCGGTGGTGATGGTTTGCAGATTTTCTGTGGGGAATGGGTGTAGAAAGGAGCACGGCTCATCTCCTGCAGTGCCATGTGGAAAAGCATCAGAGATACACCATCAAATGGGGAGCTTGAATTCCCTTCACTGGACAGTTGCTCAGATCCTTGTAATTGAATGAGTGATGAATGTAGCACACTGGATTTCTCTCTGGATCCTTTCTCTCCTTTATTCTGTGACTCTCTGAATCTCAGTCATGCTTTCACCCATTTTTTTTTAAGTCTCCCAACTGGAGTATTTGTCTGCTTCTGCCAAACCCCAAAAGCTCTGTTTCATGAAAAAAAAAAGAGATCATTTGGGAAAGGTGAAGTTTAATTCATGAAGATAATGGTCTTTGAAGGTGTCTGCTCCTTTGGCAGTGACTGATTCAAAGGAGTTCCGTTTCAGGATGTCTGTTCTGCTGTTCCCAAGGCTGCAGAGAGGAGGAGGGATTGTGCAAGGCCATATAAATCAGGGGCTGTTACGGGGATGTCAAACACAACTGCACCACGGGGTGCTAATGGTGAGCAGGCAAGGAATCAGAGCAAGTCAGAACCAATGGAGAAAAGCCACAAAGCTCCTGTGTCTGGTTCTCCATGCTTCCCAAAAGTGCAGTGTCTGCACACTCCTGCTCTGTCCTGGGAAAAGCGCAGGCTGCTCCACTGATCCGTATCACATTTTCAAAGTGCTCCAGTAATTGGATGAGTAGGTTTGGTGGGAACATCTTTGGTTCTCCCATCAGGAAAGATCTAAATGAAGCTATGTGAGCACATCTCCAGCCCAGGTTGCTTTCCCACGTCAGTCCACTGGATTTGTGCTCACCTGAGGCAGTGGTGACCAGGCCACTGGACACACAGCAACTTCCACTGGAGTGGAAGAAGAACACTCCCAATCTTTGTGCATGCAAATAGGAGTTTCCTCCTTTTCCAGTAGCAGTTAAATCCCAAAGTTCTGACCCCAGTCAGCTCCTGGGTGCTGGAGTAAGAAGTGATTTGGGATCTCTGTGTGCAGCTTTTGGAGAAGGGGCCAGTGCTCATGCTCTCCCCCTTCCTCAATCCCATGAGCATTCCAGGTTTCCAGAGGTTCCAGCTGGCTCTTCCACCCCCTGCTCATCTCTCAGACTCCAGGCTATGTGATGGACCCTCAGGTTTGTGGGCACAGAGCACAGGTGGATGTCACGGGGGAACAGTTTTCTCTCCCACAATGACTGTGTGATCTTCACAGCTTCCCAAACACCTGTTACTCCAGGAGAGAAGCTGAGCTCAAACCAAAATGAAGCTGTTAGAGCTTTAAAACAGGCCACGAGACTCCCTTTGTGCAGAAGGAATTCAGGCTGGTGGAAGGTTTCAGGGACTGGATGTGTGTTGTGAGCCAGGATCGTGGCTGACCACAAGTCCATTGGACAGGCTGTGCCTGTGCATGTCCCTGCGAGCACATTCCACCGTGGTTTCTGCACTAGTTTTCATTATTTCTCAATATTCCCACTAATATTTCATGTATTTATCTTGGTTGTGGGTAATTTCAGCAGTGAAAGTGCTGACTCTGATGTCCTTCGGGGACATTGGCTTGGGACAACCCAACAGTTCTGTGTGGGCCTGCAGAAAATGTTCTGCCCACTGGTCTCCAATCCCAAGAACGTTCCGTTTCTCTGCATATCCTTATGCACAGCATTGACAGCAAGACATTTGTGTAGATGAATAACCTAACAATTCCAAATATTATTTATTTTCCAGGACTTCTGGGTCACGAGAATGATGGGACAGGAAAGACTGAGGTGCAGCTGGATCACTCCAGATCCCGGCCAGTGGGGTTTGTGTCTCCCTTCCGTATCAGGCCAAGCAGAACCTGCTCCTCCTCCTCAGCCGAGTGAGTGTGTGAGGAAGTGGGAGCTGGGAGAAAGGGGAATGTTGTCTGGATCTCATGTTGTCCTCTGGAAGGTTTTAATGATCTTTAGCTTCCATACAGAAAGGCTCCTTCTGGAACCAGGAGAGCTCTCACCCGAGGAGCAAAATCAAGGTCAGCTGCAGCCCTCGAGCCCAAGATTTACCCTTCTCAAGCATCTTACATCTCTCTGGATCCCAGAGTTAGATGGGATATTGGGAAGGAATTCTTCCCTCTGAGGGTGGGGAGGCCCTGGCACAGGTTGTGCAGGAATTCTGTGGCTGCCCCTGGATCCCTGGCAGTGTCCAAGGCCAGGCTGGACAGGGCTTGGAGCACCCTGGGATAGTGGAAGGTGTCCCTGCCCACGGCAGGGGGTGGAATGGGATGGGATTTAAGGTCCCTTCCACCCAAACCATTCTGTGATTCTGTGAACCCTCTCAGTGCCCTCAGGCGGACCCTGTTATTTGATGTCCTCTTCCACCTTATTTTAGTTAAAAAATAAAGCTTTTTTGTGCCGTACCTTGCACCATGGCTCTTGAAGAGGGATCACTAGTTTAACAGTGACACTGGGAAACACCATGGAAGTATTGCTGCTCTCCACTGGGAAAACAAGGACATCTAAGGCTGCATCCAAGCAGAGTCTGAAGTGAAATTTACACAAAATTTAGGCACCTCAGTCCAAAATCATGATCCTGGAAAACCTGCTCTTGGCTTTCCCTGCTGCAGGAGCTGCCTGGGCAAGGCAGACTCTTAACCCTCGGTGTTTAACTTCTTCCTCTGCCATCTCAAGGCACTTGAGGGGATGTCTTCCCAGACAGACCTTTCCTGCTGACAAGACTGACCAGCATTTCTACCTAAAATACTTGGATCAAAATGGCCATGGTCTGGTGGAGGAGGGCAGGAGCTGCTTCTGCTGGGCTGGCCATGTGTCCCACAGACTCATGTCTCCTTACCTGTTCTGGAAAAAGCCAAATACCCCGAGTATGTTGCCCGGGAAGTAGTCCATGTTCAAGGCCACCCTTGGAACTCCTCCTGAAGCTCCTTTGAGGGCCCTCATGCTGCACCTCTTGGGAACAAGGAGGACTTCCATGACTTTTCTAAAGCCCCTGCCCAGGGGTTTGTGTGTTAACTCTCAGTGACATCATCACCTCGCTGGAGTTCGGGGCACCAGAAGGTCCCAAACTGCCCTGCAAACAGGGGACACGAACGGAGCTGAGCAACCTGCACTTAAACAGCCTCAGTTATCAGGGCATTCACTTCCCAGTGGCCAGAGCAGTAAGGACAGAGAGAGGTATCACTTCAGGTTGCCTGAAGCAGGACAAGGGACAGCAAAATCCAGCTAAGTCTGTAAGTCTAGACTAAACTATCTCTGATTGCAGCCAGGCGAAACACTTGAGTGTAAAGCCTGAAAGTGCTTTACAAAAAGTGGAAAGCAAAAGCTTTTTGTACAAGCATTAATCTTGATGCCTCACTGGGGTCAGCCGGGAGTGCAAGGAAAGAATTCAGCGCAGTCAGCACCGGGCTGTAAAGATCTATGTCCAGCTTTGCATTTCATTCTGTTTGTCTGGGCTATTAATTAGCTCTTTTCAGTTTCCCTGGGAAGATCTGTGTGTTAGGGCTCCTGAACACTCATAAAGATCCGTCATTGATTGCTTGGGCAGCTAAATCAGGTCGACACTTCACTACTCAGAGGTGTCTTAACTTTGCATCCTTCTCTGCTGGGGCAGGAATACCAGGATGACTTCGATCTTCTTGGAATCTGCTCGTACACGTTGCTTTCCTAATTTCATGCCTAGGTATGGCATTTCCATTACAAAGGAATTGTGTTGTTGAGCTCTGCTGGGCTGGGTCTTTCAATAGCTGATCAGAGCTTCTGGTCATGTGCTCGTGCTCTTTTCCCTCAGAACAAAACATCCTCTACACAGATCCTGGGCTATCAAAGCCCCCGAAACAGTTCAAGTGCCAAACACAACCCCAACGGCAGCCTGAGAAATGATGTCTCCCAGTGGGGCTGTTGAATATGCACAAACGTATGGTCTGTTTTCCAACGTGCCTGTCAGAGCCCTGCTGCTGCCTCCAGCAGAGAAAAATATTTGTCATAGGCCATTTCCCCCCAAACTTTATTGCTTGCAGGAAATAGAAAATGTTCTTTTCCAACATATTTATTTGTGTTTGACTGTAATCACACAGGGTTGCATTTTTCCCCTTTCTCTGGTGACCCAGCAGTGTCCAGTGCTGTCAGTTCTGTCATTTCCTCTTACCTCTCACAGAGCTGGGAGCCTTTTCACCCCTTCCTCTGGTGTCAGCTGGACTCCAGGTAAAAATTCCATACAGGAGTTGAGCTTTAAGGTGGGTGTACTCCACTCAGATTTACTGAGCACCCTGTGCAGGTTTCCCTGTTTTTTAAAGTCCCCATTCTCTTGTTCAAGTACCTGGGGAAGGTGTTCTGATGTGAACAAGGCTTTCCAACACAACTGTAAATGCTGCTAATTTTTCACACCATCTCTTTTGCTGCCTGTGTTTCCCCATACATTGAAAAAGGGATCCCTTTGGTCAGAGGGAAAATCCCTGCTGTGGGAGCTGACATAGAGCAGCGTCACTGCTCAATTCCCAAAGTCTGCTTGTGGCTTTTGGTTGGGGTTAATTAAGTTCCTAGAAGTTCATAAGTTGGTGTACAACTTTAATGTGCACTTATCTTTGTGGTTTGGACCCTCCTGCTGCAGTGTCACCCTACCCACCCCGGGGCCAGGAACTCCGAGCAGGGATTTTGTCCACGCTCCAGGCTGTGTTGGCATTCCCACATTCTTGATCATAGAATCCCAGAATGGTTTGGGTTGGAAGGGACCTTAAAGACCATCTTGTTCCACCCCCTGCCCTGGGCAGGGACACCTTCTACTAGCCCAGGGTGCTCCAAGCCCCATCCAACCTGGCCTTGGACACTGCCAGGGATCCAGGGGCAGCCACAGCTGCTCTGGGCACCTGTGCCAGGGCCTCAGCACCAAACACAGCCAAGAATTTCTTCCCAATATCCCATCTAAACCCACCCCTCTTCTGGTGTCCATTTTAGGTGAAGTGCAAGATGCCTTACCTTTGTCACTTCTAACGGGACAGGCATCATTCACTTGGCTCGACTGAGAATTAGTGAAACCTCTCACGTGTCTCAGCCACCTGTAGCCAGGAACAAGACCAAGTTCTTCCTCTTCCTGGTGTGGAAACTGCTCACAGCGAGGTACATGCTCTTGGGTCTGAGTTCCCACTGCTCCCATCCCACAGCAGGAGCCTGTGCACAGCAGGTGCTTCTTCAGGAGCCTTCTGCAGGCACCACACCCCAGGCACTGCTGCATTTGCCTGAAATTGGAGGCAGAACTTAAAAAAAAAAAGAGAGACAGTAAGAGAATAGGAGTGGTTTTGAGGATTTTCTTCCTGATGTCTTTCACTGGTACTTTTTTACAGCTTTGTTTTTAAGCTGAGCATAATTCATGAACTCTGCTCTTTAGTAAAAACACATGTTAACAGCAGTAGTAGCAGTAAACATAAAAAAAAAGCCAGCCATACTATGCTTTGTGGTCCCCTGTGCTTTCTCCAAAGGCAGTGCTTCCCAGAATATCCTGGCAGCCTCAGGAGTGGTGGACACCGCGATGACACCCCAGAAGGAGCAGCTGAGTGCTAGTGATTGCTGGAGGTTGGCAGGAAAACACTGGACTCCCGTCTGAAAACACAAACCCAACAGATCACAGAGCAAACGCCAGCCTGAAAGAGGGGTCAGAGGCAGATTGCAGCCCTCTGGGACTGGGAAAACAGGAGATTTGTGAGAAAGCTTTTCTCCCTCTGTCAAATCTCTGTTATTTGTTACCTGCCTCAGAAGGCTCACGGCTGAAAAATACCATTGCTTTGCTTCGTGGAATCTAAATGTCCACATGATACAGACATAAACCTCAATTTCTTCTCAGCCCTCACCAAAGGTTTTTGGTCACAGAAGGACAGTCTTTTTGAGAAATTCATTTTTGTTGAAAACCTACACTTCTGTGCTTTCAGAAACGAAGGGCACTTCTGATAACAACTTCTGATAGCCTGAACATCTTTCTCTACCAGTTCCCCACTTTCAGCAGTGTAAGTTTGTTCCAAGCATCTAAATTCTCTCCAGTTTTTGGCAGTGATGCTTCTTAGCTGAACTCCTTTGGGAATGTGAAGGCATCTTGCTTGTGCACAAAACGTCCATTGCCTGTATAGCATAAGAGCATTTTCCTCCCAGATTCCCCTGCCAGCATGTGCCTTCCACTATGGGAGGAGGAAGAAATGCATTTCAACTTCTGGTCCTTCTAAGAGCATCCCTCAAAAAATGTGTATTAGTGGGCAGGGAAGCAGGTGGAGCAACAGCCTGGGCAACATTTACTGTGTGGTGGTTCCTGGTCACAAGGAGCTGGGATCAGCACCTTCACCTCATCTTGGAGCAGTGGTGTTCAAACCCCACCAATCCCTGCTGGAGTCAACTCCCAGCCTGTGGTTTTCTGCTGCTCCCCCTGCTCCGTTCAGCATCTCCGAACACCTTTGTGTCTCACTTGGACAGAGTCACATTCTGACCTCTGAGACACATTTCATATTTCTCAGAATCAATAACTTCCGATGCAGTTGCAGGAATACCGGGCAGTCGATAAGTCCCGTCAGGTTCCGTTAGGAGGAAAAGCGGAGCAGCGTAAGGATGACATTTCTTAGGGAACTGCTATCCGGGCATATTTGTTGTTTCAATTTGTCTGACTTCAGGGCTCAGCCAGGGACTGCAGCCTGTAGCACTCATGTAATTTGATTTTAGAGCTGCCATTCAGGTGCTGAGGGAATAACAGCAGCGGCAGAACCCCTGTGTGGCAGCAGACCCAGCGATCCTGACGTGCCGAGTGCCCAGACCTGTCAGGGAGAGCCGAGGGCTCACGGCTCCTTCACCCACGTTCCACATCCCTTCGGAGCTCCTGGTCTGCTCTCCTGGCTTTGATCACCGATCCCCTGGGACGAGCATAGAAAGGTGGGAGAATGATGATGTTTTTGCAGAAGTGTTGCCCTGAAGGGACGTTTAAACAACAACAAAAAAGTGAAATGAATGTCTGTGAGAAGTGTCAGATTGGAGCTTGAGGAGTCAGACTCTTCACCTGTCTGAAGGCTGCCCACATTTTCCCTGCCAGAGCTCTCAGTGCAGCACCATTCCTTGGCACAAAGTGTGTTCTTTGCTTTTTAAACTGTCCTTGTGTCCCCACATTGCTCAGTCCTGCAGCTGAGAAAGACTCAGACTGTGCTGATGGGGGTAAGAGGGTGGACTGGTAACACTAGGAAGGAATATTGGCTAATTTACCCTGGTTTTAGAGTTGCTTAAAAATTGCAAGAGGTTAGAAATGATTTAAAAATAAAATTTATGCAGAACGAGTCAAGACATATCCCTGCTTTTAAACCAGGAACTGCTGGGAACAGAAGCTTGTTTCTCTCCTTAGTAAATCAGGGCTGTACCCCTGCTATTGCTCTCTGGGAAGAGACCTCCCATGCTCTCCTCTGACAGCTACATCACCAAGGCCTTGTCCAGATTTTTGCAGCATTCCCAGGGGCTGCAGCACAACCTTTCCCGGCAGGAAGGTGCTTTGGGAGGCACCACGACCACAGTACACAGACCCCACGGCAAAAGAATTCCCCCAGGACTCCAGGCATCCTTCAGTGGCATACTACGAGCCTGGGGAACGGAAGCCCTTTGTAAACCAGGTCTTGTTCTGAACAGTTTAATTTTACAACAGTTCGAGCTTGTCCATTTGTCAGACAACGTGGTTAAAATGAAGAAGTCCAATATTTCCTCCATGAAAAATCCATTATATTTATAGGAAATTCCTTCACAGCATCTGAAAGGGTGATGAGGTTTGTCTGAGCATTCCAGTTGGAGGAAGCAAAGCCAAAACTCTGACTTTAAAGGGCTCTCTGTGAGCGCATGAACAAGATCATTTCAGCAAACAGGACTCTATCCCTGTCCCAACCTATTGTCCAATGTCTTTATTCCTTCCTGTTTCTGTGGCTCATTGTCCCTGTCTTCACCACGTCATAGCAATGACTGGTTTTGAACTGTTGAATTAGTGGACTGAGGTAATTTTGTGCATATTTACTGTTCTGTCACAAGGTTTTAATAGCACTCTGTGCCTCCAGTTCCTGCCACTTAAAGCAGAGGGACACTTCAGCCACTATATCCAAACAATGACTCCTGGAATAATTGTTTCTGTATATTCAGTTTTAAACACCTAAAATCATAGTCTGAGATACAGACCAAAAGGAAGGACACCTGTGGGAGTTGTTGGTGTTGACAAACCAGTCAAGTCTCTTTGGTCTCAGGTTTTGTGTGGACTTGCTCATCTAACTCTGGCTGATCTGTTTGTATCCCTCACAAGTAATGTGTCCTTTTCTTTCCATTTCCAGGAGTTCCCCAACACATCCTATTCCAGCCATATGACCGAACACCCCAGCTGACCCTTTCAGGTAACACACAGAAAGGGCCGGGCTGTGCTGCTGTTGATTCCTGCCACGGGCAGAGGGGAGGTCTGTAAGGTGTGCTGGGATCCCCGGGAGCGACGGGCTGTGTGTTTTTCAGGCATCCTCTGCTGTTGGTCTGTTTCTTTGATTTCCCAAGCCCAGAGGCAAATGACTGTTTCTATGTGCTAAGCATCAATTCTTGTCCTTTTGTTCTTATCCTTTCTCCTCTCCACGGTTTTCCTCTCGCTTTGAATTCTCTCAGAACACTGCAGTCTCACTTCCCCTGGCATAGGAGAAAACGTGATGGTGTTTACAGAGCAGAAGCACTGGGACTCAGGAGATGTGAAAGGTGGCCCTGCTGCTCTACCTCCAACACCTCTCTGTGGTTCTGCTTTCTGACTTCCTGTCAGGATAACCTGGACTAAAACCCCTCTGGGCTTTTCCTGTGTGATCCTACAGTGTCTGCCCAACCTCAGGTAAGACCTTTAGGCATTCCCATTATATGAATGAGAACAAGATTGTTGGTGTCAGTAATTAACATTCTTGTGGGATTGTTGGAAATGCTTTGGGATAAACACCACCTGGAATCCTGGCCTGGTTTATGTGGTTTTTAAGATGCAGAGGAGACTGATCCTGTTCGCACGAGAGGGCATGGACCATCTGTCTCCTCTCTTACTGGGTGTGCAGGGAGTCTTTCAGTCCAAAGATGAGTTGCAGTAACTCAGGGAGAAGTGGGACACTGGGAAAGTGTTCCCATGGACAGCGGGAAAGAGGAATGGAGACTCAGTGGTCAGTGTGTCGCCAGTAATGATCACATCTGAGATCAACAACTAATGACAGCCACCAAACCAGGAAAATACAGTCACTGAGAATGCTGTGAGCACCTGTGGCACGGTGTCATCCCACGACAGGCGTCCAGACATGAAATCTCACTCTGCTGACACGGACGGCAAAAATCCCGTTCACTGCAATAACATCAGGCTTTCCCCTTGGGGGTTACCTGCATTTCTGTCCTTCTGGATGCCCAGAGAGCCACATCCCACATCATTATGCACTTCCTGATAACAAATGCATTACCCTTTTCTTTTAAACTGTGGATCAGATTCCAGTAAACACTGCATCTTGGATTCTAGGTTTCCTCCACCTACCTCTGAAAACCTTAAATAAACAAACACTGGATTAGAACTCAGCAGCTCCCTTGCTTAGCGATGGAAGCCTTTAAAAGCATTTTACACCAACTGTCCTGCTTGTGTTTCAGACTCTGTCAATCTAGGACTCAAGGAGCTCCACCTTCCTCTCAGACGTCCTGGGAAACTCACCTCAGTGATTGGAAGGTCTGCCTCCATTTATGACCCTCCCTGACTCCACTGAGGAGCTGGAACTGCTGTTGACATCAGGAATGACAGAAGTGTGTGCTGGGGTTGGAGGGTTTCTGGCACATGACCTGTTAACCTAGAATTTGCTCGGCAAAGTCCAGAGGATGACTTTTAACCTCAGAGCAGTTTGCAAAACCACATCTGTGATCAATAAATGTGAAAAATAAATGAAAAAAATAAATCTATCCCCTATTGAAGGATGAAAGACAGCACACCTTGCTGGGCACTGGTGCTGGAATCGGGATGGAGATCAGGAATAATTGGAGAGGTCATGTTGCCAGAAGTTGTCCGTGGATGGAGCTGATGCCTCACACGAGGGAGGCAGCACAGAAGGTGAAACTGAAGGTATCTCATAGCTCTAAGTCTTAAACTTAATGAGCCACGTCTTTATTTGTGCTGCAGCCCCTTCTTATCCCAAATTGCCTTAACCAGCTGCCAGAGGATGCCCGGTAACGAAAAATTCTCTGGATAACAATAAATTGGTGTAACGATTCAGTGTCACCTCACATCCCGCTAAGCAATAGAGAAATCACGGTGAGAAAAATAGGCACGACCAGAGTGGCACTGAACAGTGCAATCCTAATTCCATCACCCTTCTTGTGGGCGACAGATAACCCAGTGCAATTTACAGCCGCTCTGAAGCGGCTCCAAGTCTCAGCAGGAGTCGGGAAAGCTCAGCGTAGCCTCGGGACTGAGGAGTCATAAAGATCAGGGGAGTTGTTGTTCCATAACCTTGCCTCTGCATCAAAACCAGGGGGCTGGCTTGGAATGGGAAGCACTCCAAGCAAAACACAAAATTTTAATCACCGAAATGAAGGTCCTCCTCTGGCTCCCTCTCTGGAGAATAGTCTGTCTCTGCTGATCATGCACAGACTTCCAAAGAAGGTAAATTTTGGATTTAAATCTCTACGTCAGTGTGTGAATGACAGCGTTAAGTCTTGGCTGTAAGGCTGAGATATCGCCAAGAAGAGAAAAACATTTTTTCCACTTAAGTGGCTGAGGTAGAGGAGGTAAATATATTGTCTCCCACTATTAAAGGGTGAGGAAATCATTTATACATGTGTATTACACCTTTGCACCTAACAGTGGTGGTTTTTTTAAATTCAAGAGTCTAAAAGTTTAGAAATACCAACACTAAGGTGGCCTGTGCAACTGTAATTTGTCCCTTCCATGCATCTGCATTATGATGAAGTATTTAATTGTAATTAGATCACACACTGTTCTTTCAACAGGTTCCTGGCCTCACTCATTGTACAGAATAGACTGTGCTCACTCAGTAATCATTTTATTTTCTCCTCGCTGTTCACTGTGTGGCCCATGCTTTATTTACAGCAGACTATTCAAATATTGTTCTGAAGACAGATTTATTCATTTCCTCCTGAGCTTTTCCATGGGACTCATCACTATGGTATCCAAGTGCTTCACAAACTCGAATTCATTTTCTCAACACCGGAGCGAGAACTGGTGTTGTCCTTATTTTACAGACGAGGAACTCGGCCATACAGACAGAATAGTAAAAAATATCTTTTCATTTCAGAGATCCAATTAGAAATACTAAATGGCCCGATTTTGTCAGAAAATAGAACATGGCCAACCATCTAACCGAGTCAGAAGTTGTATAAATTCTCAGTTATTGCAGATTTATCTGCAAGAGCTCTTCACTTCTGCAAGTCAGGCTTCAAAATGTCAGGCTAGGCACCTGGGCAGCACTGACTGCACAATTAGTGCAGCGCAGGGCAGGCTCTGCTTAGGGACTGTGCTTTGCATCCCACAGATTCCCGAGGCTAAAAATCCTTTCTGGGAGCAGCAGTCACCTGCCCCACCCACAGTGCTGTGCTTGCTCGCCCCTCAGTTCCTCACGTGGTGCATAAAACACCTACATCTGATTTTTACAGTAAATGAGGTGGAAGTTGTTGAGGCACTTGCCTGGGTTCCCTGACCTTGGTTTAGTGTCTGAGCCTGGCTTATCCTTCTGCACTGGCCACCTTTATGCTGATGTTTGGTAACTGGGTAGTGTGTTACTGTGCAGCCTGAGTACTGTTGTTTTATTGAATATGTACTTCTTTCCCATGTAGAGATAACGCCAGCAATGTAATCCTGGGCTGGCACCGATGCAGGCCATCAGCAATGTGGAAATTGCCCCGTGAGGGATGTCGTGGTTGGCACAAGCTCCAGCACTCCAAGGGGGTGAGGTACATTCTCAGTGTATTTCAGGTACCTGCTGCTGACTGTTTTCCAGGTGGTCTTCATTCCCCTTCCTAAATCCTCACCTTTCTGCTCTGCCTCCCTTCCCCAGTTTCTGTCATTCCTGCTCCTACATCACTGTCTCTAGTGAATTCCCTCTTCCCACAGGCCCTGCTGCATCCCGTACCCAGCCTCGGGGTCCTCCTGCCTTGCCCCGCTCCAGCTCTTCCATCTGATCCCCTTTGCCCAGCAAGCTCTCCCTCAGCCCTTGACCAGACCAGAGGGACAGCTCCCAGTCCTCCCAGGCTGCACATCCTCCTCCCAGAAACTTCTCCCATTCCCACTCTGGTTTAAAGTCTTCTCCCAGCAGCCTGGCTTCCAGATTCTTTCTTATCAGCTTTGCTTTATCCCTCCCTTCAGGCAGACCTGTTTTTCCTTCTGGCTCCCCGTTCCCTTCCACCACGCTGGAGAACCTGTCTCTCTCCAGAACCTCTGTGCCTGCCAACTTATCTGTCCTGGACCCAGTTCCCATCCCCACTGTGTTTTTCAAGGAGCTTCCTGCTCCGTGTTTCCCAAGAGGACTGGAAGGACAGGTTCCCTGTTCGCCCTTCCTACCTGCAGACATGGCATGGTCCAGAGCAGCCAGGAACTGGAGCTGCAGGTCCAGCTCTGATCTCACAGCCCTGGGTTGTGATGAGGATGGAGCTGCTGGGAAGCGGAAGTACCAGGAGGCCCTTGCTGAGCACCAGCAGGACTTTCAGGAGGGTTTTCGTGGTGGGGTTCGAGGGAACACCTCTGACAAAGTGACCATTCTCATTTTCAGACTAGAAAAGCCCTGACAGAAGGAAGAGAAGGACAAACGTTTATAATTTAACCCGAGGTATGAACTTCAGATGCTTATATTTCAGCACAGTGGTTAGTCTGGCCCTATTAAACACGACTGAGGGCAGGATTTTATGATGGGAATTGCTAACCAGCTTTAATAGGAGTTACACTACCAGTCCTGCCTTTTAATCACCACTTCCATTTTCAGGATAAATTGCAGCTGGTTGCTGGTAATCCTTGTGACATATCAGATAGCAGCGTAACTCGGCAAGGGCAAGCTGGAGAAACCCAAACATCTTTCTGAGGAGGTAATTATTCCATTGTGAAAATGCCCCGGGATATTTTTAGTGGCCAAACCCCCTGTTTCCTGACAGAAGCATAAAATAATGAAGCAAGTTTCACAAGGAGAGACGCCTCAGACACCTGTATTAGCTGGTGCTTTGCAGTCACGTCAGCGTTTAATTCGCTGTGCGCATCCCCGCATCCCTGTACGGCAAAATCCACACCTGCGTTTGGGGCACTGCACACTCTGCCAGCGTCTGCCTCGCAGAAAACCCTCTCCATAAACAAATCTGCAAATCCCGCTGGATCAGGGAGAATTTCACGGGAATATAGAGCTGCCTGCAACAAGAGGGACACCCTTGCCACACACACCGAGGTTATCAAGGGAAACTTTCCTCAATGAGAGTCTCACAACCAGCGTAAAAGCCTGGGTTTTTTGGAACAAATGATTTAAAATTAGTTTTAAAACATTTTGCAACATGTTTTGCGGGGTATGTACCCGTGTTTCACGTTGTGCGGTGCCCCAGGGGGTCCAGTTGTCTCCCGGATACCTCTAGCCCCGGTGCCATGTAATTTACGTCCTGAAAGAGACAATTCAATTAGTCAATAATAAAATGAGCAAGGACACCGTGTGCGTTGTAAAAATATAATTTAGTGGGTAACAAGCTGAGATGGAAAAAATATCAGGGTACGCTCCATATGAAAAATGAAGGAGGAATGTATATTTATAGCTTTTATTGTGTCCTTTGTAAGGAGACTGGATCCGGCAGTATGGCTGGAACCGGCTGGTAACGATGCGGCATTCCAGTGATTTGGATTTGAATGGCAAATGCTATATAAAACTAATTATCCCCAGGAGGATGAAAATACATTGCATTTGCCTTTTCGGTGCATGTCTGGCCTTTTCTTCACGTTATTTATCTTTGAGAAGCATGTTTACTGGCAGAGGCGACATCCCGAACAGAGCAGCCGAGTTGCTCCCCAAGAAAACAAGTTTCCGCAAGTTATTTTTTTACGTTTAGTTCGATTGCGGGTTTCTTGGCGGCTCTGGATTGCTGGTTCCCAGCACCATGGCAGAACAGGGCTCCCGCTTCCCACACCCTCCGGCTCGCCACATAGCAGGGATACTCGGATTGGTGCCGAACCGTTTGGTTTTCCATGTTTTTACGCGTGGAGAACGCGCAGGTCCCGCACCCACGCTGGGCTGGTCCTGGAGAGGGGAAAGCACGGATTTATTGCGTTAAAAGCCAGGAACTTCACCTACCGAACGCCTGAGGGGAAGGGGGGGCAGCGCGGCGCCCCTCCGCGGAGGGCGGCGGCCCCGCCCGCGCGCGCAGGCGCGGTGGCGCGCGCGGGGGAGCGGGCGCGCGCACACCTGGCGCGGGGGTCGGGGGCGGGGGGGGGGGGGGGGGAGGAGCGCGCGCATGCGCGGGGCGGGGGCGGGCGGGCGGGAGGCGGCGCGCGCCCCGCGGGGTCCGTGTGAGGGAGGGACGGAGCGAGCGAGCGGCGGAGCCCGGCCCGCGATGGAGTGAGGGAGGGAGCGCGGCCGCTCCGCCCGCCCGCCGCTCTCCCTCCGCCGCCTCCGCGCAGCCCGCCCGGTAGGGAAGGAAGGCAGGAGGAGCCCCCCCGGGGGAGGGGCTGGCGCTGGGTGCAGCCCGGCTGCCGGGCGCGGAGAGTGGAGCGATGGCGGCGCGGAGAGCCCGGCGGCTCCTCGGCTCCCTGTGCATCGCCCTTCTCTTCGCGCAGCCCGCCCCGACCGGCGCCGCGGCGCGGAGCGGCTCCCGGAGCCTCCTCACGGGTAAGAGCGCGGCGAGACCCCGGAGGCGGCGGGCGCGGGGCTGTGAGGGGGCGCGGAGGGGTCCCGGGGGCGGCGGGGCCCGGGGCGGCCCCGGCGGGGCGAGCGGTTGCCGAGGGGCTGAGCCCGCTCCGCTCCCCCCGTGCGGGCACCAGCAGAGGCCACTGCGCGCCTCGGGGAGCGGCGGCGGTGCCTCCCCGCGAACAAGGGACACCTGGAGCCCCGTCTGCGGGGGACTGAACGCTTCACCCACCTGTGCTCCCGGCTCGCTGGCGCCCGGGAAGGGAGCCGGGCACACCTGAGGGCGATCGAGCTTCCAGCTCACCCGTGACGGGAGCAGGGCACGTCTAAGGGGAATCGGGCTTGCAGCTCACCCCTGAGGGGAGCCGGGCACGGGCTGGCTCTGTCCCGGCTCGGGAGCGGTGCTGGAAGCGACAGGGACTCGGTACCGGCAACCTGTGGAGAGAGAGGAACTTGCCTGGGAACTGCCGCAGTAGCCCAGAAATGAGCGGTCTGGCAGCGTTTCAGCCGCGGTAGTTCTCACACCTTTAACCATTGTTGTCTTTAATGGTCCATGATTGAATCCTGGTTCTTTATAGGCTACGGAAAACGTAATCTCACCCAGGTGAGGCAGGAGAAGGCTCTCTCAAAAGCCCTTGCATGAGACCATTAATACCACAGAAGCCTCCTTAGCTTTGCAGCGATGTTATCTGCTCGTTTTGCCAAATACTGGCTTTAAAAAGTAACTTCTTTATTTCCTTCTTGCCAGCAATAAGCTAGTAGGAAGCTTGAAAGAAAATTTGGTCTTGAATGCTGAGTGCTGGGATTTAAAAAAAAACCCCAACACTGTAGGTTGATTGAATCGTAATATTTTAAGAGGAAAGCTCTGTGTAAGTGGACTATGGAAAAAGCTGCTGATCAAATGAATGTTTTTTAGCAACTTGGGAAAGTGAGAATGGTTGAATTCTGACATTAAATGGTATAATCGTTCTGTTTCAAATCACATTAGGCAGGATCGTCCATGGTGGTTCTCATGACGGAACCATGTGTGCTGACTCCTGTTGACAGGGAATATTTTTATTTATCCTCTTACACAGTACAAGGTTACTTTGCAGATTCCATGTCTGAATCAGGTTTTTTTTTTTTCTTTTGAAAAATGTTGCAGTTTGACTCTAAGATCTGCAGAGTATGTGTAACAGATAAGTTACTTTGTAATGTGTAAAGTCTTGCCACGTGGTGATTCTTTTCTGATATTCCTGCTCTCCTGATAGCTCAGCGGTCTTACGGTTGTGTTGGTAGCTCTTTGCTAGTTTAAAATAATCCTTTATGGTTTGAGGAAATCAAATTAGTAGATGAAGTTGTGTCTGTTGGAGAATATGTGAATTAAGTCTGCAGAGGGGGAGTGATGTGCTGAAATGATATGGAATGAAGCCATCATTGGAGCTGTTTATCGGAGCAGGACTTTGGGAGTATCACTGTGGAAATCTTGGAAGTTCTGGTGATCTTCTCCTCTCCTCTCTCTGCTGTGGAAGGTGCCTTGATGCTGTGTCCATGGATGCTGTCCCATGGGATCCCTGGGAAGGACCAGGAGCTGGGCTTTCCCTACCTGAGGGTGTTTGTACCAGTTACTTAGAGGAAAGGGAGAAAGGCTCTCTTAGTTCTTTGTCTCAATGAAGAGGAGACACTTAACGTATAGTGGATGAACTTCATTTCAATTCACACTATTTCCCACCTAATCGCTACTATTTTTTCTTAAATGCAGGATGTCCCACATACTTTTATACGGGCAGGTGGGAGGCGGACTTGCAAGTCCCTCCCTGCTCACAGGAGAGGGAGTTGGTTACAGATGTTCCATGGCATGAAAGTTCTTCCCTTGGAGTTTAGATGTGAGGGGGATAGTGCTGTCTTCTGCCCCATGCTTTGGGTGAAGCTTGATCTCTTCAGGATGCTGGGAAGAGCCTCCTTAGGCTGGTGCTGAGGGCTGGAGAGGTCGAGGAACACCAGGTTTGTAGGTCCAGGTGGAGCTTTAGCTGTGGGACTCACAGCTCTCCATGTCAAGGCTGCTTGCTATGTCCAGAACAGGGGGTTTTAATGCAAAAAAAGCCCATGCTGGTGTTTTAGTGTGGGTAAAAGTGCCATAAATGAGCAGAAGTTGCAGATTTGGAAGCCCATATTCTTTGTATGGAGTCATGTGTGTTGGAGGGACATTTGATCCTATCTATAAATAGCTCTTCATGGCTCTCTGAAGAAGAAAAGAGTGCAGCTGAATTATTTTACGAAAAAAACTGTATAACTTCATTTATTTGTGTATCTGCAAACATTAGTGTGTTTTCCAGTCTGGTTGGTTGCTTTGCAGATAAGCCAAGATGAGCTGCTGATTTTAGAATTAGGACAGTGTTTCACTTAGCTGAGGGAATAAAACAAATCAAGAAGAAGCATCGAATTAAGCTAAATCCTGCCTCCTATAACTGTTTGTAACTGAGTTGAGATGAGCATAAAAACTTGGATCTATACAGGATTGCATTATTAGGAATAAAAATGATGCTGGTGTCACTTAATTTTTAGTAGGAAAGCTGTGATAGCCTATATACACCATTAAGATTGCAAATGAGATTATTCAGAAGCAGGAAATTTGTTCTGTCTCTCCCTGGTATTCTTGAAGTCCTTGGAATCGATATGTATTTTGTTTTTAGAGGAGAAACTGCTGCTTTGGGAAGTCCTAATGGAGCAGAATTAGCAATTGGTGGGCCTGCAGCTGCACGAGGAGCCCAAGTGAAGGGGCCTGTGAGCAGCAAGTTGGGAACTGCTTCCAGGTGCTGCTGCCAGGGATGCTCCTCCTGGGAAGTGACAGGGAGTATGGAAAGCTAAGGATGGCAGCACAGATCGGCTGGGGACCCTAGAAACAGCAGGTCATCATTTGTTTCTGTTTTGTGTGTGCTGCTTGATTATTTCTAATTATATCCCAAGTTAAAAATAGAGCAGAAATATTCAGGTCTCGTTTACGTCCCAAGTCAGTTTATCACCGGTCTCCCTGCTTGATATTCCTGTTCCATATGGACAGGTTGCATATGGCTTTTGCAGTGCATGTTTATTAGTCATCTAAGAAAATTACTTGACTGGCTTATGAAGCTTTCCTAATAAACTAACACTTCAGTTTCAAAATTGTCAGGTGTGTACACACCTGTGCTTAATGTTCATCACAGTGAAAAGCAGCAAACAAAAGGTGTCATAAAAAAAAAAAAAGCTTGGCTGAGTTACCTTGTGCTAACTTATCAGTGTAAGTAAGGAAGTTACATGTGGTAGATGTTTCCTTATACAAATAAGAGTATTTGGTTGTTCCCGATGATAAAATGCCCTTGTGATTACATGACATTAACCTTCAGCCAGAGATTGTCAGAGAAGTCTGAAGACTCTGTAGGCACCTAAATGGAGTTTGCTGCATGGCCAAGAGAAGGAGAGTGATAATAAATGAGTGAGGAAATGCAGTGGGAGTTTAGGAAAACTACACAAGGAGCAGTACAATATTCTGCTTAAGTTTTGCTTTCAAGCTATAAAAACATTTAATTTGGGCAACATCAACCTGAGCATCATGGGGGGTTTGAAAGTGAATTTTTTTATCATCTCCAGTTTCACGGAGATAATTTGGTGTGTAAAATGTGTGCCAGTGTTTGTAGCCAACTTTTCTAAACATGCAGTGGTTTTATACCTGCAGGATGTTTAAAGGTTCACTTTGCATTGCCTATGAGGAGGTATAACTGGAGTTGTTGCTAGTAACCCAATTAGTGCTGGTTTCCCGTAAGGAATCAGTGCTAAGGTCGGGATGTCACTTTGGTGGAAGGGAAACTGCACTTCAGTTTAGCCAGTTTGTAGGGATCTCAGTGGCTGCAGGGCCCAGATTGCAGCTTCCGTGCTGGATCCAGAAGGGTTTATTTACCTTCCTCTTAGGGTTGCGGAGTAGGTATTCAGCCCCTGAGAAGTCCAAAGTCTCGGTGCAGCCTTTGGGAATGGCAGTGGAGGTACAGGCCTGTGTTTGCTTCTCCGGTGTGCTGGGCTGAGAGGGGAGAGCTGCCTCAAACACCGGGGTGCTGCTTGGATTGTCCTGCTGGAATACAGCTCTGTGCCTCGAATATTGAAACATAATGCCTGAGGCTATTGATTTTTAAAAAAGGCAAAATAGTTCTTAATGGAGAAAACGCCTCAGCGCAGTGGAAACAGTCATATTTTACTGATTGGGTGCTATTGATTTCGTCCTCCAGTGAAATTGCCAAGATGAAAGTGGTAATCCTGATTAATTCCATCTAAACAGATAAGCCTGATTTGTGTGTGTACAGTTGCAGGGTTTGGTAGGAAAACTGAAAGCCTGCTTTATGTGGTCTATTACGTGCTTTAATTTCCAGGGTTTTTACCATTTAGTATTCATGCAGAGGAGCATCTTAATTTTGCAAAATAAGCGGACTATCAATTTATGATAAATCCTTTTTGCATCAGTTAAAATATTATTTTTTTTCTCATTAAAGCTGCCCTTACTGAAGGCAGTGAAAGAATTGGAATGTTCTGCTGCTAAACTTTCTTGGGATTTTGGGTAATTCCCTGGAGTGCATAACAACCGCAAGCTGTTTGATTTGTGCAAAAACAGAAGAGGTTTAATTTTAATGAAAAATAAGAAATTACTCTAAAAAAATTCTTTTTTTTTTTTTTTTTTTACACCAAGACTAAACTTATCACTTCACTTGTTGCTTTTGAATGTTTTGGGATTGGATGTATTAGAAGGAAAATAATTACAATTAAATCCCTAAAGGTGCTGTTCAGACAGGACTGTCCACCTTGGGAACTCACTGGGCTCCAAATACATAAACGTAGGTATTTTTAAATGGCATCACTGATTCTCACTGCCAGTCTCTGAACTTTGCTGGTTCAGCTTTGGGTTTGCTGTTGTGATATGACCAGGACTGAGTATGGCATTTTTGGGAGGGAATGTACTGGTCATTCAGTGATGTAATGGTGTTTTATTTCCTATTCCTCTGACATTCTAGTTTTTATAGTTTTTCCGTGAGAAATCTTGTTTTAAGTTGATCAATAGAGAGAGCTTTTCCCCCCTCAGAGTGTGTTGTTCTGCATATGTTAGCAGTGAATTTTCTTCACTGTGGAGCTGTTTGTGCAGCTGGCTTGGTGCTGGTTACCACTGAAGAAATTCAGATGTTCTGCTTAGCCTGAATTTCTTCATTTGCACATTTTAATCTATTGATCTTCTTTTCCTTAGTGCATTGCAGAGGCTTTGGCTCGTATGACGGACTGTTTTTTGATGGTGTGGATTTTGATGATTCAATTCTTTTGGGTCTCTTCAAAGCATGGCAGCTTGGTGATAATTTTTGGTATCCTCTAGTCATACAGTTTTGTCTGGAGATCTTTTAAAAATGAAGAAGCTGTTTTGTGATTAAATTACCCACTAATTCATCAGTCTGCTCAAAGAATTTGTGTACTACTGCCTTTTGTAGTTAGATTTTAATTGTTACCTCTATGGGTGTGAATCTTACTGTGTTTTTATTATGTTTTATTTTACTACTACCTTAAAACCCCATGCTTTTGTACTTCTGCCTGCTCATCTCTTAAAACAAATGTCACTTTGTCTCTCCTAGTAGGCACCTATGTACTTGATATCCTTTGGGTTTTCAGTGCTTCATCACCATAACTCTGTTGGACTTTGCCATCTGTTTATGTTTTTTAACTTTCTTTTTGGCTTAGAAGTATGGATAACTTATGAGGGGTTTTAATTCTAGCTCATATATATGGACTCTTAATACATTTCACCTTTGTTTTTGTCTGATGCCTGTCTTGGATGTCTTGAAGCTGTCAGGTTTTGTGACACTGGGTCAGAGCATGTGTCCGTAGCCAGCACAGTTGTCTGCCATTATTATTACTATACTTTGATGAATTTATCTTGTTTGATGTGTTTTTAACTCCTGTGACATGTGTCCAGTGTTGCTGCTGACCTCGGGGTGAGCAGCACAGAGCACGCTGTGTGTTTGGCATTCAGCAGTCTGAGGCTGTACCAGTGTAGGCTTAGCTGCTGTTTCTTGCCTATTAACATATTTAAGTTAGACTTGATATGGTTTTGAAGAGACATTGTGCTTCTCTACCTCTTCCGTTCATTTCGTGTTCTGCATGGCGTTTCCAGCCATTTAACGAGTGCTTTTCTGGGAAAGTTTAATTTATTTATTGGGTATTTTATGATGATATTTTGAGCCATGGTGAATCTCAGTTTGTCTTCATGTTTATATGACACTATGAATAGATACAGTATCTTTCTGTATTTTAGATTATGTATTTATAACACAGCACTTCTCCCTACGTTGTCTGGGATGTAAAAGCTCCATCTCTGATTGTGCTGGTCCAATTTTTTTCTCTTTCATCTTCCTTTTGGCAGAGCCACCTTTGTGTTACTGCCATCACTAACAGACTTGAGCACTTGGAGGCAGCTTCCAGGTTTTTTTTCATCCCCTAGTTCTCAGTGTAATTGTCCCACAGCTTGCTTCCACTTGGGCTGAGATGGAGTCAAGCCCTGTATAAGCTTCATCTTTCTTGGCTTTCCTCTGTAGTTAATGAGCCTGAACATCTGCTCTTAACACTGCTCTGTGGTTCGTGCATTGAAACCTTATAATGTAACTGTAGCGAGGAAGGGAGAGCCACAAATAGAGGAGTTTGGATATTCCTTCTAAAAGTAGAACAGGCTGCCAAGAGTCATTTAAGTCATTAGACCTGTCATGACTTTTAAAATTGAAAAGTGGAGTCTAACGTGTCCTCAAAATTTTAAGAGAGGTCACATTGCTTAAAAAAAAAAAAATCAAAGAATCTCAGAATCATTTAGGTTGGAAAAGCCCTCCAAGATCGAGTCCAACCATTTTCCCAGCAATGCCCAGTCCACCACTAAACCATGTCCCCAAGTGGCACATCCACATGTCTTTTAAATGACTGAATAATTGCTTGAAATTATGGCTGTTGTAGTGTTGTGCATAGCAGAGAGGAAAGCTGGGTGTTAACAAGAAGATGAAATATTTCCAAAAGTGATTTATAAAGCCAAATGTTCCTGTTTGAAAACAGGCAAAGAAAGAAGTATAAAAAACTGGAAATAAAGGAAAACTGCATCCAGAAACATTTTTCGCTGTGGTAGGACACCTCAGCAGTTTGTAGTACACTCCAGTGTCATTGGGATTGGAATTTTTAGTGGTGGGGTGTCAGCACTCACCTTGCAGAAAATCCAGGTATTTGTCATCGATTTGTGAATCTTTCATTAGAAATGTTCTTGGGCAGATAGGAAACACAGCTGAGCTGAAGTTGGAGCCAAATGTTAATCCTATTTTGGTGTTTAGTTTCAGTGTTTCAAGCTGGCAGTGCCACTGCAATGAGGGGGTACTGTACCCTTCCATTGGCTTTCCTAAGTGTTTGTGAAGGATGTAGAGAATTGGATCAGTTCCCTGCTCTTCTGCCTGCATCAGTACTCGTGCTGGCAGAAGGGAGAGGGTGACACGGGCACAGGGAACGGTGCCACCGGGAAGCCAGGCTGCTTTTCTGGTGGGGGTAGGGATTGGCTTAGAATTGGAGTATGAAAAGCACTGTGAACAAAATAACATTGTGTGTCTCATGTCACCATTTTAGTCTTTAATTTTATGTATTACAGCATATAAATTCCAGATCTATAGACTGAAACTTTCTCAGAAAGCATGCATTATTGTTTTTCAATGAATTTGCTAATAAAATGTTTCATAAAAGTTCATCTTTGGATTGGTAACGAATTCGCAATTCAGCTTTAATTACTGCTTTGGTTTGTAACTTTTTTCCCCATGCTGAAATTTTGTTTGTTTGTTTTTCTGGTTCTGAAGTGGGAGTAAAGCTACAGGTTTCATCTTAAAATACTTAGCCTTGAGGAAAAGAAATGCAAAACTGCCCAACAGGTTGTGGTTTCAGAAAAGGCTGGAGGCCTGACAGCTCTAAATACTCACTTGCAGAAGTCCAGAGAGAACCTTCATTGATGATGCTTGTCGTGTGTAGCGCATCATTTGTATCAGCTGTACTGTAGCTTTTTGGGGCCTGGACTTCCACAATCATCCCTATATCAATAATGAAATCCTGTAAGGACAGCACTTCATGGAAACCTCGTTGGAAGTGTAAGGAAAACTTAGATGTCATAGGGTGTGACAATATGGTAGTGAAGGGATGTGGGAAGCACTCTTGACAGCCAAACCAGCCCTCCCAGGGTAAGGAGAGTTCCAGCCAATTTAAAGACTCAGGATGACATGCTCGGTTTTTCTCGGGGAAGAATGAACATTGAAATGAAGTGCTGGGGCTGTGCACATCCTGAGAGGCTGGTGGGGAGCTGAGGGCTGCTTGGGGGTGTAGTTCATGAGGTGGAAAACCCTCCCTGCCTGCACTGTGGTCTGTTTTGCTGTGTTCTTGGTGGTTCTGCAGAGCAGTTAAGGGGGGAGAGTGTTTTGAAATGTCTTGGTTACCCCTTTTTACTGAAGGAGATGTTGATAGTACAGAAGTAGAACTCATGGGGCTGATAGACCCACCTCTGCTAACCCCTGTAAGGGTGCAGGGCACCGTGCCTTGTGTCAGATGGTAAAGGGACAGTCCCAGGGACTCCACCTGAAATCACAGCAGTCTATTCTTACTCATTTGCAACAGCAAATTTAATACATTTTATGGGACACTGTTTTCATTAGCATTAAGAGCTCTTCGAGAGTGCACCACAAATTTTGGGTGGGACGGCCCTCCTTCATCATTTTCTCAAGTTGCTTCCTTTTCTGCAATCTGGCAAGGCTTGTCTTCTGTTTGAAGTGTAAAATACCTTATTTATCTGAATCTTCACATGTTCTTGTTTGCTCATACCTACTTCAGGTCTTCAGAGCCTTAATTTTAGGTTCTGTAGTTCTTCTGTTGCTATGGATTCTTTTTACTTATCTCGTTATTTGAAGCTAGGGTAGGTTTTGAAAAATACTGGGTACTAAGAGATAAGAGATGGCTGAGATACCTGCAGTGATTTGGTAACCAGTTTGTGTTGTGGTTTTACGTAACTTTTTGGAGATGTGGATAAAAGAAAACCCACACAAACCATAGCTGCAGAAAATGGAGTGTCCTGGTGGCACAACTGGAAAACCTTGGCAGTTCCATCGAGTGTAAATTCGTGTTCTTCCCCTTCCAATGTGTTGCCTGTGAGTACAGATATATAGGATTTCTTGTAGGTGATGTAAATATTGTAGGTCTGCTCTAAACTGAGGGGACAGAATCTGCAAGGCAACACCACAGCATGTGAATGGAGGTTTTGTATTTCATGTCTGAGATTTTTGGAGGGGGGCGAAGTTGACTTCTGAATGTGGAAAGAGGAGAACCAGGCATCAGATGCACCTGAAGCAGGATCTGATACATTCCACATTCTAGGTAGTGCTAGTTAAGGGCTTTTCCTGGTTCAGCTCAATTGGAATCTCGTGTGCTCATGGTAACGGCATTAGCAGCCCCAAATCTGAAGTGTTGGTTTTCTAAAGTAACATTTTCCCAGTTGTTTTCTTTGCTGTTGTTGCCAGTTTTTCATTTCACTGAGGAAATCAGTCTAAATGGAAAAGGCCAGCATTCACAGGAGCTGAAAATGTATCTGTGCTGGATCTGATCTGTGTGTGCAATTTGGTTTGTGTTGTTTGTTGTTCACTCTGGAACTTCTGTGGAGGCACCACTGCTCAGGGCTCTGTAGCAGAGCTTGAGCCTGTGCTTTGGAGTTTCATCTTTGCTTTCACATTCATCCTGGGTAGACTTTATGACTTTAGTGTAGCATTTTGAAGCATGTCCTTTACTGATTTATTAAAATAAGAGCCTGTAAGAAATAGATTTTTGCCTTTACTTTTATCTTGTGTGATGTTAAAGAAACATTTTCTCCAAGTTCAGCCTATTCAAGTTATTCTTGATTCTCAGAAGGCTTTGAAAGATTATCAAGTGCTTGTTTCTGTTATTATAGATTAATATATGGAGCATATCGATTGCTTAAATCTAATTTAGTTCCTGCCCTGTGAGTAACTTTATCATTCTTAACTTGTATGCTGAAGGGCTGTTGGTTATTGTGTGTGAGCACGATGAGTGGAGGTGATGGTGTTCATTTAAAAAAAGAAAATAATAACTGGCTTTTGTAGATTGTGCCTCACAGCTACTGGTGGTAGCAAGTGCCTTGTGGAATCATTACCAAATGCAAAGCTGGATTCACTGTCTGTCTTGACTGTGATTCCCTTGGGATGCAAAGCTGGATTGAATTAGTAAACTGAACCTCAAATCACAATGCATTCAGTGAACTACCTATGTTGCTGGCATCTAATTTCTTCTAATTTGTGCAGTCTTTCACTGTAGTAAGTGGATGGTAGGTTGTGTTGATGTTTTATATCAGTAAGACAAAGACTGAAAATTTATTTGGGTGACTTGTCATACAACAAAACCGAGAAGTGGTTTTAAGTTACGGAGTTTTAAGTACCTTTCAGGTACTGGTAGAATGGGGCCAGTCTGTTCCCTCGTAGCCAGGGAACTGTCCTGGATGTTAACTGCTGGTTTTCTGAAAACTTTCTCACAAAAAAGTGGTTTCACAAGCAGAACTTCATCTTCTTTCAGGGCTTCCAGAGGTGCTGCGTGGGTAAGGAGCCATTACCCATCCTCTGCAAAGGAGCAGGAATATTTCTGTTTTCAGGAAGCTGTTACAGCTTTTTAGGTAGAGTTTTGGAATTCTGCTAACAAGAACACCTTTTGCTTTATCACCTGGAAAATTCTTCTTCAGGCAGTTTCCTACAGACTGATAGGCAGGTGTTAGATGCTGACCAAACTGGGTATCACTGTAAAAGCAGAGCCACATTTAATTCAGTCTTCAGCCTTTTATGACAGTAACAGTTACATTTGTGCAGACTTAGAGCAGTTGGAATCAGAAACATCCATGCTCCTGCTGTAATTGCTTCTATACACTTCCAAGGCTATAACACAGCCTTCAGTGGTGGCTGTGCAGATGTAATTTCATTTTGAGGTGCCATTTCCTAAATGCTTTTAGAATAAAAAATATAATGCTTGTGTCCCAGCCTTCTGATCTGCATGTGAACGGAAAGATGGATCGAGGAATGTAGCTGGAATGGTCTCTGCAGGTGTGTTACTGCTCACTGTGAATGAGGTGGGGGAATTAAAGAATGAGCTTGAATAGACCAGTAGGCAGAAAACAACTTTTAAAACCTCCAAACCCTTTAGTTTATGTAACTGTAACTGCCCTGCATTTTTGTATACCAGTGAGCACACACATGACTCAAAACCTGATTAAGACGGTGTAAATATTTGGCAAAAATAGCTCATAAATGCTATCTTTGAGCAGGCTTTTGATGCAGGAAAGGAGCAGCTGGACAAATTTGCATTTACAAATCATTTACCTTAGGAGAAAGCTCAAGTTCAGTACCTTATCACAAAGGCATTGCACGTTAATTATTTATCGTGAGCTTTGATGCCGGGGATCTTGCTTTAATAAACCGTGCTGGGGGAGGTGGCTGCTGCTCGTTTTAGCTCAGCTCCTCCCTCCCCTCCGGGTAAACCCTGCAGTGCCTTTTCTAAGAGTTTGCCTCCCAAGTTACTGCTAAGTTGGATTTCACAACTTTTTGTTAAAATTAGAAACGTCTCTGTGATATGTATTTAATTGCTGTGGCTCTGTCATCCCTGTGTCTAACTTTGTAGTCTCTATAAAGATAGAACTGGACCTGATTTAATTTCTCTCTTTTACATATGTTTTTGCACTTTCAAACTTTGTTTTACAGAAAATGATCAATAAAAAATGTTTATCATGAAAGTCTGATTAGAACTGTCTGTGCCATCTGTACTTGGCTTAAAAATAGAAATTTGGTGGTCTCAACGTAGAAAATGTAAACTGCTTTGGTCAATAGGACAGTCACCTCAAGCTTGTAAATTCTTGAGAAACTGTGCTGATAATGTGGAGATATTTTTGAGCATGACTGTAACACCATGTAAGATCTTTCTGAAGTTACTTCATGATTTTTGGAGTATAAAAATAAAGATTTTTCTTAGACTGTACTTCTGGAACATAACCTGGTTTGCGTCATCCACAAGCTAAACTTAAATAGCAATTAGGAAACTGTAAGTCTTGTAGTTAAAATCCGTGCTGGAGTTTAATCAGAAATTCTCTGTATAGGTCTGTTTTCTGGTGGCTTTTGTTTTCAACCCTGGAAAAATCCTGTATTTCCCTTTACCTTTTGTCTTTGGGAAGGTGTATGGGATGGATAATATACACACAGATGAAGAGTCATGGAATTGTTTAGATTGGGAAAGTCCTCTGCGATTGCTGAGTTCAGCCGTTCCCCTAGCACTGCCAAGGCCACCACTGACCCATGTCCCCACGTGCCACATCCGCACCTTTTAAATCCCTCCAGGGGTGGGAACTCCACCACTGCCCTGGGCAGCCGTGCAGGGCTGGACAGCCCTTTAAGTGAGGGAATTTTCCCTGATATCCGAACTAAACCTCCCTTGGGGGCAACTGGAGGCTGTTTCCTCCAGTCTCTTGGGACAGCCGGCTCCACCCTCCTGTCAAGGGGTTGTAGAGGGCAATAAGGTGCACCCCCCCCCCGCCTCCTTTTCTCCAGGTTTTGTCTGGCTGTACATGCATGGGGCTCTGTGAGGATGTTGGAGCTGTAGGACTCCTGAGAACTGGCATGGGGAGGGGACAGTACTCTCCCTCCACCCCAGAATTCTTAAGAAACACGTGCACTCTTTCTGTCAGCAATTAGCTTTCCAAGTAAACATTGAAAGGATTTTTAAATACGTGAAGAGGAGGATAATTATGAGAATGTTACTACCTTAATGTGGCCTGGAAGCCACACTGGGATTGAATAGTTTAATTTAAATATATTTGCTTGGCAAAGGAGGTGAACGCAAAATCCAAATCTGAATTCTGTAGTGAGGGCCTCCTTCTTCAGGACCGTTTTCTTTGTTAGCCTGGTGCTTGGAGCCTTTCTCAAGTGTTCCTCATTGTAGAAAAAATGTTTTTCTTTTCTTAATGCTTTTTTTTTTAAAGCACTTTAACCCTTGACCACTCTGTATGAAGTTGAATAGGAGAAGAATAGAATAGCTGGCTGTGCCTGTGCCCGGGATGGAAATAGGAAGAGATGTTTTGCTTTCTAATTTTGCTTGTTCTCGTGGTTTTTTTCCCTTAGTGTAAGTGCCAGAGCAGGAGTCTGCCCTCCTTAATGAACGCTTCCAAACGTTGGCTGCATCCTGCGGGAATGTGAAAGTACCAGCGAATTTTTAGAGGTCTTAATTTGTCAGAGGCTCAACCCCCACCGTTAGCGGCTGTAATTGAGGGTCATTCCCGGTATTGTGACCCCCCCCAAGCCGTCGTCGATGCCTTTTCGTGGGCTGGGGATGTTCGCGAGTCGCTCCCTTCCCGAGGGCTGCTCTAATCCTGTTGGGGATATTTTCATTGCCTGACCGAGCAGAGGAATGTCTGAGGCCGCCGCAGGGGGCTGGGGAGAGCTCTTGGCCATCAACGGAGCGGGCTCCAGGCGCGCCGGGAGCGGCTGCCCTGCCCTGGGAAGCACGGCCGGAGCCCGGCGCATTGTCCTTGTCCGGGAGGAGGAGGAGGAATAGCCCACACCCGGCACCGTACACTTGCGCCGGCAGAGATGAGGGTGGATTTCTGCAGCTTGCTTTGCCTTTCTGTATCGCTGGGCACAAAGGAGCAGGATTACAACCTTCACCTGCAGCGACTCTTGCCCTGCCCTGCCCTCCCATGCCAGCCCTGGCTGGTGGGAGTACCAAACCCACAAGTTTGCAGATTGGTAAATTCCAGAAAGACTGAGAACTCAAACTACTGCTTCCAGCATGGCTGTCAAAGACAAAGCTTTTCCCAATCCATTGTGGCAGCTTTTTTTACGTGGTTATTGTTCTTAATGCACACTTGCACTGGGAACGTTTTCATAGAGAAAAGCTGTTATGTAGATCTATACAGAGAAATAAATCCTGATTCTTACATGTTCGGAAATAAAAGTGTACCATGAGACCTAAGTGAGTTTTGTTACCCCAAAGTCAAATGCAGAAAAGCCTTGAAGATGTAAATATGTTAAAATTATATTTTAGTCAACACAATTGATTTCACTCACGACTTGCATCAAAAAAGTAATTTTTTACATTTCTGGGGCTAAACAGTTACAATATTATTTTGAAACATTGTAAAATGCTGGGTTATGCACAAGTTACAATGAAATGTAGCTGCTCATGCTTGGTGTTGTTTATCCAACCCTTACACAATATTGTAGCTCTTTGGTGTAGCCTTTGCTTGGAGAGTTTTCTGGATCTCACTCTTAGATGTTAATGATTCCAATATTAAGTCAATTCTTTCTGAGTAGCTAATCAATATACAGAATTATTTTTTAATGTGCCAAAAATTGATTTTAATACTACTTTTCTGTCTCTAGCTTTCCTGGGTTCTCAGGATGTTGTTATGAGAAACAGGTACAAAAATGTCTTTCACATGGGTATTAGTTTTGTGGCATGGTATGGATCTGACAAAGGAATTAAACTTATTAAATGTATAGTCATTGCAAGGATTTTTCATGTGGGCTAGGCAATCTAGTTTTTAATATATTAAAGCAGGAGGTTTGTGGGACTATGGCACAGCAAACTGCCTCATGTCTTGCAAGCTCCACAGAAAACTCTGTAATTATGTTTGCTAACTTAGAAGAAAACAACCTGTGAATTTGACTCGACAGCTTCTGTCAGACACAGATGTCACAAAAATATCTGAAGTCCTTGTTTTGGTACATTTGCTAGACTTTTAGTACCCATCCAAAAATCTCCACGGCATCAAAACTTTAGGGTGCTTCTTTAAATGGCATCAGGTAGAGGTAGAGGGTACTGTGCATACACATTTGTGCTGCTAAATTTAGAATAAACCCCAACGTTAGCTCAAAGACCCAGATGAAACCAGTTTAAAAGCCAGACTTGTCTGTCGCTGTGGATTGGCCCAGGTGAGCTCACCTGGTAGGGTGCAGTCTGTCTCCAGTTGCTGTTCCTGGGGTTGCTATGCTGTTTGTTTTACAGAAAAGTGGAAATAAAAATAAGATGTCAGTCTTTTCATAACTGTTCTCATATGGAGGGAAATCGACTTGGCTTGTTACTCTGACAAGTGGATTTTATTGTAATGTGTTGGTGCACTGTTGTTTTGTGCAGATTATACCATTCTTATGCATATAGTCTGGTCATATAATAGTTTATTCATCACTAAAATTGTTCTGGAAAGTGCAGAGCTACCAGCAATTGTCACTTCCCTGAGTCTTTCTGAATGGCTTGAAATCACTCTGAACTCTTGAACTGTCTTTTCTTGTTCCTTGGAATATTAACTTTATCACTTGAGAAACGAGCACAGTTTGTGTGCAGAGAATACACAGTATTTCATCCTTTCAATCCCCCAATTTTACTTTGCATGGAAATCAAAATATGAAATTCCAAAAGCCGAGTGTTCTCACGTGACCGCGGGGTGTAAGGTGACCTCCTTGGCTCTGGTCCCAGTCCAGGAATGTATCGTTTCTTTGAGTTAGACTTTGAAACAGGTATTACTTTACAATTTAATTGACTGCATACATCTCGAAAAGGATATAAACCAGTGGGTTTTTCCACTATGGAGACATAAAGGCTTGTTTCACAGGAGAGGAGGAATAAACAAGCTGGTACAAGGAGCCCTGTATGAACTGAGCTATACTGTATACTTCAGGGAGAAAAAAAAAGTCAGATTTTTTTTTGCCTTGTGGGTTTTGGCAGTGTAAAACAAAACAGTCAGTGTTCTCTTATAAAACTGAAGAATTCTTTTATATCTTGAAAACATATTTAAAGACACCCGCCTCCCCCCTCCCCCCCCAATGTCTTTGTGCATCGCTGCAGATGTTGTTCAGCCTTAATTTTGCCGGAGGTTCTTCCTCAATGTGGCCATGTTCGGTGTGTGCTGGTGACAATTTCAGAGCTGGGGCAGCAACCAGTGCTTTTGAAACCAAAGGCCACTGCCAATTAGAGACAAGAAAAAAGAGAAATTCAGAATGTTTTGAGTGGTAAACCCTTTGTTTTGGAGGTTTTTTCCTTTTCTCTTTTTTTAATAACTGAAAGTGATCTAATTAGTGTCTGTAGCTGGATCTGAAAGGCTTTTGCTGACCTATATTCAGACCCCTTTCATCAGCTCCTGTGTGGGGAAGATCTTGGTAGCAGTTATTTAGCAGTAAGGAGCCAGACGTTGCAGGGAGGGTGGATAAGCCTCTTAGTTCTTTGAATCTTGTTTTGCTAGTTGTTTGTTCATTCCCGACTTCAATATTTGTGGCTTATCTGCAATTTTAATCTGACTTTACTGTTTTGACCCTTCCTTCTTTGTAATCTGTGGCTTTTAATGTCTAAAAGGTCCTAAATATTTGATCAAAATAAGACCTAATTCCCCTTCTGAAGGCATAAATCACTTTAAAAGTGGCAGAAAGAGAAACCATATGCAGGGAAAATGTAGTTTGAGGGGAAAGATAGAGCGTGCAAGCAGACCTAATCAATTACTGAGGCTTGGCACTAATGTTCCCTCTGCTCCCCACTCAGCCACTTGCAGGCTTCTGGTGCAACTTTGGGAGTTTCCATTAATCTGTTTAACGTTGAGAGCTCTGGGCACAGAGCTTGGGCCTGTGCTTTTTCTGTACATTTCATTTTGTCCTGCCTGCCTCCATCCTGGGTGCTCCAGTTTGTGCTCCAGGTGCCCTCGGTGTGCTTGTTCCTGTGGCAGCTGCACTGAGGTTTGTTCTGGGATTATGTGGCGTGGAGAACAAGGATCTCTCTGAGTTAGTGCTTCTCTGGTTCACAATTCCAAGTAGGATGTTGAGATAATGTGTGTCCTTCCTAATGCTGATTTAGCAGAGTCTTCCTGCTCTCCACGTTTCACCAAAGAGAATTTGTTAAAGCTGATGGTGAAACCACCACATCTGAGTTACTCAGACATGGGACTAGAGGATAATCTTTTTCCTCTGAACTCCTGAGAATTGCAGCACTTGACATCTTCAGAGCTCCTTAACAAAGGTGATAAGCAGCCTTCATCCTGGGGCCGCGTTAATCAAACTGATAAATGCCCAAAGGAGATGGCAGGTTCAGGTAACATCCATGGCAAAATAGCTCCTAGTTATTTGCTGGAAGAAAGACTTTTAGTCATGAAGTTTTTCACTTGTGGATTTGGTTGCCAAGAACAAGTTGGAAAAAAATTATTAGAAATTATCACTGTTCTCCCTTTTTACAAAATTTCATTTTCAAGCAATTCCTGACCCATTAGCTCCTGGAAATTTTGTTTAATCTTATCTGAATATTTTCTGGCCAAGTAGTTAAAATGTTATTTAAACACAGGCTATCATTTATAGCTGATTTTTTTTTTAAAATAAAAGCAAAATATTTAAAGTTTAGCCTCCTTTAAAGTCAACATTTATATTAATGCATAACTAAATATTCTGGCAGTACAAGCCTGACATTTAAAAGAAATTCATATGAGTAGGAGGGGGAAATCACTGGCTAAGCACTGGCAGCTGAGTTTAAGTAGTAGCTGGGTTCTGACAGACATCAGGCTTTACGTTACTGCAAGGAAAGTTCAGTAGATACTTCACTCAACCTTAAAATATTCATCAGGAACAGGAAAATCGGGGCAACTGTGTCTTCTGCTCCAGCCTGGGAGTGAAGAAGAGCGTGTGGGAAGTGGAGATCACAGCACCTCGTGATCAAAGCTCTGCAGCTCCCAACCAGAGAGGCTTTTGTTCAACACATCTCACATCTGCACAACACGGCAAAACTGCGAGTCAGGAGCCTTTAATGTGTGCTGTTTAAAAAGAATCAAACAACACCCAAACAACTTCTCCCTGTGTTTACAGCATTCCAGTTAATTCTCCAGAAAAGCAGCTTGACACTGGTATTAAGTAGTTTTATGTCATAAATATTTCTTTTGAACATAATAACATGTGAAAAGTAGTACAGATGGGTTTTAAGCAGTCTGATGTACATAAAATGTCTTTCTTGCTCCAAAGATGAAGGTTTGGTGCTGTGATTATGGGTTATCATCTTGAAAACTATCGGCCTGGCTTTGAAGGGGAGGAGCTTTGTAATAATACAGTGATGATTTTTAGAGCAATCAGAGGATGCAATGACCCAATAAAACTGTTTTCTTGTGTTTTCAGAGTAACAGGATTAACAGATTGATCCAAACAGATCAATTCTTTAGTCTGACTAAGCACTGAAAAGCCACCACCTGTGAAACCCTCACTTTAAAGTCCTGGTGATCTAATTGTTTTACTTTCAGGTATAGCACTTCTGTGGAAAAGCAGTCTGATGGAATTTTAGTAAGTAACTGGTATATTATGCAATAAGATCAGCTGCAGGTAAAACTTTATTAAGTAAAAACAGAGCAAAAAGGGTCTATTAAACGTGCAGACACATGGCTGCTTTGGACCTGAAGATGAGGGAAAAACAGGAGTTTGGAGCAGGAAGCATCAGGTTAAATGTGTCACGAAAGAAGTCCTTCTCCCCAAAATTACAGTGGTGATTTACTCCATATTACCTTTCTCCTTTCAGACTTGTTCCCCAGCTTGCTTTTCCATTTGTGATCGGACACCCTGCTTACAGACAAATCAAAAAAAGCTCGAGACATTGGGCATTACCTGACCAGTTCATTCCTTTTTTCTTCCTTGGATTGAGAGATTTGGCCAAAAGAAAAACCCATTGTTAGGGAGCCAGGAACGGTCTGTGTGCGCTGTAGGAATGTGCTTTTAATATTCTTGGACAACTTGCCTCTCAACAAAAATTGTTGGTGTTGGAGCTGCAAAGACTGAATCAACTTCCTGAGGGGAAGCAATTGTAAAATATCCAGGAAGTTGTTGGGAAACGCGAACTTCTGCTCCTGCCTGCTTGCTCTGAAGTGCTCAGCTCTCAACAGCACCAGCCTGCACGCCACACAGTTCAGGAAAATGGAGCTATTTTCAGCTATAGGAAACTTTCTTGTAGGCTAGGTGTCAGAAATGTGACATCGGGCACCGTTAAGCTCAGGCCCTTACAAAGGTTCGTAACCACACTGAGAATGGCTCGTGGCAGATCTTTGCAATGTGTAGGACTCTGCACTGCTGAGAGGAGGGGATCTCATTGTCTTTATTTTTCTTGTTGGTTCAGTTTTGGTTCTGCACACCAGCTTGTACTGTCTGGGAAAAATAGGCAAACTACAAAAAGCAGCCAAGGAAGAGTGTACTGGGAGAGGCAGGTGTGAGAAGGGGCAGAAGTGACTGTTACTGTGTGTGACGTCTGCTTTGACAGAGCCCCCCTGGTTTTCCTTATCTGAACTTCACCTCATCTGGAAACAGCCTTATGGTGGGGGCCTTTATTGTGCTTTCTCCACCAACGCTTCTTATCAGGGGCAGAGTAACATGAAGTGGTTTTTGTTGGTTTTCCCCCTTCCGTGCCCTGTCTCACCTCCCAGCCAGTCCTGGTTGGGCTGCAGCCAGGTGGGAGTCCCTGTGCTGCTGCACTGCTGTCCCTGCAAGCTTTATCCTCACTACATCACATGGATTTTAAAAGGAAGGAGAATCCTTTCATGTGATTAAATACCTTTTTTTTTTTTTTTTTAAACTGAAGTCTGTAAGGATAAAGAATATCTTAAGTGATGAAATGTGTTCTTTGGCTGCTGTAATGGGCATGAGCTCTTTTTTTGTGTTATTAAAGTAAATCAGACCTGTCCGTATGTAAGTACATAGTCCCAGGTGGAATAAGGATTGGGTAGGAACTGCTGCAAAAGCATATAATCAGTCTGTCCTCCTGCCTTACGATTATGTACACAAGAAATAATATTTAGGTATTTGAGTGTGAGCATTTTCAAACTTAAGTAAGTTTGAGTTCAGATTTTTCCTAAGTCTTGACAACATATAAAATTGTCTCTTGAATTTGAGAAAGTTCTTGAGAAGAGCTGAAAGGCTTGGGAAGTTTTCAGGGTCGAAGGAAAAACATTAGCATGGACTTTGATGGATGTTTTGTGGCAGTGCTTTCATCATTTGACAGGTGAGAGTTAACTTGTCCAAGCTGTCCGAGGTCGTTGCAGCCTTGCTGTCCGTCAGGATTCCCCTCAGGAAAGGAGGCGATACACCCCATATCAGCACTGACCACCCCATCCCCTTGTGCTGGGCACTGCTGCTGGGGAGCTGCGGGGCTGTGGTTGCAGTTTCAAAGAGCAGCATTCAGTGTTCCTGTTGCTTTGGCCTCTACAACACAACTCTGTAAGGAAGGAGGGAAGTAATTAATGATTCTGCAAGCTGTGGAATGAATACTTTCTGAACACTTATAATTAGCATTGAAATATTGTGTGGATATTTTCATGGTCTAAAAAGTGACTTTGTGGCCATTTTCATCTTGAGAGCAGCAAATCCTTCCTTGATTTGATTCGGTTTTTATTAATTTATGGGACTTCTTTGAAACGATCTTTGTGAAATGTGCTCAAGATTTGCAAACAGACTTGGAGTTTCTGCAAGTAGGGACTGTGTGTGCTCATATATAACATACATGTACATAATGGTGTGCATAATTAATGTACATATGTACAAAATGAGCCTTTGTTACTTCAAAGCAGCAGCAATATTGATACAGATATGGCTGTTGGGTGGACAGAAGGATTTTGGACTTGCTGTTTCCAGCTCTAACATGCAGACAGTTTTCACCGCTTGGCTAAATTACCGTTTGAGCATGGATTTTTGGGGCTCTTTTTTTAGCCTTGGTCTCTCAGTGGGTTTGGACATTTTTAACTGCTTGTAGAATGAGTTAGCAAACCTCAGAGTTGTTCTGTGCAGTCTCACAGTAGCTGTCCTTGCCTGCTGGAACTGGACTAATTGGGGTCTGATTAAACTGATTTACTTCTGAAGAGAACAGAAGTCTAAGTACATCACTAATGAACTCTAAAAGGTCATTTAATTTGTTTCTTTTCCTTCCTTCTGTGCGTTTTCCTGTCTAAACTGGAAACTGCAAGACTTGCAGTGAAGTATCTTTGGGCAGCACCAAATTCAGTGATAGCCAAACTTTTGAGACCTTCAGGCACAGTGCAGTGTAAGTGGTGCTTAGGCTTGAATGTACAGGTTTATCTTGTCCTCCCTGCCCTTCTCACGGGTTAGGAAGTGATTTGATAAAAGAAAAGAACTTTGACAGTATTTTATTCTAGAATTAATAATGTAAGAAGTAGTACTAGAGTTTGATCCAATATTTATATATTTCTGCTTTCTAAGAGTTAGAACAGTCTCATGAGAACAGGCTAAAATCCACATTTTTAGTAATCTCTTAAAGCTGAAAGATCTGTGGAGTCCTCAAGAAAAGTTTTGTAAAGAGTTCAGTAGTGAGAGTTGTGCATATTCCTGTTCTGTCCGGTTCTTTGTTTTTACTGGAAATACTTTTGTTCTGCTGCTTCAGCATTTTGCTGTTGTTCCTGCAGTGTAATCCTCAGGGAAGGTAACTGGGGTGTTACAGACCAGGTGAAACTTTGGGTTGAGAACTCTTGTACTCACCCAAACCCACCTGCTCGATCTTTAAATGCATATCACGCATTGATGTCTCTTGCTGAACCTTCTCCTTGAGGGCAGTAGGTGCTTTTAGGTGTTGTACTGCTGGTGTGTTGGTACCACTGTCAGCTGAAAGTGAGGAAGTTCTAATGTATGGATTCATCTTTGCGTGGATCTGGTCTTTGGTCAAGGATTGGCTTCTGTGGGAATCCTCACCCAGGCCCCAAACTGGTCCCTGGGAGATAAGGACCCACGGTTGTAACATGCCAAGTATTTTCCACTCAGTTGTCTGGTACTTCGCTCATAAAATTATTACAAAGTATTGCTCACTTATGTTCTGTGCAGGGCTGGAGCTTCTTGTGTTAACAAATGCAGGTCTGAAACCTGCTGGAAGAGGAGGAGGAGGGTGCTGGGGCAGCTCAAGTTGGGACTTGAGCTTCCCTAAGCCCACCTGAGAGCCACAGGCACAGGGACGTGGGAGAGTGTTCTTGCCATGCTTCAATCCATGGTTTCCTTTGGATTACCCAGGATCTGGGGAGCTGCTGTCTCTTGGAATTGCTCTCATGATGCATCGAGCCTTGTAGAATCCAGTCTGACACACACATCTGTGGGTCTGGGATGGAAAAGGAAACCCCATGTGCAGAAGAACCCATAAGGAGGCTGAGAGAGCCTGGTGAGTGCTGGCCAGGGCATCGCTTGGGCCCTGGGGAAGCTGCTGAGTCCCAGCAGAGGCTCCCTGGGATGTGCCCCATGGAAATGCTGTATTTCCTGGGACTGTCAGGCCATGCTGGCTCTGGTGTCCTTGGGTGACTTGGAGCCTGGCTGTGTTACAGCCAGCACTGCCAACGCTGGTCCAGCGCTGAGGAAGCGGGCAGCAAACTTTGTCAGGACTATTTTGGTAACTCTGAAGTAGAGAATGCCTGAGCATAAATAGACTTCCCCATCCCCTAATGAAAGCACTGGGCTTTAATTTGACTTAGCGTGCTTTCTGGTTATGCTAAATTACTTTGATGTGGCCCTTGTGGTTATGTATTGAAAATTTTTTTTTTTTTTTTTTTTTTTTTTGCAACAAACTGGCTCCTCTGGCTTAAAGCCTGCATGGACCAATGCTGGAGCAGAATTTGCTGGTAAAGCCTCAGTAGGTGTAAGGACAAGAAAGAAGACTTTGATTTATTCAACTGTAAGTCTAGTAAATATTTACTAAACGTAGTTTGGGGCAGGGGTAAGACTTTTGAATGAAAAGGCAAATTTCAGCCTAAAGGGAAATTTTGAATGCAGGCTCTAGTTGTGTTTAAACAGTCTCCAATGGTATGTGGGTAGGACTCCCTGCTGTGCAGGATTTATTTTAAATTACCACTGGGCTAAAGTTTGCCATGTGTTGGGTTCCCAACAGTGCCAGCGCTGGGACTGCTGGTTATGAAAGTTTTCCATGAGGATGAGGTAAGATTTAGTAGGTTTCCAAAATTTTTACATAAAATACCTTTGAATTTCCACCTGTGTAAGGGTTTAGTCTGCTGTTCTCCTCCAAGCTTTGTGCCCCTTTGGAAGCTCCTCTTCATGTTTGTTGTGGTTTGTGTTTGAAAGTATTGGGGATTCTCCTTAGGACCTCATCCTTTTTTGTCTCCATGTCAGAATGGTGCAAGAGATGATGTCCTCAAAGAGCAGCACTTCAGGGACAGTGTCAGGTGGGCAGGGAGCCCTTTCCCCTGGAAAGGTGCTTTTGTAAAGCCTCAAGCAACTGCTGCAGCTCATCTGAGCTGCACCGAAGGCAGATGGATTCAGTTACTTCAAACTATTTATTTATGGCGTAATTCACTGACTAAAATGTCCTGAAGTGACGCACGTTTTTAAACAGTCTGGCCTGGGATTGTCCATTAAATAATGGCTTGCCTTTGGAACACATATGGATAGTGCCTATCCTTATGTACTGTTCTTGATCACCACAACATAAATTATTTGCCTTTGACCATCTTGAACAATTGCCCACCCTCCTGGTGTGTGAGTTCACTTCACCTGAGGTTAATTGAGAAGAATTGGTCCAGTCTTTATTCTTGCCAGATGTGTGATGCACAGAGGGGTCTGAGCTTGCAGCTTGCTCTTGTAGCTGCTGTGAGGGGGAAGCAAACCTTGGGGCGGAGCTGGAGTTGTGGCTGAGTGAAGGGGTGGGAAACGCATCTGGAAGGACAGCCAGAGCCATGGGATCTGTCACTTCACGCCTCTAGGAGTACAATAGAAATGTGTTTATTTCAGTGGGAGCTCAGTGATTAAGTTAATACTTTGCTGCCTGGTCCTAAGTACCAGAACTCTGTCTTTATCTAAATTTGTCTCACTCTCCACGAGAGGTCTGCTATTGTCTAGGAAAATAAAAGAGGCAGTCTGAGCACCTGTTTTGGAGATTGAAAAAAGAACCTTTATGTATTGCCTTGTAGCAGTTGCATAGTTCATGGCTGGACTGCAACATCTCACGTTCCTTGTGGCTGCAAGCATCTTTCCCAGAATCAATAGGTGGACAATGATGTCAAGCAGGTTGGATTTGGTCATGCAAAAATTGAGGGCTTTATCAGCTGAAGAACTTCCTGACAAAATGAGGCATCGGATGTGAAACCTCACAAGCAGTATTGCAGATTCGGTGCTTTTCTTGTGTCTCAGGGTAGAAATTTGTATTGTTCCAGTTCTACTGATAACCATTGACCTCAGAAGAAATTGGGTCATGTTCCTTCAGCAACAGCGGCCTCGTTAAGATGCATGCTGAACAAAACAGCTGAAATCCAGGATTACCCAGGAGAGGGGGTCGATTTAAGAAAAATGGCCTTAAAAAGGAATGAATTTAGGCTCCAGATGATTGCATGTCTGCATTTTATTTCATTGTTTGATACTTAGAGTTGTTAAAACAATTTTTTAATGATCTGTTAATTTGCAAACGAATTGTTTCACTTTGAAGCCTTTTGTAGATTTAGTAACTTCAGTAGTTGTGCAGTGACAGCAATATAAACCTGCAGAGAGGGGATGGGGTGAGCATCCAAATGCTGTCCGTGGCTGTCCACAGACATCTCCAACAAGTGGCAGTTCCATCCGATGGACATTCTGTACCTGCTCACTGCCTTGGTGGCAGGGGTAATCCCTGGGGTGTACGGAGGGGCTGTCACTGCTTCATCCCTCGCTTCCGAGGACGACGGCTCACAATGCCCGAGCCCATGGAATAGCAGGGCTGCTGCCTTTGTTCATTGCTTCCCATTGGGTGCATTAGGATTCTGAAATCCCCAAGGCTTGAAAAGAACTTGTGGTAAGTTCTAAAAGAACCTTAGAAAAAGTTAGAGGCCAGTTAAAAAATATATTTGCTATTATTTCAATGTATTGAGTTGTTACAATAAAAATGCTTATTTTATAAGGCATTTCTTTAAAGGAAAGGAGGAAAAACCCAATCCTGACATTCAGAACTCTTACATTAAGGTCATAAATAATCTTGTCCTTTTTAAAGTCCTGTGTGTGCACATTCAGCAGGGGTAAAAGCTGGTGTCACAGCGGAAGGGATTTTGGTTAATCTAGCTTGTTGCTGTGCTTTTGCTCTACAGAGCTATATTAATTGTAGTCCAGCCTGCATTAATTATCGACAAGACTGGCCTAATCCAAAGTCACTGCAGGCTGAAGCATTAATTTACCCCATAGCCTGCTGTGAGTAGGGAAAAAATGAAAAATAAGTCTTTCTATATGTGAGTACCATGTTTTTGAAGTCGGAAGCATGGCTTGATGTAGAGTTGGGTATAAGTTGGAGGTAGGCTCAGCCTGGGCTGGAATGGTGTGTCCTTAGCAAAGCTCAGCTTCTCTGGCAGAGAACAGCTTTCATGTTCGCTGCAGAGCCACCCCGGGCAGCCACTGCTGCTGTGCTTAAGGGGTGGTGAAGTTCAGAGAATCTACTGCAGAAATGGGCTTAAATATTGGTTATTGGTAATTGTTGTAGTAGCACTCAAATTTTGAGCCATCAGCAGTCCAAATTAAGGTAACATGATGCTTTGAGTCTTAGTATTCCAGAGGAATGGTTAATTATGTTTGGAAGGTTGCAGTGCCTTGGGTTTTTTTTTCTGTTCAGCTGTGCTATGTTCCAGAGTCCCAGTAGCTTTAAAACACTTAATTTGCATCACTGAATCAGTTATCCTCTCACTGACTTTTTAATTTGCTTCCCCCCCCATCTTGCAGATTCATTGTTAACGTGCCCTTCATTTTGCATAAACACTCACCCCCAGTACAGGATACACAATAAACTGGTCAGTCATTTCAGTTACCTTTGTAAGAGCTACTACAGAACTGCTACCTGTGGTTTTAGATTAACAGCAGGATATTTCTGTTTATATATGAATTTTAGAGAGTTCCCTTGTTTCATGTAAAGTATTTCTTAACGTCTAATCCACATCTGGGAAAAAAAGGCTTTTGGTAGAGGCTGTCAAGAAAGCATTCTGCATATTCTTTATTACATCTTACAAAGGGATTTGGACAAATTAGGGGAAACTGATTTTGTCTTAGTGATATTTCCATTATTTAAGTTCTTTGTAAAATTAGATTTGTAATGTGGAACTGGTGTGTGCCTGAGGGAAGTGAGCTGTTTGCAGGTGCCTGAGTAGGTTCTCAGGTCCTTAGAGGGCAAAGAACTTTCCTGGTGTGGGAGCTGTGGTGCTGAGGAGATGCTGCTGGTTGGACAGGGAATGCTGTGGGGGGAAATTGTTCAGGCATGAAGAGGTGATGGGAAATAAGAAAGCTAAGTTTCTGCCAGGGAGTGTAAAGAGGAGGTGAATGGGTGTTGGTGCTGCTGCTGCCTCCTGTTACAGTGTGGGTTTGTGCTGCTCCATGGTCCTGCTGAGGAGCTGTGGTGCAGTTCTTGACCATGAGCTCTTGCTTCTCAGTCTTCATCCCTGGTTACCTTCCCCCCCCCCCTTGTAACAGCTGTTCTGCATGAATGATCTGGTTCCTGCTTATCAGTGGTGGGAATGGTGACTTGGTTGGGATCTTGGCTCCTCTCACAGCCCCATGAATTTGGGCACTGGGTAACTCTGGTGTTTGGAAGCCACCCACACCACCCAGCCCCCTGGAGTGGCACTGCTGCCTCCACAGAAGGTATCCTATGGTCTCTTTGCCTGTCTTTAACTTCTTGCTGTCCTGGGGGACTTCATAAAGATCACTTCCTCCAGCAAAGCTGCTGACATGGAGCAAAAGCCATCAATAAATTATTCATATGCTGTTCATTTTATGTGTTTAGGAATTAATGCAGCTTCACTTCAAAAGTCTCTTCCGTGACTGAAGTTCAGTGAAATTGTTGCATACGAAGTTACTATGTTTTCAGTTTTGGTGAATTACTCTGCATTTTGGAACTGTGGTTTTGGAACAAAGTTTGCATAAAACCTCCCACTGTAATGTTAAATACTGTTGGTAGGTCCTATTGAAAAGGATTCATGAGGTGTACTTTAGGAAGGGCTGTTTTTTTTACAGTAACTTATATAAAGTGAAGTTGTGTACTACTTATAAGATAATTTGTAATACTTTAATACTTTATGAAGCAGTAGCTTCAAACTAGGTAATTCTGAAGTTCTAAGATTTTGGTTTCATTACAGAACAAAACAAAACACACAAGCCACACACTTCAACCTCTCCAAATCCCCCAGGCCTGTGGTGTTGATTGCTTCTATCACATTTGTCACGTTATTTTTCAGGACCTTATTTTCTTTGTAATTTGAAGAAAGTGTGAAATTATATTCTTTTTATCATTTTAGCAATTATCCAAGAGGCAAAGACATAGATATGCATATAACATATATATCTATATAGTAATTCTGTAATACTCTCACTCTTCACTTGTCTTTGGGGTTTTAAGTCTTGGACCGTGCTTCTGGACTTGTGGGAAATAATCCCTTTTCTTTAGATCACACATTTGTTCATGAAAATGTCCAATTTTCTTCCACAGGCACTTTATTTTAGGCACCGAAACACCGGGAAGAACACATTGCGGAGGTAGATGGGGAATTTATGTCTTTGAAATGACATAAATTTCAAAAGATGTGAAGATGTTTGAAAGCATCTTCCCTTTTGCAAGGCCAGCATATGAGCAGTGCTATTGGCCTTGCTTATGGGAAGGAGTAACAAGCATTAGTGTTTCCTGCCTGGTTACTAAAGGAGCACTTTGCAACAGCTCAGTCATCTCAAAACCACTTTTGTTTTTCAGTGTTAGCACAACTTGTTATTGTAGTTTGCATTGGATTATACTGAATAAAAGAAGAGAGTCAATATTTAATTGCTGTGATGGCCCTAAAAGGGTTGCTGTGATTTGACAGCATTTGTCCTGTTACTTTGTCTGGAGGTGTTTTGCCTTGGGCACAACATGTAATTCACTGTAGCTTTTAAACCAATTTCCTTCTCTTGTCGGGCTGAGGCTGGAGCAGAGCCCAAGGTAGACCCTGGAGTGGGATGAGGCACTTGGTGAAACCAAGAGCTGTGTTAAGGAGGAGCTCCAGAGAACCACATCCCACAGCGGGGATGGAGCTCTTGGAACTTGCTGCCATGGAGGCCCAGAGCAGATGAAGGTGTTGGGAGTGGTGAGGAATGGCAGCAAAAGTCTGGGCAGGGATTTACCCCCAGCAATTTCTGTGTGTCAGCTGAAGGTACTGGGGGAGTGCAAGGGGAATGAGTTACAGAGAATGGTCAGGTCCTGGTGTTTTCACTTACAGAGTAATAGTAGAAAAAAGCTGCTGTTGTATTGCTGGAACTGAACTGTAGGTCTCGCCCAGTGTGGTGTTACGTGTGTTTTCTTAATCAAAGTGGAGACAACTCTAGGAAGTGCATCCTGCTTAAACAAAAATTAGGCTTCCAGCTGGTGCTCATGCATTTCTCTGCATCCTTTTGTGTTACTGCTTCTACACCTCTCCATTCCGGCGTCGTGTGTTTTGCAAATCCCGGAGCTGTTGTGCCCCAGCGTGCAGGTTCTCTGCTGCAAGGAGTGCTTTCTCCTTTATTAGTGCACTGCTGTGCTGGATCACTCAGAAAACAGGAGTGGCACTCTCTCCTCTTCCTGACTAGAGCTGGGAACTGCTGATGTGCTCCCAGCTTTACCATCTGTTTGCATTCAGTACCTGTTAGCCAGCAGTTACAGGATTTATGTATGATTGCTTCCAAAATACTTTAAACCGGTGTGTCTTTTTAGGATGCAGGCTGTTCTGTGCTGGTAAATATATCCCTGAGAATCTTTCCAGTATCAGTGGTGGGGAGCTTTCCACACTTGTTAGTGATCCAACCAAGTGATCAATCATGTGTGTTAAAACCAGGACCTCTCTAATTAAGGTTTTTGGACAAGGAATTGAAATACATTAAAATGTTTTATGGCATCATTCCGTGCAAATAGCTACTGCTTTTGAGTTGCATTCAAATTCCTCACCCTAGGTTTTCTTGAGGGGCTTTCCGCATCACTGACTTTTGTAGGCATTTGTTGTGTTGACTTCTCAGTTTGTAAGTTTGGCCTCTGTTGAAGGCATTGAATCTGAATTTAGATTTCTAATAATTTTCTTACCCGTATTGGGGCAGAATTCATATTTCATGTTAAATTTGTGTGGTGTTGTGACTGTAGAGAGGTTATGGCACACACATTTCCATTTGTACTGGCAGCACTGGACTATGTGGCACTTGGGGACGTGGTTTAGTGCAGATTGGGTTAGGCTCAATCTTAACTGTCTTGTACAACCTAAATGATTCTGTGATTTTATGATTGTTCGGGATTTGAGGTTTTTTGAGCGCTAGCAGATTGATGCCTGTATTCTCCCAGTTAATGTAAGAGGAGAGGTGTGAAAGGTTGGCCATGTCTTTCATTAAATATTTTGAAACCTGTATTTGTCTTAATCACAAAGCTGTTATTTTGTGCCCTTTTCGAGGTGTTTAGAGTCTCTCGCTGCCAAGTGCACCAGAGAGCTCCCATCTCTATGGAATGAGAAATTGGTATCCACAGGCTCTAAGGTTACAGCTGAAGCTGGTGGGAGGGCTGGCATCAGCCAGGGGTCATCTCTGACACCAGCAGATCCCACATTGCCTTTGGCTGAAGCGCCTGTCACGTTTTTCCTGGGAGGGGGGCAGGTGTGGCAGTCGTGCTCAGGGTGTGTCACAGAGATGGGCGTTGGGAAGGTCTGAAATGGAGCTGTTCCACCCAAACCTCTCAGGCCTGGAGCATTGCTTAGTGCACGGTGTCCTTGAGAGCAGGAGATACATTTCCAGTGATTGGTGCTAACAGCAGGGTGGATTTGAAATGGAGCTCCTACATCTAGACCAGGAGGAAAAGAGTAGTTGTGTTTTCTGGGAGTAGCTGTGTTCAGCTCTGTGCACAGACACTGTACAGAGCTCGGAGTGATGGGAGGTGCAGTACCACTTGTCAACACCCAGCTGTAAATTGGTGGAGCTCAGTGTGTGCCCTCTTACAGGGGAGAAAATGTGAGTCAATTCTGAATTCTGGCAGAATTACCCACTGTGTGACCTCACTGAAGGACCACCACTTCCATGGTGGAGTGGTCTCTTTGTCAGGAAAACCAATGTTCTTTTTCTGAAGTACTGGATAGATTTGCAGCTAAGGCCTGGGCCGTGTTAAACGTGGTGCAATTTCATGGTGCAAACACATCACATCCCTGCCAGAGTTAAATAAGGAGAGAATAGGCCTTGGGAATGGCATTTAAGTTGTACAGGAGAGCTTAGCAGAGACTAAGCCCCCAAATCTTTCCTTTTTATGCTTAGAAAAAATGCCAGTGTTTTTGTATAAACATCTGGCTGTTTTGTGTTTGCTGCTGCAGCCTCACTGATACGGCGTCTGCTACTTTCATTTAAATTTCCCCTGAAGACGCAAATTAAAATGAAAACTCCACAACTTCCAACCATTCCTGCTGCATGTTGCCGTGGAATTCTGCTCTTGAAGAGCTCGCTCTTAGGCTTTTGTGGATTCTTTTCCTGCAGGGACTAAAGAACACGCAAGTCTGAAATGCATGAGAGGAAGTTGGAGCGACTGTAGGAACAGACTTGTGGGACTGGGAGTGTTCCATAGCAAACACTTCCATCCTGGGGTGGGAAGGAATCTACTCTGCTTAGGGGACAGACTGGAGGGACTCAGAGGAGAGTTTGGGGTTAGTTTGGGGGACCCTAATGCAAGCACATCTTTGAGGAACACGTTTAGCTGAGTTTGGAAGGGAGATTTGCTCCTGGGAAAGGCAAGCTTGGCCTTGGAAAGAGCTGGAAATGTGTGACTTGCAGCAATGTCTTTCAGCTGACACCGGATTAACTTGTCAACAGCAGCATTACAAAGCTACTTTATTTTACAAAATTCTCAAGCTTCAAGAATATCTGTTTCCTGGATGTGGAAGATTAATGGTGTTTGTATTGGTGATGCCCATCTTTGCAGATGGCTTGTTTAAGAACACTTGTTGGATTGATTTTAGTTTTTTTTTAAATTGTTTAAATAATAGCTTCAGCTTTTTCAGCGAGACTCTTTTAAAGGCACACTGGCATCCTGGGAAAACGAGCAGCTCGCAGTAGCCTTCAGTTTGCACCCAGGAGTTGAGAAATCACTTCCCTTTGAGTGTGTGGTGGTGTTGTTAATCCACATCTGGCAGTTCCCTTCTGTATACAGTTAAAATCCCATCACTATTCTGTGGAGGATGGAAGCAAAGTATCCAAAACACCATTATTGAATCTCCTACCATGGAAAGCTTGCTGCTGCTATCTCCTAATCTGTTATGTTCTTTCATTTTTTGAAATTGCACAGCTTAACCCCATTTTTTAAAATACTATTTGAATTATATAAACCTGTCGAACTTGCTAGGTATCATTATAAATGTAATTTCAAATGGAAAATACTCTTAAGCTTTATCTTCTTTCAAGAGTCTCTTCTTACTTCAGTTAATAATGGTTTTATTCTGTCTCTTTCCCAGAGTTTTTTGGTTTGTTTTGTTTTTGGTTTTTTTTTAATAAAAAAACCAACAAACCAAATTGTTTGGTTTGGAATCATACTGATGAAAGAGGGACAGGTAAATCCACCAGATAAAGCAGGTGAAGGGGAAAGTCTGATAAAGCAAACATGGACATTTTAGGTTGCTATCTGGAGGAAGGCGACTGTCAACAAGGAGTGCAAGTGCTGCCTCTTTGCAGCCTCTTCTCTTTCTGCTCACACCTTGGGGAAAGGAGGTTGTTGTCCAGCACTGGAGAGGGAAGATTGATTATTTTAAAGTGCTTAAAGCTGTGGCCTTTCATAGCAGCAATTGGGATGTAGCTGAGTTTCCATCCAGTCTTACTGGCCCTGGAACATCCTGAGCGGCTCAGCCAAGAAGAGTAGGGGAGGGGAAGAAGCTGAACTAAGCTAGCTGAACTAGCTGTTTCTAAGCTGAACTGGTTTTGTGTTTACCTTGATTTCATGCACCAGACTTTGTGCTCAGCACCTTTGCTGTCCAAATCCATTTTCTTTCACGTTGTGGACCTGATTTTTGTTTCCTTTGTGGAGCTGCAGTACTGCTCTGAACTGTGTCAGTGTTCATCTGGAGCACTCTTAAGTTTGTTAGAACACATGGTCTGGGGCTTCCTTTGACATTTTACAAAATTCTGAGTAAGTCTGGTTTTAATTTTGACTACTGCTTTCAGGTTGAGAGAGACAGGAATTCAGTCAAGTATTTAATTACTTTGTCCTGTTTTGACCCTGTCGTGTCTCTCCTTGTTCTCTCAGTCTTGCCTTTCTCAAAAGTAGGACTACTTCTGGGAGGCCTGTCTGGCACGGGATGATGAGAGCCACTGTCTGAAGATAGTTGGGTTTGTTGACTGGAGTGTCTTGGGAAATGCCTAGCTATCACCCCCATTCCCATATGTTTTTCAGCTTATATGCCTCCCAAAAAGTAATAAAACACCATCAATCTGGTGAAGGGTCAATGTACAGAAATTGCAGGTGGCCCTGTGTCTGTAACAGGCAGTTGCTGAGTTTTTAAGCCCTGCAGCTGAGGTGGGGGAGGCAGTTTCCAGAACCCTTTTGCCCCAGCAGAGCCGTTTTGCAGAATGAAGAGCATTCTTCACAGAGAGCACAGCCTGTTGTGTTGTTGTGTTGTACTTGTGGCTTGTGAAGTGCTCCAAGGAAGAGAGAAGAGCTTCCTGATGATTGCAGCATCTCTGTGCTGAGCCCCTGAATGGCTCAGGTCTGAAAAGAATTCTCTTTTTCCCCTCACTCACTTGGTCTCTGTAGGAGGCCGGGCTGTTCCCGACCCGGGGCAGGCTGTGCTCACATACCAGCACACAGGAGAGGGCTGCAGCAGCCGGTGCCAGTGGTGCACCTCTGCAGGAATGTCCTGGAACAGGAACAGGACCTTCTGCGATGAGAATCCTGTTGTAGATACGACAGTAGGACCATGGTCATTTTCCCCACAAGAGAATTCCTAGGGTAGATTTCCTTTTCCTCCTTGCAGTCGCTAGAGCTGCATTTGTCACTCACTCAGGAGCTTTTGGTCCTCTTTGGGGAAAACCTGGAGTTTGTTTCCCCTAATGTTGCTGTGAGACACGTTGAAATTGCTTTCCGTTGCTTAAAATGACGAGCATAGGAGGTCTGCAGACTTGCGCTTTATTTTGGATATGCTCTCCTGATCCCAGTGGAGGATCCCAAACCTCAGAGGAGTTGGTTTTGGCTCTTTCTAAGAGACTTTGCTCTCAGAACGTCAACTTCTTGTTCAGCTTTGTGCAGATACAAAGACGGTGGTGGTGGAGATCTGTGTTATAACTGCAGGGGGAAACTCCCCCCAGCCCTGCCCTTCCTGTGGGAAAGGGATGCTGTGGGGAGCTGCAGGCAGGGCAGAGTGTGTAGTAACAGAGAGCACGTCAGCCTTTCACAAGGATCTTCTGGAAGTCACCTTCCAGACACAGCCGTGGATGTGGGGCTGGGGCTGCTCCAGCTTGAGCAGGAGGTGAAGACTGGAGGATTGGATTTCCCTTAAAAGCTGCCAAGATTTTGCTAAGTGGAGTTGAGGAGACTGAAAAGATGAAAGGATTCATTTTTCTTGCATTTTGTTGCTTTTCCTACTAAAGAGTTTTTTTTGGGCAACCTCCCCAAAGGTCATTAGTGTTAATAAAGTGGCCCTTGCTTTTTATCCCAGTTCGGAGAATTTCACTTTTTTTGCTCTTACGTTCTGGAAGAGAAACTCCTGGGCTGTGCTCAGTCAGGGGGTACATGTTACCACCTTCCCTGCCTGCCATTAGGAAATCATTAAATGTTCATATTTTATGGGTGACTGGCCAAAAAGGAATCCTAGAATTCTCCGTGCTAGACAGTTATAATAGTATGGAACCATCTCAGCTTAATTGAACTAGAAACATTTTTTTCTTATTCTGATATAGAGCTGCTGAAGCTTTACCTCGCTTCTCCTGCATAATTTATTGTTCATAATCGTAGGTAACCTTATGAACAGTAAGGTTTTTTTGTAAGAAAATGGGTTTGCTCCCGATTTGATTTCCAATGAGCTGGTTACACACACAGGTTGTACTGTTACAATGTGCAATAAAACAATTCAGCACGAGTGTGAACTCATTATACCTCAGCTTTACGTGGATTTATCCTAAAGCTTTATTCAAGTGTGTTTTATTCTGGTTACTTCTTGTGCTGATAACTCTTGTGGTTTTAAATGTACTCAGCATTGCAAGCTGATCTGTAGCTGTCTGGTGAGTTAAACTGTACACGTTTTCTAATAGTGTTTTCAAAAACATAATTTTTATTATATTTTGGTAAATAACGTCTGTGTGTGTGTGGTTTGTTTTATCATCTTCCTGGACTATAGCTTCAGTTATGCCTTTCTTCTTCCAGTTGTAATGAATGAGTCACTTCTGTTTATAAGGATTTGGTTGTTTACTCTGACAAACCCTTGATAGGAGACACTCGACAAGATCTCAGTAAATCAATTTGTTCAGGATCTATAAGCATCTCATTAGCATTTATTTGCAATGTTCATTGTAAGCTCAGCTGCAGCTGTTGAACACCCTGAACCTCCCAAAGATTTCCAGGATTGTAAGCATATGTTTTGAGATTGTGCTTTAAGTGGAGGAATTTTGTGGGCTTTTCCCCCTCTTTTCATTGCTGCTGCTAACAAAGATCTTTTGACTGGAACTGCAGGCTCTGTGTCTATAATCTTTCCCATTTCTGACTGCTGAAAGCTTCCTTGGAAAAAACATTATTGCTGGAGTGGCATGACTGAGAGACCATTCTTCTGCCTGTCTTGCTTTTCATTTCCCCATTGGCGGCAGGACAAGGCTCACATTTTAGCTATAGTTTCTGCAATAATGGTTAAAAGGAATGGCAAGGCTTTTACCTTGCCCAGATCCCTAAGTGTGGAGCCGAGTGATGTCATTGTTTGGGCCACGCAGCCGGGATTGCCGGGGCACCGTGGGACGGGACCGCTTTGCTTCAGCTGGGCCCATGTGCTGGCAACACAAAAGGAGGCCAGGGCTACCTGCAGCTCCTCAGCATTGATTTCCTATACAAATCTCATAATGGGCTCTTCTGAAGGAGTGCAGCAGAAAACCAGGCAGATCCCAGCAGCTCAAAGGGAACTAATTGCCCGAGTTATCTCTCGCAAGATTTTTACAAGGGGAAGTTATTCTGGGTTTTATTTTCATTTTGCAAACGAGGGCTGCAGGGAAGGAGAAAATCAAGTGAAAAAGCAGCTTTTTGAGAGAGCATTGAAATAGTGCCCAGCCCAGCTTGGAGCCAGTGCTGTGTCCAGGGCACTTAGGGATCACGCTGGGTCTGTTAAAGCTTCCCTGTAACTTCTGTCAGTGCCAGTCCTGGGAAGGAACGTGTGTGCAAAATGGCTCCTTTTCCCTCTTTTGCCATAGTAAATGGCAGTGCCTTACTGGCAAAGCAAATGTGGGGATTTCACATTTATCCATAATATTTAAATTCCCCTGACTCCCTGCCATCCCTACCTCCCATTAACTGAGATAACCCGAGTTTATTTTCTTTTTCAGGCTGGGGAACTGGGGCAGGCTGCCTGCTGCTCAGGGAGCAGGCTTCAAAAATCACCTTTGTTTCTGCTAGTGGGGATCACATTCTTTCACTGCGATCAGTACCCGATCTGCTGACGCTCTCCTACAAGTAGCCTGCACTCCAGCAAGCCGTTTAAATATTATTTTCTAAGTTCCTTTCCTTGTATGGCATCGGAAATACCATGGCTCATTCCGGCTGTTTGCTTGTAGATTCCTGGTACTCCGTGTATCTTGCTAGGCTTGACCTCATGTGATCAATAGTTCAGTGAAAATTGATAGTGTGTTTTCAGCTTGGCTCGATAATGGAGCGATGATTTGGGGAGACTCGAAATACCACCTGTACAAAATACTTCCCATGGAAAAAAATAGTATTTATGGCTGTACCATTTATGCTGAAAAAATGATCTAATAATAAGCTTGAGGTGGAATTGCAGGGCAGGATGCTGAATGCTGAATCCAAATAGACAGCTTTGGAGTGGAGAGGAAAACATTTATGGCTTAGATTGTGTCAGTGTTCCTTCTCCTGCAGTGTAACACCAAAGAGCAGAGTTTGGAATGGGCACAGACCTCCAAGGCTGTACTTCAGAAGACTGAGCCAAGGTAGCTGTGAAGATGCAGGGAAAGGAAGTCAAAAAGGCCTGCCCTGAACCTCCAGGAATGGCCACGTGGGAGAGATTCCTGTCCCAGAGTGGTGCTCCCACTCACCTGAAGCAGCAGAGGAGATCTCCAAAGCCTTTCCCAAACCCGGAGTGCTGCTCCCTGCTGCTCTTGTTCGCTGGCCCCAGTCCTTTCCCTTTGGATCTCTTGGCAGGCAGTGGCCACATCCCCCTGCCAGCCGGGAGCCTGCCTGGATTCCTGCCTGACCTCTCACATCCCCAGGCAGTGCTGCTTGGCTACCTGGCATTAGCCAAGGGCTTTTTCCATCCTGGAGGCTGGAAAAGTTAATTCTGGTTGCAGTCATGACCTAATGTTATCTTCCGGACTTCGGGAGTAGTAGCACACCTTCCTCACAGGATAAACCCTATCGTATCTTCTGCTTTGCTGTTTTATTCCAGGAGTGTTTTTGTGTACTAAATCACCACTTTTTAAAGTCTAACTGTTAATTGTGAAATGCCAGAGAGTAGATTTGTCCCACCACCACCCACAAGTGACAGAAGGGTGGCCAAATCCAGCCGTGGCACTCAGTGGTAGAGGTAAGCCTAGGAATTGTTCTGTCCTGACACTGGGATCACGAAAAGGTAATGACAAGCATGTGGCTAAAAATGCAGCTTGAATTTGATTTAAATTCAAGCTTCAAAATAGTGTAGTCTGGTAGGATACTCTAATTGTATCTTGAAACAATCTCCTTTATTTCAGCCCCTTTGTCTTTCTTTAGTAGCTCCACCTCTCCTCCTTTCAAGGTTACGGTGTAAGCTGGGAGGAGGAGCCGCCTAATAGGGGAAATTTGGAGTGAATGAAATAGAGGGGTTTTTGTGTGGCGACTGAAAGTCAGGGTCTGAGGCAGTTCTTAGCAGTTCTTAACAGTCCTTGGTGAGCTCCAGTTTAACCTTGAATTCTGTAGTGGGGGAAGAGCTCCCATTTCCCATCTGATCACTTAATGAAGACTCAATTAGATTTTTGGCATAGCATTTAGAGAATGATCTATGAGTTGCATGCAAAATTAATGATATTTAATTTAATCGATGAGATATCAAAGACACCTTAGTCTAATAGTAAGTTTTGACCATGATTTTTTTCCCTATGAACTAAAAGCAAGTTCTGCAAACTTAATGAGCTGCTCTTGCAATGTTCTCAACTTGCTGCTTGGACGTGAGCGTGGCGTCTGCTGGGCTTTGGTTTGCTGTGGTGGTTTGCAGTCACCAGCCCTTCAGACAGCTGGGTTTGGTGCAGAAAGAACTCGGGACAGCTTGTTGTGCCTTGTGGTTGTAGGATCTTGCTTTTCTTACTCACGTGTTCCAGACAGAGCCCTCATTACAGTGTCCTTCTGTATTCTGTGTTTTTTCCGCTGTGTGGTCCTGCAGCGTAGCCCCAGATTTTCAGTATCTCTAGATAATTACTGTCCTCAGATCTCTGATTAAATATCCTCTGGTAAAAATAGCTCACCTAGATTACCAGTTTAAAGAGGTGGCACTGCTATGCAGAGTTACCTTCGTATCTGTTACCAGTTAGCTGGGGAGATGAACCCCAGGGACTGCAGACATGCCAGAAGTGGTGCTTTGTGCTGAGAAGCCCTTGGGCAGCTCAGCTCCAACCTCCCTCAACAGGTTCATAAGGAGCACTCGGACTGCTGGAGCAGCAAAATTAATTTGGGTGCTGAGGTGGATCTAATGCCATTATTGGTTAAGTCTCAAATGATCTTGTCTATTCTTTATCAAAGCCCATGGGTTTATCAGCTGCCCCGTTGATAGGTCTAGCTGAATTTTTGCTTTAGAAATCAGCAGGTACATCCATTTGCACAGCTGTGCTGATGTGCATGCTTTTATATATGAGTATATAAAATTAAGTCGGTATATAACTCAGTGTAAGATGTTTTAATGCTTGGGTTTGGGCTGTCTGCATTGTGTGCAGCTGGGGAGATGCAGGTGACCCAGCTCTGGGTGCCCAGATTTGATAATGTTACATAATGTCTCATTTCATAAGATTCCTGACACACTTCAGCCCATGCCTCGCTGAGCTCTGGCCCATCTGTCTGCTCTGGTTGTGGTTCCCTCATTTTTGTTACTGGCACAAACTCCTGTGACAAATATTTAACAGTACCCTCAGACAAAGCAGGGATGAAGCCCTGCACACATTGCTGTGGCTGGGGAGGAGGTGCTGCTAGAAATGAAACTGCTAAGCAGAAAAACGTGAATAATTTCCCCCTCCCTCTGTTATTTCATGTTTACAAAGATAAAACAGCTTCTATATATGCAAGTCATGTATTTGAAAACTTTGGGAGACAAAGTAATTACATTTTAATATTGGCTGTAAGAAATCTGTGCTGCAGAGAAACCCTAATGAAATAAAGGCAAAGCATCTTACTTTGCTTAATATTCTGTGATTTATATTCCCTCTGATGTGCAAGCAAGGTAATAGTGCAGCAAGGCAAGGAGGACCTCAGTAGTGCCTGGTATCGAGACAAAGCCAGAAAATCCAAAACAAAACAATGTTTTATGCCAACCTAACAGGTTTTGAATTAAAAATAAAGTGAACATGCTCAGGTTTTGTTTGTATTGCAGAATGTGCTGCTCAAGTGCATCACCTCACAGGTGCTGCTGCTTGTGACCAGTTCCTGGCCTCGGTTTTCCCCCCTCCTCTCGTAATCCCATCTGTAGCATGGATGTTTCTGTTACGGAGCCGATACAATGATGTTACATGCTCTTGTCTGGGACTTTTTCATGGTTGATGGTGACACGAGTGCTTGGTTTCCCCTGGAAAGCTGCATTTCACCCTTCTTACAGCTGAAAGGAGCTGGTTCAATAGCTCTGTTTTCTGCTTGTAGCTCCTAAAGCAAACAAAAAACCCCACTAAGAAAAATTAGACTTAAAACCCCACCGCACATTATATGATAATTTTTCCCTTGGAATTTTTTTGTTTAGAAAGTGTAAATTACTCTGCTAGAAAATAGAGCTTCCCCTTTGTGATAGTCATCATGTGTTGTGAATTACTTGAAGTAAAGCTTTTTTATCCCCTTAAACATAGCTTGGAAGTGCTAATAGCAGACTTAGAGGGACCACAATCTAATTATCTGATTATGCCGTGATTTAGGTAGGTTTGGGTTGGGAGAGTTTCTCAGGAGAAGGCTGTGCAGGCTATTTACATAAACCCTCGGAACGGACAGGGAAAACGAGACCAAAGGAATTTTTAGCTCTCTAATGGTGTCTGGTGGTGGTCAGTGGTGGCTCTGTGGAGGCTCTGCCCTGCGGCTCCCAGCGTTTGTGGCTTTGTCTGAAAGGTGGTGCTTGGGGACTGGGACAAATTACAGCAGGAGTTCTGACAGAACCTGGGAAAGGCTGTGCCGTAACATCTTTTGGAACTGTGTAAATGCTTTATATTTTAATGCAGTCCTATCGATGTGCAGTATTTAAAATAGAAAGCTTGTTGTGGCAGGCGCTGACCGAGATGCAAATGGAAAGGATGTGCCAAGAACATTACACTGATGCTGCCAGGGACCTCAGGTGGGGGAAAAAGGCAGCCCTGGCAGTATGGGGAAGGTTGGATTTAAAGGGAATGAACCAGAAACGGCAATGGAAGGGTGTTGAGGTCCTTGTTCTGTGCTGGTGGCGATGATTGTGCTGACCTGGGATGGAGCAGTCGCATCAGAAGTTGTAACAACTCCTCCCAGATACGCAGCTGAGCAGTGGGATCAGCCTGTGCAGTTTGGAGCTGGGCTGGAGTCAGGAGCTGAAGTGAAGAGGTGTTTGGGGATGCTGAGGGGCGTTATGGCAGTGAACAGTTCCACGTCAAGCTTCAGCCATGGCTCCATCTGTCTCTTGGTCACTGCATTTGTGTGCTGGGCTCTGGGAGCCAGAACAGCCCAGGTTACGTGGTTGGTGGTACAGACAAACCTGTCATTGCAATGTCAGCCAGCTCCACAGTGGAGAGTTTGTGTCCAGCTTGGGTGAGGTGTCACAGCCCCTCAGCTCCTCCAAAAGCTTTGTTCAAATTGGAGGTGCAAACCCATGCCTGGGATGACCAGCCTGGGCAGTTTAGTGGGGATCAGAGCCATCCTTTCCTCGCCCCTCTGAACACCTGGAAGGCGTGATTTTCACAGTGTGTGGGGGTGTTGTGTCCTCCTCCTTGTTTCCAAGCATGGTGACAGATGGACCAGGCACTTTATGTAGCTTTTACTGCTGGATTCTTCAAAAAAGATCTTTCCTAATGTTGCCATTATTGTGGCTTTGTGCTGCTTTCTGTGGCTTTGGGACTTTCAATTTGTGGATGTTTAACCAAAGCTCACAGTTACGATATGTCAGGAAGGAAATAATGGAAAGCCAGTTTGGGGGTGTATCTCTCACTATGCTTTCCTGCTTTGGATGCTCACACACTTCTTGCTTGCTCTCTTCTATTGTTGGGAAATTGTTCCTTGGAGAATTTTGAAGCTTGGCTGGCCAGATCCCTGAGCAACCTGATCTAAATAGACCTGCTTGGGGCAGGTGGGTGGGCTAGATGAGCTCCAGAAGACTCTTCCATGTAAAGAATTGCATTCAAATGATGTTTTATGAAGTATTATCATCCAAAAGTTTCGGTTTGGGCAGTGAGTTGCCAGGTAGTTTGCATCTGCTGTCCAAGCAGGTTGAAGAGCTTTTTACTGTATAAAGGTAAATGTTTCTCTTGTGAAAACACTTTGGATTTGATTGAAGTCTACGAGTTGGAAGGACTATTGAGTGGTAGATGCTTTGTGTGCTGTCTTTACCTAAAAGCCCCATTCAGTAGCTCACACGTAGGCTCTGCCTACCCAGGTGAGCCTTGGCATCTTCCAACCAGAGAGAGTCCGAGCCAAGGCTGGGGCCAGCACGGTGTGCCCAAGCCTCAGGAGCCATCTGCCACACGTCTGGGACTCGGGCAGTTGGCACTGCTGCCAACAGGTACTGCTCTCTTTCTGTGGAGTTGTCACTTCCCTCTGGAGTTCTGTTGCCATAATTAGTCAAATTAATATTTCATCAGGTCTGTCTGTTTGTTTAACAGCTTAGGAATGAAGTGGTGTGAATGGAGTGCTGTTCTCCGACGTGATGCGCAGAGTGCAGGTCTGGGGCCTGTTTTGATATTATTGTTTCAGCTGAAAAATTCTGCTTCGTGTTAAGCAGAGCAAAACCTTGCAGAGGAACCTTTCAAATACCCACCCAGGTAGCTGTCAGTGCATGCCAATCCATAGCACAGCCAGGATTAGCTGGAGCACAGGCTGAGGGAAGCAGCATATCCAGAACTGTGCATCCAGTAATACCCATGTCTATATGATAATTCAGTTAATACATGCAGTAATTGTATTTCCACTCTTACGTAAGTTCTTTTGAAACCTACTTTCCCACTTTGAAATAATCTGTATTATATAACTGAACAGATAAATTTGTGGTTTTTCCCCTCACATCTATAAAGCATTTGCCAAGCTAATACTTGCAAATGTTTTTGCTATATATTTGCAAAGCTACAGTTGAGCTTTTTCTTTCATTCTGACAAAAGCTGCGCCAATCAAAGCTCCAGTGGTGCCTGGGAATCAGGGAGGTGAAGGCAGTAAACAGGGGAGATGAAAGGTGCTGCTTGTCTTCACACACTGCCACAGGAAGTGTTTTCACTAATGCTCTTTGAGCAGAGACAAGAATCTGTGTAAAGCTTTTAAAACTGCTCTTTCACTTCACTTTACTGTACTTTCAACTGAGATCAAACGAGGCAGGGCTGGCGGTTCCACACACTCCAGGTACAGCCCAGGGTTGTGTGACCCGTCCAAGTCAGACGGACAGCTCCAGTGCTTTGGGATGGTGTGGGAATGGCAGTGACGTCCTGGGGCTTCCCTCGCCCCTTTCCCTACCAGAGACGGGGAGATAGCTGTGTGCCATCCACTCCTCTTGGGGAAAAGGAGACACTGAGACTCGGGAGTTAAATTGAGGCATTTGGCTCTTTTTCTTGTAGCTTTTCTTGGCTTATGAGGCTTATGAGCACTCGAAGCTTAGGAGGAATCTGTTACGGAAAAATGTCAGCTGGGTAAAATAACACGGCTGCAAAGTTACAATAAAGGATTAGTGCAATTAGATTCTCTTATAGATCTGTTTAGAATACAAATATGCTGTTAATAGGCTGCAGTTGCCTTCCCAAAGTGTAGCTGCTTGATTTCTTATATAGAAAATAATAAACAAAAATCCAATAATTTGCTCTGCTCCACGTAGGTTCACAGCACTTGAAATAATTAAGTTGCGGTAAGTAAGACTTGGGGATATTTTGGTTTTTATTCCAGGTCATTTTTGTGCATTTCATGATGAAGGGTTGGGAAGAATCGCAGATACTCCCTCGGGGAGGGAGTGCTGGGCCAGGGAGAGCCCGTGGCGTTGGTGATCGGGAGCAGCCAAAGCGTGTAAAAGGCATTAAACGTTTCAGGATCGATATGCAGAGTTCACAGCTGAGAGGATGAAAAAAGCCAAACAAACCACGGTTTGTTGTGGAGGTGGCACAAATGGAGAGTTTTATCCACTGCTCAGAGTAAAGAATGAGTAACTTGAAGGAGCTGTTGACTCCACAACACGTCTTGGAGTTCCTGCTTGAACTGCTTTCCTGGTGGGCACAAGTCTAGGATGTCATTTCTTTGCTTCTTTTTCTAACTTGCACAGTTTAAATGGTGCGCATTTGAATATTGGAGCTGATCTGGATATCAAATTTAAATTTCTGCATCTGCAAGTATTATATATATTTTTACCAGTGCTGGATCTGCCAAGTCTTCCTGAACTCTGGTGCAGTAACACACTGGTTTTGTTATATACTGTTTCTTTTATATGGCTCATTCATTGATGATACTAGTAAGATGTTTGGTTGATATTTTTGATGGGTTTTGTAATTTTTAAATGGTCCTGATACTGTGCTGTGGTCACTGACCAGAGTGGGCATCTCTGAGGGCTTTAGCTTTGCACTCTGCAGCTTTTAGTTTGGGCTTCTCAAACACAGACACAAACCCTTATGCTCAGTGGAAATCCAAGAAAACTGGGGATACTGCTGGTTCTCTTATTTCCTCAGCTTCCCCAGGGTATTACCTTGGTACTGGTGTGACTGAAATCTGCCGCAGTTTTCCATGCCATTGAGGGCACCTGCTGCATCCCTCTTTTCCTGCGACTGGTGATGTGCCTGTCATCCCACTCTATCCCTTTCTGCCAAAAAAAGTCTCGGTCTGGGGCTCTCTAGTTGGCCAGCTCACTTTTACAGGAGTGTTATGAGTTAAATTTGTGAGGGGCAGGTTTTATTGCACCTGATTTATCCCCGGGTTAAACCACAACAGCACCTAATGAACTCTGCGAATAATGTCGACTTTTATGGGATAGAAAACTAGTGCAAATATGTTCTTAAAATAAGATTCTTGGTAATATTGTAGCATGTTTACAGTAGTGTGTATGTGCATGGTTTCCACCTTCCTACTGTTCCTGATTTTTCACTACTGCCTTGAAAGATCAATAAAACCCTCATCAACACATTGCTAAGGTTATTATAATTTTATATATTGTGGATCAGTGGTGTGATTGGGCAGTGGTTGGTAGGAAACCACAGAAGGGAAGGGCTGTACAGTTAGTTGTGCTGAGTGTGCAGCATTTACTGATTATCCTGATCTTTCTGCACTAGTCCCCTAAATTAGGGACCCTCGAATCAAGTGCTGAACTTGGATTTGTTTTCCCTCTCCCCTTCCTCCTTCCTCTCTCCCCCAAGGCAGCTCCGAGGTGCTGGCAGAGGTTACTGGTTGTGCTTTCCCTCCAGGAGCCGAGGAACAAACGCTGGTGTCCCTGTGCTGTGAGAGGGAGGTGCTGGGGCTGACTCTGGGGAGCTTTGCTGGTGTTGGTTCTGCCCTTGGCTGCTCCCCAGCATCTGCTCTCGGCTGCTGTCACAGGACGCTGAGTTGAAGGGATTCCGTTTGCTCTGATCCAATGCTGCTGTTCTGTTTCCAGGTCCTCTCAGATATTCCTTGCTTGATCTGACATTAAAGGTATTTGTAAAGAATTTTTTTCCTCTTTCATGAAGTGTGACAAAGATCTCTGTCTTTAGAAAGACACTGGAAATGATGTTCAGCAACTTTCCATTTGATTCTTCTTTGCATCTTTTTTTTCATGTTCATCCTTTTTTTCATTTTGGTCTTCCTATAGAAACCAAGTTTTTTTCTTTTCCTCCCAGCATTTCTTCCTGTGTGGCTTTTCTGACCATTGCTGTGATTGGAGCCCCCCTGACTCGATAACAGCATTCCCCCTGCCCTTCACACTTGTGAGCATCCCTTGGCATCTCCATTGGAGCCCTGGATTGAAGAGGTTGCCTGTGGGAGGGAGATCATTCACTGAGTGCAAAGCTTGCCTCACTTAGAGTGTCTTAAACTGAATCAGTTCTGCCAGGTTCCCCATAACCTCGTTGGCATCTGAGAAGTGGCAAAACTGCTTTCCCCTTGATGCACAGTTCTTGGATGCTGCAGTGTGTTTACACTTGGGAAATATTTAAGTAATTGGTTTCAGCAAATCTCTTGTGATGTGTGGGGATTTTTTTCTGTATTTATATTCTAAACCATTTTTGAAATACCAGTCTGGCAAAAAAACCCACCCTGTCTGAAGCAAGGAATCTGCTCCCTGATTCTCTGGGCTTGGTTTGCAAACCAGCAGGGCATCTCCATAGGGAGCTCAAGGTCTTGTCTGGCCCTGGGAGGGCTTGGGGAACCAGTTGCTCGGGTCTGAGCAGGGTGGTTTGAGTAGAGCCCAGACAGGGGCAGTAGGGCAGGATGAGCAACCTCCTTGCATTGTGTGCAATGTGTATTTTGAGCCTTACAAGTAGGCTTTCTGTTTGCCCTTAACCCGTGGAAAGCCACTCTTTCACATCTCTGAAGAGGTAAATTAAGTGCCTGACTGCTCAGAAGACTGGAACTCTGGGAGAGGAAATCCATTACTCCAGGAAAAAATGGAAATTCCTCTTCACCTGCTGTAACAACTATAGCGTTGTCAGGAGCCAACATCTGGGAGCTATTTCTGGGGAAAAGTCAAAGTGCTTTTGTTCACCGGAGGAACAGAAATGCATTTTCTTCCTTTTGTAGGTGTCTTTACAGTGCCCTCTAGTAAACTTGCGGAGAAATGCTGGAGGGATGTTTCTCAGCCCAGGTGGAGAAAATAATGAAAATAGTCCCTGGAAGAATTAAAAATTAAATAAATAATGGAGCTCTGGTCCCCTGGGACTGAGGTGCTTTGTGAAGGAAGGGCTGCTGATATTAAAAACTGATAGTTGCTTGAAATGAGAGAAACGGCTTTAGTAATTCCACAAAAAAGGGGAAAGGTGGATAAAATCCTTTAAGCTCTCTTTCTGAAATGGTTGCGAGAACAAATTTTACAGTTAGGACCTTCAGAGAGGTTCCCTCATTGGCTTAATTCAAATATATGGTGTTAGATGGTCCAACTTGTGTTTCCTTTGATTTATAAAAGCAAAATGGCCTTGAAAGAGTGTTCCTTGCACAAGGTGAGAGGTTTGTGGGGCTCAGCTTCTGCATCCAAATTCTGTAAAACCCAAGGATATTTTTAAACAACCTGAAAGAAATCCACATTTTTGGGCATGGTGCTTATAAATGATTTATTTTCCTGGCACACTAGGAGGAACAAAAAGTGCACCAGAAGTTGTTTTTGAAGCACGGCTGGTAGGCGGCGTTTTATTTTCCTTTTTTGAGTGTGGATTTAAGGCAGATGAATAAATCCTTGTGAGTAGGAAACAGTTCAAGAGTAGGAATATGGACTGGACATGAGGAGCACCTCCTTGGTGGGGACTTTTTTGGGACAAGTTGCACAAGGGTACCACGAGAAGTGGTTCCAGTGAGTCCTGCTTTAGGGGAGGAGGAGTTGGTGCCACCTTTCTCCTGCAGTTTTCCAAGCTGAACGGGACTGCAGCCCCACAGTGAAGGGGCAGAAGGGTTGTGACCTGGAGTGACAGTGCTTGGGAGCAGCTGCTGAAGGGAGCCATGGCACAGCACCTGGGACAGGTAACTGTAAATAATAAAATCACTTCCACGCATTCCAAATCCAGGTAAAAATGTCCGACTCTCGAGGTGTTTGAAAGGCCGTGGAACTGAACAGCAGATAAATGCATCTCCACAGACATCTGATCTTGGAAATTACAATCTGTGTTTGGATTTGGCTGCTGATCGTTATCGTGTTTTTCTTGCCATTATTTAATAATATATGAGGCGATGGTATCGCTTACAGAGGGCGTTGGTTGGAGTAGATGCACGGATGCTTCCTTGCAGTCATTTACTGCAGACACACCACACCATTTGGAGACTTCATTCTATTCCTGCACACTTTTTTAATGGGCTACTTTTAAAAAAATATAATTTTGTTCTTGAGGTCCATTAAGAAGGACAGTTAAATCTTAACCAGCAATAATTTGTTATTTAACAGACAAAAGGTAACTGGGAATATAAACAAAGCTCTAAAGGCATTGTTGCAAAATACGGTTTCCTTTGCTTGACTGGTTCTTTGTTTATTGACTGTGCTGTCTGGATACTCACGAGTTACTAAGGCCACGTCCTGAAACATTATTATCTCTTTCTGTGTTACAATAATGCTAGAATTGTGGGGACTGTCTTGATTTTTGTGTTCTTGTTGGTACATGATGTCAAAAACCTTCTCAACTCAGTAACATCATAGAATCTGGGAATGGTTTGTGTTGGAGAGGACTTGAAGGATTATCCAGTGCCACCCCTGCCATGGGCAGGGACACCTTCCACTGTCCCAGGCTGCTCCAAGCCCCATCCAGCCTGGCCTTGGGCACTGCCAGGGATCCAGGGACAGCCACAGCTGCTCTGGGAACTTACGCCGGGGCCTCCCCACCCTCACAGGGTGGAATTTCTTCCACGTGTCCTCCTCCATCCTGAAAGGATCTCTCTCCCTTGCAGATTTCAGAACAGCCCTTCCCTTTTGTGTGGGGGGAATCCGAGACACCACAGCATTCCTCAAGCACTGTTCTTAGCCCACGATTCCCAACCATGCTGGGTGAAGAGGAGTTACTCTTTGTGATGGATATCTTAGTTACAGTGTATTAAATCATCAGAGGAGGAAATCGGCTTGAGCGGAAGGAGAAAGGAATCTACTAAGTCTGGGAAAGTCTGGATTTATACAAGGCATTACTTACCTTATAATGTTCCGTCACTTGCTCTGCCAGGTTCCTCTGTCAGCCCACCGCTGGAGTTATGGAAGTACCAGCAGGATTTATACTGTACTCTGCAGTCAGGGGTAGCTCTTACACTCCCTCCTTTTTTTCTTGATGCTTAAGTGCGATTTAATTTTTGTCTGGTATAATTTGTGGATTGCAGAGTCTTTGTGCAGCAGGAGCTGAAGCGGCGTTTAGAGAAAGCAGTTTAGAAATGTGACCTTGGTTTTTGAGTGTGGTGAACTTGCCAAGCACTGTGTATATGGTTGGGCTTTGGAAGTGCTTTATGAAAGTAAAATCTAAAGATGTTTGGCTGGTTTATACTGCTGTCATAGTTTAATTTGGTCAGGTGGTCTATAATCACTATTGCCTAGAAGAGAAAAATGTAGTATTATGCAGAAAATACATCTTTGTCTAACCATTGCTACATTGTAATATCATAGATAAATTTTGCTTATTGGGGGATGCAGAATGCTTCTGATGTTGTCAAGGGAAATAAATTACCAAGCTGGTAATATTTACATTTATTTAGAGATTACCACATGCAGCAATTTGCCCACATAGATAACGTGTTCCTTAGCCATGAATATGTGAACAAAACCACAGAACATGTTCTCTGTGAGCTCCTGCTGGCAGCCTGCAGGGAATGGTGTGGGGAACATCTTCACTTAAGCTACGTCTGGCTGATTCTGGAGGCAGCTTTTTGTAATGATGTGGGTTAGGAAGGGCATGACACTGTCTTTAGGATTACAGAGGCCATTGGGAACGTTAATTAAATTCTGGAGAAAAGCCTTTTAAATGTGCAATCCTGCAGCCAGAGAGCTTGCAGCTTTTATCACTGACTCGCAGTACGTGGGAAGGGGCTGTGTAACAGTTCCTGCCAGTCTGATCAGGATTTCAGATGCCTCTGTTTTACATGTCAGGCCTGAAGGGTGTCATATCCATACTGCTAAATTGCCTTGGAGTCAGGGGGACAGGTATCACCCCTGGTGCCACGTCGTTCCTCAGCTCAGAACAGTCAGTGATCCTTCTTCATCAAAGCCTGGTTTGACTCCTTCCAAACCAAAGCCTGACTGCTAATCTCGAGTCAGCTAATTGTGATGGAAGGTGCGTTTGGCTGCCTTAATTTATCATCCTGTTTGGAAAATGGAGTTCTGAAGTGATACCTGTGCTTCACATTTTCCTTCTGGATGGTTGTCGCATTTGGTCCTTGTAAAATGGGATGTGGTTTCTTCCTGAAGTGAAGTGAAATGTGGTGTTGGAGTTCTGTGCTTGGGCTGCAGCTGATGCTCGTCCTCAGGAGAACATCACGACTGAACAGTTCTGGTGGCAGCATTGAATCCAAGTCAGGTCTGTGGCACTGCTGGGAAAATCTCAAGACACATTGCCGTGCACCAGTTTGAGGTGATTTATGTGGAGTCGGTAGGACTGAGATCAGAGTGTTTTTTTGTGGAGTTATTTTCCTAAGTGCTGTAATTTCTGACGAGCTCGTGGCAGGCGGTTGTTAAAGGATGCATTTCAGTGATTTAAGGTTGATATTGGAGTGCTTGTGTCTTCCAGAAATTAACTGGATAAGGAAGGGAAGCTTGTCCCCACTTGTGCAACTGCTTGGCATTTACTGTTCTACACATTGCTCACCTGAGGCCTTACAAAGATGCAGCTCTGCACAGAAAAGGGTGCAGGACAGGCTGGAAGCACTTCGTGATTAAATGCTGTCAGATCACTGACAGTGATGGGTTTTGTCTTGGCTGAAACAGTGTCAGAACTGATGATTAATTGTGAGAATTTGAGGAGAGAGGAGCTACAAGGAGGACTAGGACACCCCAGAGTATTTTCAATAGTAGGGGTTAGGAATGTATAAAAGTACTCAACCGGGCATCAGTTCCTGGACAAATTGGGTGAGGTGAACAAGCTTTGATTTCCCTGACTTAGAATCACAGAATCCTGGAATGGTGTGGGTTGGGAGAGACCTTAAAGCCCATCCAGTGCCACCCCTGCCATGGGCAGGGACACCTTCCACTGTCCCAGGCTGCTCCAAGCCCCATCCAACCTGGCCTGGAACACTTCCAGGGATCCAGGGGCAGCCACAGCTGCTCTGGGCACCCTGTGCCAGGGCCTCCCCACCCTCACAGCCAGGAATTCCTTCCCAATATCCCATCTAACCCTGCCCTCAAGCCATTCCCTGTATCCTGTCCCTCCATGCCTTGTCCCCAGTCCCTCTCCAGCTCTCCTGGAGCCCCTTTAGGCCCTGCCAGGGGCTCTGAGCTCTCCCTGGAGCCTTCTCCTCTCCAGCTGAGCCCCCCCAGCTCTCCCAGCCTGGCTCCAGAGCAGAGGGGCTCCAGCCCTGGGAGCAGCTCCGGGGCCTCCTCTGGGCTCTCTCCAGCAGCTCCAGGTCCTTCTGATGTTGATGTTGGAGGCTGTTTTGTGGGGATTTTGCACTCGTGTGTTTTAGGTAAACTTGTATTTGCTGTCTTTCAGTCCCAGAGTGGTTGATGGAGTAAATTGTATTTGTTACATTTTCACACCACTTAGGGAAGAGTGAGGACAAGGTTAGAGTTCAAATTTGGTAAACTTTTCCCTGGAAGGTGGAAGAATTCAGAGGAGCCAGGTGCAAGCTAATACAGTTAAGCAGGAATAACATTAAACTCAAAGTAACATTAAATTCAAAGTAACAAGCCTTACAGCAGCTTCCAAGAACAGGATCTGGGGAATATGGTAGTGATGTAGTCAGCAGTGCCACACTGCTGAGCTAAACCCGGCTGCCTGTGTGCTGGGATGGGCACAGGAGTGCTAAACCCGGCTGCCTGTGTGCTGGGATGGGCACAGGAGTGCTAAACCCGGCTGCCTGTGTGCTGGGATGGGCACAGGAGTGCTAAACCCGGCTGCCTGTGTGCTGGGATGGGCACAGGAGTGCTAAACCCGGCTGCCTGTGTGCTGGGATGGGCACAGGAGTGCTAAACCCGGCTGCCTGTGTGCTGGGATGGGCACAGGAGTGCTAAACCCGGCTGCCTATGTGCTGGGATGGGCACAGGAGTGCTAAACCCGGCTGTGTGCTGGGCTAGGCACAGGAGTGCTAAACCCGGCTGCCTGTGTGCTGGGATGGGCACAGGAGTGCTAAACCCGGCTGCCTGTGTGCTGGGCTAGGCACAGGAGTGCTAAACCCGGCTGCCTGTGTGCTGGGATGGGCACAGGAGTGCTAAACCCGGCTGCCTGTGTGCTGGGATGGGCACAGGAGTGCTAAACCCGGCTGCCTGTGTGCTGGGATGGGCACAGGAGTGCTAAACCCGGCTGCCTGTGTGCTGGGATGGGCACAGGAGTGCTAAACCCGGCTGCCTGTGTGCTGGGATGGGCACAGGAGTGCTAAACCCGGCTGCCTGTGTGCTGGCAGGGCTGAGGAAGGGAGTTGTGGAGCTTCCAGGGCATGAGAAATGACTCCGTGTTGGTGGCTGATGCAGATCTTGTCTCCCTGCCACTCATCTCCAGAGCAGATCTGGGGAGAAATAAACTCCAGCCTGGTGGGAATGAGTGAGATTTTCCTGTTCCTGTTCGTGAGCAGGGAGACAGACTTCTCTGGCTTCAGCATAAGCTCCTTGGGCCAGTATTAGCACAAAGGGAGGCAGTGGTGTGTGCACACCTGTGTGTGTAAGCGTGTGGAAAGGGGAAGGACTCCCTGCACCCGATACGCCCATTCTGCCCAAAATAAGATGCTGTCATTGAGCTCAGTGATCAATAGGTTGATGGAGCGGGAGAAATGGTCACTGGTAGAAATAGAAGTTTATTAAGGTCCAGTGTGTACAAATGCTTTTGTGAATTGAGGCTTGAAGGTGGCTCAGCTCAGCTGGCTGCAGTGTGGTTCTCCAGAGTGCCCCAAACCCCAGCTGCAGATCCTCTGAAAGAACAGTCTCCGTTCTGGTTTAACTTCCTTCAAGCTGGAGTAGTGCTTCTCACCAACCCTTCACGTTTTTTCCCCACTGCAGTCAGTGCAGGAGCACAGTGACACCCCGGGACGAAGCCGCTTGTGCTCTGTCTTCTCAGGGCTCTCGGCAGGAGTTTGGTAGCTCTGAAGCCTGGCTGAGAATCTGGTTCCCATTCTTCCTCAAGGCTTATAATCCCTGTTGAGCTGCTCTTGGTGTGACCTCTCTTGACGTCCTCTGCTCTGCTCTATTTCCTTGGACACCTTGTTGCTTCCAGGGCAAGAACGATATTACTCTATCAGTGGATTTGATCTGCTCCAATGTGCACTGGAGACAGGGCAAACAAAAAGCTGCCATTCCTCTTTTAAAGGTTTTCTGGGTTTTATTTGAAAAGCCAGAGTGAAGCAAAACTCAAACCAGTGTATTTTGTTCTCATAGGGGTCTGGATCTATATTGGAAAACCTTAGAGAAGCTTGTAATTGAGGTGGAAAGGGGACAGCTTGGGGAGAATGCTTCCCTTGGAAAACCCAGGGACTGTGCAGCTCAGTCTTTAATTTTAAAAAGAACTTTAGGTTTCTGTGGCACTGGAAGAGATTATAGTGGTAAACAGGTCAAAGATTTTCCTGCTGCCCATGGCTCCTGTTTCTGCTCTGCCTTTTGCTGCACGAGAGCTGACACTCAGGATTTCAGAGGCACCGAGAATCGAGAACATCCACACACAGGTGCCCTTGTACAAACCAGAGTAACATAAGCAGCTCCTAGAAATGTTTAAAGTTTTATTGATTTTTTTGTTCTGTATATTTTGTTTGGGGTTTTTTTTTTGGGGGGGGGGGGGGGGGGGTTGTCTCTATTCTCAAGAAAGGCAGTCCCAAGGATTCGGATCCCAACCTAACAGGTCTCTAGCCTGATACTGTCACTAGGGAAACTTCAATCTTTCTAGAATGTTTTCCTGTATTTCCTCTTTGAATTCTTGAAGGTAAAGGAGGTTTGAATGCTATCAGCTGCAAAAGCCTCGTTTATCTGTTGTTTCTTTCACACCACTCCTGCCTTATCTCCAAGTTGCTGTGAATTGTGAGTAGCAGAGACAATGGGCTCTGTACAAGAAGGCTGGAGTCCCTCTGGGGGGAAGCTGGAGGCTCTTTGGAAACCAGGGACTCTCTGTAGTTTAGTGATAGAGGGAATCATATCAATTTGTTAATTAAGGTCATTTTAGAAGGTAAATCCGATTTCAAAAACCCCACAAACAACCAAACAATGGGAGAAGCTGCAATGTTTCCAGGACAGCCTCTGTTTGCAAGTAAAGGTCTCCTTCAGAGTTGTGCTTTTTCCTCAAACCCCAGAATTATTCTATAGCTTAATTAAACAAATCTTGTTATTAAATGCATATTTGTCTTTAAGGTGGTCTTACAATATTTCAGCATTTTTTTATTGACCGTGAGATGAAATGGTCAATGCAGAGTGATGAAGCGGTTTTGAGATGAGTGCAGGAGTTTGTGATATGAGTGTTGTTTCTAAGGTGGATTTAAAAACCAAGATCCCCTGTTCTCTGAACCCAGTGCTGGAAAACAGTTCTTCCCTGGAAGAATTTGTCTTCTGTTTTCTACGGATGATTAAGTAAGACAAGTCAAAGTGATACTGACACACAATCGTTCTGCTTGACCAAATACACCAGAAAGACAGTAATTAAAATTCACTTCTTAATGCAAAGTAGATGTTAATTACAGAACTCTTTGGGGAATACTTAAAATGGAAAAGTAATCATGTTTATCCTGGGCTAGAATGGAAGTAAAAAAACACTGTATGACACTTGCAAGACATGTTAACTCAGAATGGGAGACTTTATCTTGAGGGCTGAATTGTTCTTGACGGTTCCTAATCTTGGTTACACACGCCAAAGGACAGCACTGCTGTGAGGGCACCCGCCCCACAGAGGCCGAGAGCAGAGCAGGGCAAGACATTTTAGGGATGAAAATGTCTCGGAATCTGAGGGTCCATGATGTGAATGGTCAAAGCAGAAAACACCGTCTCACAGACGGAGCTGGTTTAATCTGTTCAGGGAGAGGATGTGAGCAGTGGTAGTGCTTGTGCTTGTCACGCTAGCTTGATGGAGGGTGAGTTTCACGTTAAAATTGCGGAAAGCTAACCCAAAATTCTGTGATGTTTTACAGAATCGCTCGTGAGAACTTTCACTCCTTTCTACTTCCTGGTGGAGCCCCTGGACGTGCTGTCAGTGCGTGGGGCGTCGGTGGTCATGAACTGCTCGGCTCATTGCGAGACCCCTCCCAAAATCGAGTGGAAAAAGGATGGCACTTTCCTGAACTTGGTGTCGGATGACCGCCGCCAGCTGCTGCCAGATGGATCTTTATTAATTAACAGTGTGGTGCATTCCAAGCATAATAAACCTGATGAAGGATATTATCAGTGTGTGGCAACTGTGGACAGCCTGGGGACCATCGTGAGCAGGACAGCAAAGCTCACCGTGGCAGGTAAGGCTCTGGTTTGTGAGTGTGGCTGAGAACATGGTGATGGAAAGGAATACTCTGCGCTTGGAAAAGCAGGAAAGTGCTTCCCAAGGAACATGAGCTGGTTCCATCAGCTGCCAGGGAAGCTGGGACTGTGTCCCTCATTTTGCTGGCTGGGAGTTGGCATGTGTTCTGTTCCTATAAGCAGCTTAATGTGTGGGTATTTCTCAGGAAATGCAAGAGATCAGGATGAATCTGCGATGAATGGATTAAGAGAAGTGCCAGGTGTCTGAAATCACAGTGGAGATTTACCACAGCTTAGAAGGGGGAAGAAAACAGGGTTTTTCTTTCTTTATGTATAAATAACCTTAAAATAACTTCCTGTGCTTGTATGTGGAGAATTACCTGCTCTGTCTGAAACGTTTGGGAAGCTCCTAACAGCAGTGTGTACACTCCCTACAGGACTGAGAGACGGGTAGAGAATGGAGTGCTGGGGAGTTGTATTTTTCTGTTTCTTAAGTATCAGATGTGAACAAGGAAGTCTGAAAAGTAACAACCAACTAAATGCATAAAATTTACCATTAAAAAGCCCAAATCATAAGCTCAGCTTTGGTGTTTCGAGTACCCTTTAGACTTGATAGGTGATAGCTTTATTTTGGGGGGTAGAAAGCAGTGAGGGAGTGACATTTGCAGGTAAAAATAAAGATTATGGCTGGGGAAAGTGATCTGTCACTTGCTTATTTCTCAGGGCTTGGGACTGTCAGTTTGTGTGTTGTAAACAGTAAAGCAGGAAGAGACTTGTAATTACTGAGTAAGGGTGAGACTTGAAAAACCAACCAAAAGGAAAAAATCCAAGGTAAACTAAGGCACTGTAACTAGGAAAAAAGCCTATGAAGCAATTTTCCTTTGTTTCTCTAATGATGTTTGCCAGCCTTTTTCAAACAGTTTTTTTTCCTTTGCTTAATAAATGTCTTGGGGTAATGAATTCTTCCTGACTGGTGCTCCTGCATCTCCCAGAGCTGCCGCTTCCATCGTTTGTATTCGGATGTTGTTCCCATTAACTTGGCTTGTAGCACTGTTGTGAAACATCAGCAATGTCAGAAGTAGAAAAATCGGGGTTTTATACCTTAAAAGAGTGACTTTGAGAATCTCTTAATGAGGAATAGATTTCTGAGCTTCTTGGCAATGAGGACAATAAAGGCAGTTCTCCCACACTTCTCTCGAGCAATTACCACCTCCTTGCATCGCTGCTGTCGGGATTAATTCTGCTGCTTTCCACATGAGAGCCTTCAGCCTCCTGCCTCTGCTATCAGCCTGCTCTATATGATCATTAGGTGAGGTTAATGGGGTTAAAAATGAAGGTAAGCCAAAATGTCTGCCGAATTTCCACTTCCATTTTCCCCTATCTAAGTAGAAGGTACTATTTCAATTTATATTTTCTAAAATGATGCAATCTTTAAGAGCCATTTAGTACTTGAAAAAGAACCCAAGTACTTGGAAAAAAAAAAAACAAACCCCAAGAGCCTATTTTAAAAAAACCCACAACAAACAACAATGCAGTTCTGGTGAGGTTTTCTTTCCAAACACTCTTAACTAGAAAACAGAACAAATACAGTCCAGCCCAAGACAATACGGACCTTCCCCACACAAACAGTGCCCCTTTGGCACACACTGGCCTGACAGCTGAGTATTAAGGTTATTGATTGATTCCATGCAATAAAAATGGTACTTTTATTGCCCAGAACTAGAGGAAATGCTGGTGACACGTGTTGTGCCTTGCCTATTGCCATCCTGTGCCTTGGAAACCTGCCCCAGAGCATCCTCTGGCTGCACTGCTGCAGAGGCTTTGGCAGATGTGGGTGTGTGAAAACTTGTCTACCACCCCAGTCAAGTGCCGAGAGCTGGGCAAGACCACACCGAGTTTAATCCTCTTGTAGGGGGAAGGGCACTTTGGTTGCTGAAGGCTTTGGAATAAGAGGTGGAATATTAAAATTCTGGTTTAGCCTATTGCTTTTCTTGTCCTCATTTAAATCCCTCAGTTTTAACAGTGGTTTTTAATATTCCTTCCCACCGTCTTTGTTTTAACTGGCAGCTTTTGGGCTGTGGTGAGTGTGGGCATTGTTAGCATAGTAAGGGCTCCCCTTGGCCTCAAAATTCCAGTGGGAGGGAGCTAATTCCTCTCTTAATTGAGCAGTGGTATGTGGGGTTCCGCTGCTGTGTGCGAGTGTGGTGCTGCCATGCACCTGATCTCTAAAAGGGAACATTATGAAGTGTAGGTTGCACGTTTTAACAGCTTCTTACTCATTAAATAACTCTTGAAAATGACAAGTTCTGGTGAGTCACAGAGGCCAGGGCAAGGAGAATCCAGTGAAAACACGTTGTATTCCATGATATGGATACAGGGTTGGAATTTTCAGTCTTAGAACTGCACAGCCAGTGGATGATGCTGAGCAATCTACCCGACTCCTGCAGGAAGGTGGCCAAATATAGATAAGTTTCTCAAGTTATTTAAAGGACTTTCTATATATTCTAGGTTGAGGGATCTAAAATTTTTAGGTGTTGGAATCTGAAGCTCTTTTGCTGCTGTAGAGTGACAGGGGTTTAGTGAACCACTGTATGGAAAACTCAACCCAAGCCACGCGCTCCGAGTGTCTGGGCACAGAGGAATTCAGGCATTGAAGGAATTACGTTAGAGACGGACTGGCTTGGGTTTGCATCAATCTGTGTGTTTGACCCTGCTCTGAACCTGCCATGGCGAGGGAGGGGATCATGGCAGCTTCACTGTGCTCCTGGCAATGTGCCTCTAAAGGACCTTTTCTGTACGTGGTGATCCACGAGAAAACTTTGCTCTTTGGGTTTCTGGAGGTGTGAGGATCAAGAGGTTCTGTGGCAAGTGAGCCTCTTAAAGAAACTGATCGTTGCTGCCTTTAGATTTAAAAAACAAGTCAGAGGATATGATAAAATATTCCATTGTGAAGGACACTTGAATTAGTCTGTAACTTGGAGTTATGTGCTGCTACACCTTGGTAGTAAAGTGTTTGCTCTTAGTAGTAAATCCTTGATTTTTAGGAACAGCAAACAACAATAAATGATAGTTTTCTTTAATGAGCAGCAGTCTGGGGATATGAGTATCTCTTTCCCATTCAGTGTGAGCCTCCACAGTTTGGTTCCTTCGAGCAAACGAAGATTAATTTGTCATCACCAGTTCTTAGGGCAGTGGAAGGAGAAGGTGTGGTGGCCATACAGTCCGTGTAACGTGTAGGATTTGCCTATTGTTATGATGGATTTGAAGTAGGGAAAGTTAAAGGAGCTGCCTAATTTATGTAAAGCCACAACACTTTAATCAGTGCCTTGGTACAGTATGTTTTTTAATTGCCTTTTGAAATGCAAATCTGTCTTTGATACTTAAGTGCCAGTTAGATCTTAAGAAGGGTAGAGGGTTTAAAAAGCTGCTGTAAAACATGGATTAAAAATAGATTTACAAAGTTTTGGAGATCTGTGTCTGTAATTCATCTTGGAAAAATAAGTATGTATGTATTTTAATAAAAAGTATAATGACACGAGCTGAAAATATTCCCAGGATGATCCTTCCCCAGTCACTGGTTACTGTGGCTTCGTTAAAGCTTTTATTGAGAGAACAGATACATGAGGATCTAAAAGCTGGGAAGTGTGACAGGGGCACTGAGTTTGATGATGCAGATTTATTTGCTCTATGTATCCATTTAAAGACTGCTCACTAAATTATTTGTTTCACCTCTTGTCATCTTCTTTCCCCAAGTGAATCCAGCTGTTTTTCTTCCTCTTCTTCCACTTATCCTTGCATTTGATAATTCTTGGCTTTGAGCTTTGTGTCATTTGCTCAGCTGTGATGACGCAGCTGCGGCACTGCCTTGGTACAAACTTCAGGTGTGTCTGAGTTTCATTAATTCAAAAGCACTTGGTGATAACTTCTGACTTGTTTCTCACCTCACTAAATAATCTCCTTGAATTATTATTTCTCATTTAAATATTCACAGAAATTTTGCTTTCAAGCCTTCATTTTGTAATTACTTTTAGAAAAAGTACAGACAAATCACTTCTGTTAAGAAATGCTCCGGCCATGTAACATCAAACTCTGAAATGGTTCAGGAACCAGGAACATTTGGTACGTACTTAGTAAAAGTGTAGTATCTCCTTTGGAACCATTGAGCACATTTCAGGGGCAGCACAGCCCAGGAGCAGAACATTCCTGGAAAGTGGCTCTGGAAATGCCATGGTGAAGTTTCACGTGTTGTGTTGAAACCTTGGGAGACTTCCTGCTTTTCCACTTAGAGCTGGGGACACTGGAGTGGGCCGAGGCCCATCGTGTCCATACTTGGAGGAAGGATTTGGAGTTTCATTCCAGGCATACTCGAGCACTTTGTGCTCCTGAGCATGGTGTTCTCTGCTCTCCTGACCTGGGTAAGTCCCCTCCTCCCGCTGGTTCATCCAGCTCACCCACAGCTCCGGCTCCTCCGGATTGCTGTGCCGGGGCACAGGGCTTGGGGTGGGGTCACTGCCAAAACGTGTGCTCTCAGAAGGGCATCTGAAGCCCCTGTAGCCTGCTCTGTGTGTGAAGTCAGTGTCCCCAGGTCAGTGTGACCGTGCCAGGGGAGGAGGAGGGACCTGCCCTCAGTCTGCTGAGAGTTCCTTCAGACATCAGATACAAGGAATGAACTTTACCTGGGAAATTGCTCCAGTTTTTAGCTGACCACATTGCTTTTTCAAGATTTATTTGCATCTTGCATGTGTCCGGCTTGGGGCTTCCAAACTGATGGCTGGGAGAGCTGTTCCTGGAATTGCAGGAGGCCTGGATGGGCTGTGGTGGTTCCTGTGGCTTGGAGGGGTTAATTGAGTTCTGAGCCAGGAGATGCCAGGATCCAGTCCTGCTTTTGGTGCAGCTCATGGCACTAGCTCCAGATCTCCACGCTTTGCCTTTTCTCCATGGGCTAGTGAAGAATTTCTCTCTGATAAATTTGAAGTATTACTTTTTATAATGCACCAAGATGCTGCAAATGAGGAGGGCAGGTAGAGATAAGGAATTCTGTATCCATTACAGACTTTAGATGATAGGCAGTGGGTGAAGCTGTGGCCAGGAAATGATTACCCAGACCAATCCCTGAGTACAGCCTGTGGGGGAGAGCAGGACCTGGAGGGATGTGGGCTTGCAGTTCAAGGTAGAGCTCTGCAAAGCCCAGCAGCAGAGGTATGCTGTGTCTCCTTCTGGGGTGTTAGAGCGCTCAGCTATTTAATATCAATCACTTATTTTTGTATAAATAATGGTGAACAGATAAGGATTTTTTTCAAATGTTAATTTGAGCTGAAATTTTATCTTTGCTTTTTGCCATAACGACAAGGAACTGCACGGAAGCAGCCAGGTTGTTTGGTTCTGTTTGCTCTTGTCCACTGAGAAGTTTGCCAAGCTTTCAAGATTACAACTGAGCAGGGTTTTATTCCTCACTGGACTCTGTCTGTGCCACCCCAAAGGGTGAGAGCAAAGCTCAGGACAAACTGTCCCAGCTCCTTGGAGATGGAGTTAGGTTAGAAATAACAGCACATTTTTGCCCAGGATTGCACATTTCCTTTAACAGCAAGGAGAAAAAAGTAATCTTGACCAGATCTTTATGAATAAAGAACATTCTGGCCTCGGAATTGGAAAAAACCTCAGAGCGAGCAGAGATACTTCAGAGGAGGGTGCTTAAGAGCACTTAGGCAGTAAGTGATATGGGTGATAAGGTTTCCTTGCAGAAATGTATTTTTCTATGAAAAAAGCATCTGTGTTTTTCATAAATTGGCTTAGATCAAAATGCATTTCTTCGTGACAGGTAAATGGGAAAGGTGGTTTTAGCACAACTGCAGTTTGTACAGGTTCTGTCAGCTGTTACTGAGAGTGTGAGAGTTTAGACATTTCAGATAATAAATGCTCTACCTTATGTGTCATTCTCAATTCTTGCAGTCCACATTTGTCCAGTTAAAGCAGGGAAGGAAATCTATGTGAGCCTTTGAACTGGTCTTCAGTTCTTGGACTGAAGGCAAAGGTCCAGTTTCAAAACTGTTACAAACTGTTAGTCTCAGATTGGGATTTAATACCAGATCCTCTTGCCATGTCCGGGGCAGAGAAGGGCAGGACTTGCCTGCACTGGAGTACCACTGGACCCCTAGGGAAAGCCCACAGCAGGGAATGTGACCTACTTGTTTTGGAACTCTTCATTGACATCTAATGACCAGGTCGGAGCCCAGGTGAAGAGACTCCTAATTTGCTTGCTTAAAACTAATTCCTATTGAAAAACACAGGTTTTCTCAAGCTTTTGTGTTTCAAGTTTATTACACCTTGTGTCAAACCAAATCCAACTGCTCATTGTGACTAATACTATCCCTGTCCCAAATTCTGTGGGTCAGTGAGCCAGTTAAAGCTTATTTGTGCTCGCTGGAGGGTAACAAATGCTCTGCTGAAGCTGGAGCAGAGGGGGCACAGGGAGATGTGTGGCTCTCGTGCCTGAGCTTCCTGCTTTAGTAATGATGTAATAGCACTGCTCAGAAAAAAATTTGTGTGTTTTCTAGAGTGAAATTCAAGTCCAGTGCAGTGCAAGTCTTGTAACTGGCAAGGGGAAGAACCTTTGTGCATTTAGTTCATGGGCAATGTTATGTTCGTGTACTTCAGAATAATATAAATGTACTGTAAATCGTAGGATGTGGGAGCTCTTTGCAGCGTACATTCCATCTTGACCTTTGCCTTTGAAAATATGGCAGGTGATGGAGTTAATCTGTGGAGAAACAGGAATTCTGTGGAAGGGAGCTGGGAGCCAAATCCCTGAAATCTCTTGGGCTGATGCTCGGCTGGGGGGGGGGGTCCGGATGGTGAGATAGGGACAAAGTGACACCATACTGATGGTGCATTAACACCCCTAAACAAACTTGGCTGAACTTTGTTTAGATTGGATTCTCATTTGTGAATATTTTGACTCAGATCAGATTTTTCCCTCTTTCTTCTCTGCATGTCCGCACCAGCAATCCCTGTGTAATTCTGTTTGACAAGTTTGCGCAGAGCTCGCTCGGAATCCCGAGCTGTCAGCAGAGTGATGGTTACATCTGCAGCCTGTGTTCTTCACTCCCTGCCTGCTCCAGTGTGCACTCAGCAAGAGATTTCAGCTTTATTAGCGTGCAGTGAAGGCTCTGTGTGCTGACACTGTTCAGGTTTCTGATTGACTGAATGTTGCTTTTTGAAAATGATCAGAACCTGTACTATTGCCCCAAGCAAAAGGTGACACAGAAGCAGCAAGGGCAAGAAGTATCAAGGCACAAGGGTGTCTCTGATTAATGCTTTCTTTTTTCCAGAACAAAAATTCAAGATGAAGTTTGATGACCCTGAAAAGGAAACAAAATGGAGGAAAATGATTTTGAATAAGGAAAAATTAATTTATGACATTTGCTAGGGTTGATTTCAGTGAGGCTAGTTCTTGGTAACATTCTTAAAAGCACAGGGTATGTCTCACCATTCACATAAATACACTGGAAATAAAGATATTAAAAGTTATAAAAAACTCTCCAAGCCCTATTCATTTGCAAAGAAACCCTGATTTGGGGGCACTGTGAGGAAATGTCTCTAGATAATTTATGTTTCTGTAAAGGTGTTGCTCTTCCTTCTGTAACTTCTGAAGTCAGCCCTGGCTTAGATGCACTGTCACTCTGCTCTCAAATTCAACAGAGTAAAAATTAGGCAAAGAAAGGCTCTGTCCTGGAGAGACCTCTAAAAATCTATTGCTGATTGCTCTGAGGTTCATGGCCAGCAGCTGCTGGAGGGGTCAGTGGTGTGCTGATCCCACCTGAGCTGTGCTGCCCTGGCACTGAGCTGTGCTTGTGTTGGATAATTTGCAGTGATACGGCTGTTAGTGTTTGCCTTTATCCTGCCACGCACCGTGTTGTCTCCAGACATCTCTTTGAGCGGCATGTTTGTGTCTGTAGAAGTTCTCTGTGCCGTGTGTTTGTCTGCTGTTGTGTCAGCCTTCAAGCACCCTGGTTTTGCGGCCTTTCTTTGCTATTCACGCATCCCGAGGAGTTAGCAGTGAAATTGTTGGTTATTTCCTGTCTCTAAATGCCTCTTGTCAGGTACCAGCTGTCTTTGTCACTGTCTATAGAGTTGCCTGCAAGTTTTTCAGATCTTTCCTTTCTTCCCGTTTCGTGATAAATTTATCCTGACAGTCCTCTCTGCGCATTAATCTTCTTTGAATAGCTTGTTCACATGAGCTTCCGTAATTGATAGCCTTGCCTGGAACTAAAATTATTTAACCTGTCAAGCTCTTTTCTTTCACCACAACCTTCGGATCTTATTCTTCTTTTGTTATGGCTGTCGATTTTGTTTTAGAAAGAGTAATTGTGAGCCCATAGGGTTCTTATTTTTACGCAGTCTATTGATGAAGACCTGAAGTTCCTTAAATGATGAGGCAATCTGTGTGCCTTATCTTTAGGGCTTCTCTTGAAATCCCACAGGGGTTTCATTGGCCTTGCTATTAGAATGATCTTCAACAGTAGCAAATAAATGACTGCATCGTTTGCATGCCCTCAATTCATTTTTTCTGGCATTAGAATGTTGTTTTAGCTGTTTCTTGGTGTCTGTGGAGATCAGATTCATTGTGGCTGCTGCAGCTTTTGCTGCTGCTGCTGCTGGAGTGTTTGTGTTGCTTGGCCCTTGAACTGCAGTTCCTGTCTCCAATTTTCATGGTACTGTTTCATCTCCTCCATCAGCAGATCCATTTCTTCTGTATTTCTGTGCTATTCCTTGCAACACTTCCTCAGCCTGACCATGTGCCATGGGCTGACATCCCCACTGCTTTTCTTGTAGTTGTGGTTGTCAGCAGTGACCTCTGTATTTCTGAAGATCTTCCTTCAATCATTTTTGTTGTTCCCATATCATTCCTGGAATAATTCATTGATCTCTTCTTCATATCACCTGACTAGAATTTGGATTTGCTTGTTTTGCCAGGTAGAACATCATATTCCACTGATATGTTTTCCTTGTCCAAACACCCTTTAAAATTTTTGGATGTGTAGTAGATATAAGGGAGAAATTATTCCTGGCTATGAGGGTGGAGAGGCCCTGGTACAGGCTGCCCAGAGAAGCTGTGGCTGCCTCTGGATCCCTGGCAGTGTCCAAGGCCAGGTTGGAGAATATTTTGTGCAATATTTTGCTATTTCTCACTAAGGTTTTTTGTGTACCTTCCCCATGTCATCGGATAATTGAGCTTGGAAGGGGCCTTGGGAGATCTGGAGTTCAGTTGTTTGTTCAGAACAGCTCTGAGGTGTCACCAGGTCACTCTGTGTGTTGCTGTGTGTGTACAGTACCTGTGTGTGTGTGTGTTACTGATGTGTCCAGTGACATCCTCTCCCTTCCTTCTGGCCAAGGGACACTGGTTTTAATCAGCACGTGCCATGCTGTCCATGCTGTCACGGCTGTGTTTAACTAAGTCAGGATTCTGGTTATGCTCTGACATTTCTCATTTGTGTTCTGTATCCCTCATACTTCCCATTTCAGTTTAGTCAGCCAAGGACATTTGGTAGGTTTTCTTCTCTCCGTGTTACAATCCTTGTAAAAATCCTCTTCCCAGAGGAGCTGTCTCCTGCCTGGATTTTTGGTTGCATTCTCCCCTGTCTGGTTTGCCTAAAGCAAGGGGGGAGAATGATGTGCTGCTTGGTGTTTGTAGCAAGGACTGGGAGCATCTGGCCTTATCCTAATTCAGGTGGTGCTGGACTTGTGTTCTCCAGGAGTGTTTGTAATTATAAAGTCTGCTCCATTTGCCAGTGAGATCCATGAAATATGTCTCATTAACAGGAGTGTATTTTAAGCCGTTTCACACCTCTGCCACTCCAACAAATGATGCTGAATAATGTTGGAGAGAAGGAGCTGTGATAATTTAATGAAGTGTCCACAGATGGCTGGACTTATTAATTTTTTAGCAGGGTTGGGGTGAGGAGCTGATGCACTAACAAAATAGGTGGCATCTTTGTGATCTGCTTCGTTGCTGAAGGGTAGCAGATGTTGGAGCTGTCCTGACAATAGGGGATCATGTTCCCATTCTCCAGTACCTCCTCGTGGTGCTGAAATCTCCACACTTCCCAAGAGGCTGTTTGGGGAAAGGAGTCGTAGTTATGGATCTGTCACGAGTTCAAATTTGACCAGGCAGACAGGAATGAGGGAAAATTCAAGTGCCTGAAAATTGTGAGCAGTTTGTGGGATCATTCACAGACCAGCTGGATGAATTTCAGATTGAGAGTGGAAGCTGTAGGGTGGAACGTTTGGAGCTGGTGCTGCTGAAGTTAGTTTAGAGTTGGGTAAGTTAGGAGAAACTTGAGTAAAAGTTAACTCTGGGCAGCAAAGGCTTTTCACAGATGGTATCCAGGAGGGAGGAGGATGGAAAACCTGCCAGCTGCTCCTGTGCTTTACGTTTTCCATATTGCAATAGAAACGGGGGAAAAAACGGAAAACATTTGCTGAGCACATCGAGATGTCACCAGAAAGCCTGAAAGCAGCTTTGGGAAAATGTTAATTGCACAAACATGTGATGTGTGTATGTTTAGAGCAGTTTATTGCTTGTACTAAGTGTTATCTTAAATTCCAGTCAGAGCAGAGGCAACAGAGTGGAGACGTGAGGAAAACACTCACAAAGGCTTGTGACCACTCGTAAAGGTACAGCCCTGGCACAGCAGGAAAAGGGGATTCCTCCACAGCTTTCTCTTCCCTAGAGACGAGGAGATGGTTCTCTTTGCTCACTTTCCTTTTGCAGTGTTAGTTTGGTGAGATGGGTCCCAAAAGGTTGGTTGGACTCTGTGGGGATTAAACGTGTCTATGGCAATAGCATCCACCTTCAACAGGACAGCGTTGGCAGCGGTGCTGGCAGGCTGCAGAGCAGAGGCAGGTGTGACTCTGGAGTTACTACACTCAGATGAGCCAGTTATTTAGTAATGGTTGATAATGAAGGCTTTTTTCCTTTCAGTCTCCTTGGAAGTGATTGGCACTGGCTGCAGTCACAGGGAGGCTGCTGAGCTAGATTGGCATCTGGCTCAGGGCAGTGAATTCCCTGATTCTGCAGACTCCAGGAGATGAAATACTGGCTCCATTGAGGGTAGGAGACTACAGCCAGAATTTTAACCATCTGTGTTTTCCAGGAGCATGGGAATTATTGCTCTTCTAGGCACATCTTTTTCAGAAATGGAGACAATGGGCCACAAATCTCAGTAACGCTGAGACTGGGAATGCTGATTGAATGCACCACATTTGCATTAATAGATTGTTCATTCACATTCCTACCATTGCTCTGGGCTTGGATGAGGGGAAGGGAGAGACAAAAGGGAAGGAGAAAAGAGGGACAGAATTGTCTTTCCCCCTTTCTCTGCCATTTGCATTGTCCTAGCAGAAATGAGGAGTTTGGGATGCATCTAGTCCTTGTTATATGCATGTGAGTGCACTGTTACTTATGTGTTCTCCTGCCTGTGTTTAGAGAATATTCCAAATGGAAAATCATCCTTCCTAAATTGAGTTTATTAACCTGCATTCTTGCTAGGTCAGTAGTATTTTCCTTTGGTGTCCTAAAATCGATACCTAATGTATTTGTGCTGCCACAGAATGATTAATGTGTGTACAAACATGAAAAAATTGTCTTTAATGTCAGAAGCCCAAAGTGTCATTTATCACGACATTCATTTACCAAAAGATGGGCTGATGTCTTCAACTGATTGCCCTGCAACACATGGGTGAGGGGTGGGGGCTGCTTCCTCATTAGGAATTGTATCTTCCATCCCTGGCAGTGTCCAGGGCCAGGCTGGACAGGGCTTGGAGCACCCTGGGACAGTGGAAGGTGTCCCTGCCCTTGGCAGGGGTGGCACTGGATGGACTTTAAGGTCCCTTCCAACCCAAACCATCCTGGGATTCTACTCATCATTAGAACTTCTTGCTCAGCCTGCTTGATTGAAGTGTTTGGGAAATACAAACCACTAAGAAAAAAGTATCAACTTCTAAAAAAGTTAACTTTAAAAATGGTTTTAAAAGTGTTTGTAGTTTAACTAGACTGAATTGGCTTACATGGTAATGCATTTAAAAATGATTCTAGAAAGTTCAGGAAATGCTGGCTTAGAAGTTGATAATTGATATTTTGGAGAGAGAAAGAGCAGCTCTGTAATGGAAGGGTTCTGGGCTGGGAGATGAAAGGGTATTTTCTAGTGGGTCACTGCTGCAGGAGGTGTGCCAGCACTCCGGGACCTGCTCCTGAATTTATAAACAGGTCTCTGAATTAATGGTAATTAAGGCCTGGATTTGGAGTGCTTTTTTATAATGCATCATGATTGGTTTGTGGTTGTTCGTTGGCTAAAGCAAAGGGTCCTCCTCCACAATGGAGGCTTTTAAGCAGTGCAAATTGCCAATAATTGTAGAATAAGAGAAAATTACTCTTTAGGACAAAATTACAGGCTAGGTTAAAATGTATATTTTAAAACCACACAGGACTATGACGAAATACAGGTTTTAGTGGCATTTGAGGTGACTTGGAAAATGAACTGTAATTTCATTTCTAGTGAGTAATGAAACCATCTTGAATAAGGCTTATTTAACCTCAGTGGAGCACCTGCACACAACAGAAGGCACAAGGTCTGTCTTGTCCAGGAAATGAACAGTACTTGTAAGGGATTTAAATGAAAGCATATTTGAGCTGTATGTGAGAAATTGCAGGGCTTCAGTCAAGTTGCCAGAGTGGGGCTGTACCAGTGGTAGTTGCTGGGAGCAAAGAGATGGCAACAGGTGAGGTGGAAACAGAAGTTATGGGGTCACCTGGCTGAAGGAGGAGACCTAGGATTCCCTCCCAGGCTGTAGAAAGAACTGGCTTAATATGTAGGGCTCTTAATAAATGAGGATATTGAGAGAGATAAGAATCAGAGGTAATTATGAACATTTAATGGGTTCTGTCAAGGAGATTTTCAGAAAGGACAGGTGCCTCAGAGACTGGAGTTCAGAGGCTCAAGGTTAACAGCCTCATCAGCTGTAAGAACAACCTATTTGCCCACGGAATTAGTGAGTGTGGCAAACGAGGAGACCTTGTTACCCTTGCTGTGGCCTCCATGGTCTCACAGGAAGAATTAAATAATGCTCCAGACTGGCTAATGATGGAACTTCTGAGCACAGTGTGCAAAGTCAGGCAGGTGCAGAGATACCTTGGGATTGTGCTGAGACAGAGGGGTGGGTGATTCAGGAGAGGAAAAGGTTACTTGGGTTCTAGGATTGATTGTGCAGAGCCACTGAGATGGTTCCATCTTTTGGGAAGGTTTTTTCGATAGAAAGAGAAGCAGTTTTGTAATAATTCCGTGGATGTTTGTGATCTGAAGTTACTCTAGGCACTTGGGTTTGTTGTTCTGCCAGGGGTGCTTGGTGGGAGAGCAGGAGGTGTTGGGGATCAGTTGGAGCAGAGGAGGTTCTGACTGGGTTTAAGGAGGGAGTTCTGTTCCATGAGGTAGAACAGGTTGCCCAAGAGTTGTGCAGTCTCCACCCTTGGGGATTTTTGAGGTCTGACTGGACAAATCCCTAAGTAACCAGCTCTGATCTTGCAGCTGACTCTGCTCTGGCCGGGTCCCTTCCTTCCCAAATTCTCCTGTCGTTCTGTATCTTTAAAGGTGAATAGGATGTTAGGGGAATGAGGGAGAGAAACTAAAGGTTGTAGCTTCATTAAGCAGAAGGAAAGTTGAAAGAAAGAAACTGGATTTTTTTTGTTCCTATGAATACCTTGGAGGGACTGGTGGATAAATATCAAAGATGCAAAATAATACCAAAACAAGGTCAAGATCAAAGGATTACAAGTTGGTTGGAAGTGCACTGGGAGGGGAAACTAGAAACAGAAGGTTTCTTGGAGGAATGAAGTTATGGAAGGAGTCCCCAGGTAGGATCCTGACAGAGGAGAAAATATGTAACAGCTGGAGATGAACTGTACAGGGCTGTGGAAGGAACTTGACAGGGCAGAAGTGATTCATCTGTTAGGAATCTCCTCTGTTAGGATTCAGTCTGGCTTTCCTGAAGGATCGGTCCTCCTACTGGTACATTCCGGGTGCATCCGTGATAGGTATGAAATGAGACTTGTAAAAACAGTGGGTTGAACTGTGGCAGATTTGATCATTTCCCTGTGCAAAATACTTGGGATAGGGTGGCTGTGGCTGGCTGCCCATCCAGCTGTGCCTTCACTCTGCTCCTCAGAAGGATGGAGAGGAAATAAGATTAAAGTTACTGAGTCAAGATGGGATCACTCCCAGTTACTGTAATGGCAGAACAGCCTTGACCTGGGGAAAATGAATTTAATTTCTTGACAACTAAAGTAATTTGAGTGGTTAGAAAACAAAACCAAACTAAAGCACCTCTCCCTGCCCTCTCCCCATTCTCCAGGCTCAACTCCCTGCCTTCATTCCCAATTCTTCAGCCTCATGCGCTACCCTCTCCCCAGGGCAACACCCAAAGCTGCCCTTCCTGCTCTCGCTCCTCCTCCTCTGACCTGCCCGCTCCAGGGCGGTGCCTCACACTTTCCTCACTGCTGTCGCATGGTTTTCCCTGCCTTGGATGTGCTTCATGGATGTGCCCCCAGCTTCACCGGCTGCCTCAGCTGTGGCTCCATGGAACCAGCTCCAGCTGTGTCCCCAGCCTCTTCCCACAACTGCCCAGCCCAACTGTTACGCCATTAAGTGGGCTCTGGGTGTTTCTGGAGAACATTTCTGTGGAAAAGGTGACACTGGAGTTGTGCAGTGCTGCCAGCTCAGCTCTGTGGTGTGCCCTGGAGAAACTCAGGTCTCGGCCACACTGAGAATGGTCATATGCAAATATTTCTCTCAATAATATTTATCTCAGTATTTACCTTGTGCACTGTACAGAGGCTTTTGTAGCTGGAGGTGGTAAATGAAGGTGTTGTGTAGGCTGCACTGTAGAAGCTGTGGCTGCCCCATCCCTGGAAGTGTTCCAGGCCAGGTTGGACGGGGCTCGGAGCAACCTGGGCTAGTGGAAGGTGTCCCTGCCTGTGCAGGGAGTGGAACTGGATGAGCTTTAAGGGCCCTTCCAACCCAAACCAGTCTGGGATTCTATGATTACTTAAAGGTTAAGGTTTTTAAAGAGTAGGAGAGCAGCTTAATGTTTAAAAAACTACATTCATGAATCTTGACTTGCATCTCCAAGCTTTGGCATCATCATCAGAACATCTGAGAGTTGTTGTTGTTTCGGTTTTCTTGCAGGTCTGCCCAGGTTCACGAGCCAGCCGGAGCCCAGCTCTGTGCACAGGGGCGGCAGCGCGGTGCTGGGCTGCGAGGTGACGGCGGAGCTGGCGCCGCTGCTGCGCTGGGAGCGCGACCGCCAGGCGCTGGCCCCGGACCGACGCGTGCTGCAGCTGCCCAGCGGGGCCCTGCTCATCACCAACGCCTCGGACACGGACGCGGGGCTCTACCGCTGCGCCCTCGACGGCGGGGGCACCCCCAAGTACAGCGACGAGGCCGAGCTCAAAGTCCTGCCAGGTACCCACTGCTGCTCTCTGCGCTCAGCTGATTCTGGGGCTCCGGGCCCTGAGCTCTTCAAGGGTGGAGACAGGCTGGAGACACTCAGGGGCTGCCTTCCCGTATTTAATGGTTCAGCTTTTAAGGCATTTTGGGGAAAAAAATGTTTAAAAGCCACCAGTAATACACTTCCGTTGTGATGTGATACAAAAGGGGAACCGAGTGTTTCTTTGGGTGTAAATGTTTGGGGATGTCTACATTTTTTCAGGTTGAATCCCGTGTTTCAAGCCATGTGGAAGTTTCCCAAAAAAACTGGTGTTTACCTCCTGGCTCTTGGGATGCTTAAGCTGAGGTGCTTTTAATTCTTCCCGTATTCAGGAAGTTCTGACTGTCTAAACATTGGGACCTTTGGGGAAGTCTCCAATGCAGGGTCTTTGTCTGAGCACCTGAGCTCTTCACAGTGGCTGGAGACAGGCTGGAGACACTCACAGGCTTCGTTCCCATATTTAATGGTTCAGCTTTTAAGGCATTTTGGGGAAAGACTTCTTAAAAAAAACCCCCAGTAATACTTCCATTGTGACATGATACAAAGAGGGAATTGACTATTTCTGGGAGTATAAAAGTTTGGGGATTTCTGAGTTTCTCAGATTGAATCCCATGTCTCAAACCCTATGGAAGCTTCGCAAAGAAATTGGTGCTTAGTCCCTCGCTCCTGGTATGCCTAAGCTGAGGTGCTTTTAATTGTCCCAATATTCAGGAAATTCTGTTTCTAAGCAGTGGGACCTTTTGAGAAGTCTCCAACCCCCAGAGGGGGGTGACATTTTATTTTGGAACGTTCAGCTTTGCCTGTTGTGCTGAAATGTTGAGGTATTTTTGTTAGAACAGAAGTCCAGTGCTGATGTAAACTGTTGGCACATTCAGTGTGTTCTGTTCCCAGTGACACTGTTGTGTCACCAGCTGTTCTAACACAAAAGTTTGAAAAGTGACCAAAAATAGGACAGGAATGTGGGTCATGCTTTCCCGAACTAGGGAAATACAGGCTGTGTTTCATACGAGGTTCCTTAATTGTTACCAGAGCTGTCTCTTCTGGATTAGTCTCCATGTCGGAATTCTCATTCAGTTGTTGCTCTTGGAGAGCTGCAGGAGGGAGTTGCTCAGGGTTAGGCTGGACAATGTCATGGTTGGCCTGACCTGGTATGGGCAGCTGGTGGACTTGAGGCAGGTGGGGGCACCTTCAGGGGTCCCTTTCAAGGAGTAGTTCTGTTTCTTGTGACTACAGCCCTTCTCTACTTAAAATACTAAATTATTCTGCCAACTACCCCAATTTTTACAATGGCAGCTCTCTTTTGGAATTGGGGTGTTGGAAATGAATCATGCGTAAAGTAGGCCTTTGTTCTGTTCAGTTCTTTAGCCTCTCCAAAGCCTTGTCTCTTCTCCAACTAAGGATACAGGGTTTGAAGAAAAGCACTTTTGGAAAAGATGCTTGATTGAATTCCCGTAGTTGGGATTGCCTTCATCTTTCTGCAGCCCTTCAAATGCTGAGGATATTGCTGATTTTTTTGGAAACTGAAGATTTCTTGATAAACTTCTATATTACACTGATCTTTTGAATTCTTTTGGCACCAGCTGTAGTTTCCTTGCTTTTGTAATGCTTTGCAGAAGGTGATGAAATAGAGCTGTGTTAGGGAATTCAAAAGATGCTGTTTCTTTGCTCGGTCATGAATCCCAAAGTATCGATAGTGAAGTTTGGTAAAATCCCTCCCAGCAGGCTTTTTTTAAAAAGTGGGATTAAGCTGTTGAAGGGAAAGCTCCCTTAGTCTTGAGCGGCCCCATAATTGATTGTTTTGCCCGAGATGTGTTTGAAAGAAGGATTTGAATTAATCTGTTCTTCATTCAGTTTATTCCCCTTTTAAATGGTTATCTGATGTGTGGCTGACAGCAAACCCACCACTGCTTCCCAGGCTTTGAAACACACCCAGCACACTCCTGCATCCCAGGGATTTGCATCCACAGACAACGTTCTGCTGCTTAAATGTTCTGCTTTGTCTGATACCGGGCTGCCACTGAGCAGGAGGATGCATTTCTGAGCTCTGCCACTTCGCAGCAGGTGCCTTCAAACATGGGAGTGCAAGGGAAAAATGTCACTTAATTTTTGGATCCAGTTTCCATTTACCTGTGAGCTGAACTCCCTGCTGGGAGCTTGGAGCAGTCGGAGTCATGTTTCCACGGAATCATCCCGGCTCCTCTCCATGTAAGGGTGGTTGCCTGGAGATGTTGTGTCCCTGCTTTGCAGCCTGGCTGGCTGCACGTGCTGCTCCAGGTCCCTGTCACTGCGTTATCCCTGCCATGCACAGCAGGGCAGGCAGAGCAGTTCCTGCCAGGAACGTGGGCAGAGCCGCAGGGATGGGGCTGGCTGATCCAGCACTGCTCAGAGCTTGGCTGCCTCTGCCTGTGCCAACTCCCACATGGGATTTCCACCTGTTCTGCTTCCCCCAAGTGTCCTGGCACCTCCTCGTGTTGTGCCTTGGGGCTTGTGTGTGCCCTGAGCTCAGTGCTGTGAACACTGGGTATTATTTTTAGTGGTTTGAGCTGAAGAACACCAAAACAACAACTTCCAGAAATCCCTGCGCGTATCACCTCGGGCCCAAGCGAGAGAGCAGCCAAATATGTGTGTGATGAGACACAGAAAGTGCTTCATTCAGGGAGCAGGAGTAGGTACAGACTACTCTGTCCTCATTTTAGGTGGCAGAAATAGTTTGAGGGCTTGTTCGGCTGTGGAGCTTTGCTGCCGTAACACCTCCAAACACCCCTCAGAGTGCTGGGAATTAGTGCAGGGTGAGCAGGGGGGGCTCAGCCCCAGCTGCAGCTGCTCTGTGGAGCTCATTGCCTCTGGGTATGGTGCAGGGCACAGTCAGAGGGTACACACGGTGGTAGGGACGGAGTAAACATGCACTTGGCTTGTGCTTCTTCTTAAGGTGGGGGAAAAAGAAACAAAGCCCTCTCCAGCCTAATTCAATGCAAAACTACTTCAGAGGATTCCATTTTCATCAGGATGGAAAGCCGTGGTGGGGCATTTTTGTTCTGTGTTACTTCAGCATGCACCTTCCTTGGTTGTTTTATTTTACTTGGGATGAACCTCTCCTGCAATAATTTCATTTTCCAGCATGTAAAAGCACTTCCTCAGGCAGCTCCCTGATGAAGCCCAAGGCTGGCTGGACAAACTCAAACCTGTCCCTTTCTTTCCTAAACCTCTACTACCTAGTGGAAGTTCCAGTTTCAGGGCTGTAGTTTTGAGCTGGAATAGTTTCCCAGGGAGTTGGGAAAGTGAGAATCCCAAAAGTGAGGAATCAGTTTGCATGTCTGGAGGAAATGGTAATGAGGCTGGGAGAGGCTGTGGGTGAGGTGGGGATGGAATCCTACAGAGGGGCAGGAAAGGAATTAGAGGTTTCATTTGTGATTTTCTTTGGCCGGTTGGATTTTGATTCAGGGGGTTTTTGGTGGTTTTTAACATGACCATCTTCTGACGTTGCACCTGGTGCCATGTGCTGCTTGCAGATGCGGAGGAGCCGCAGAGCCTGGCGCTGCTGAAGCCGCCCTCGTCCCTCACCCGGCTGCCGGGGCAGAGCGCGGTGTTCCCCTGTGTCGCTGCGGGATTCCCACCTCCCCTCATCAGGTGGACATGGAATGAGGAGGAGCTTCCCACAGATGGGTGAGTAATGGCTGACAGCCCTGTCCTTGTCTCCTGGCAGGAATCCAGCTGGAGTCAGGATTTGGGATTAGTGCACACCTTCCTTTGGGCTTGAAACTCAGAGACTGATCCCAAATGCTGGAGGGCTCCGAGGCTCAGTGTTGGGACAAGGGAGGTCGTTCAGGAGACTTTGGAACACTCTTGGGGTATTTTTTTGCAGCTGTTTGAAACCAAGAAATCTTGTCTGAAGCAGGGAGGTTATTAAGAATAGATTACTTTTAGATTGGCACTGGGGTAGAAGCAGCAATTAAGTGAGTAAGGACACTGCAGGAGAAGGAGGACGGCTTGGGGTATTCTGAGTGTGAAGCCCTGCCCTCATTCTTTCTGCAGTGAAAACGTCCCTCTGTGTCAGTGTCCCACAGGAATTGAAGAATAAGTGTTTAAAGAGAAATGACGCATTTTCTCATTAAAATAGAACATTGAAATGGTAGGCATGATGGCAAAAAGTCAGTGGGCTTTCAGAAATGCATCGAGTGAAAACTTACACATTGTCATTGCTGGCATAGTCGGAATAATGTGGTAGGAAAATCTATATTAAAAAAGCAGAACAAATCTTATGAAGGCCATTTTAGTCCACGTAATGAACGTACTTCCTAGAAGCAGGATTACAAACAGATATTTGAATGTTTTCCATGTCCCTCAAAGTCAGCAGTGAGATTAATGGGGAGCCAAGTTAATCATGGAACAAGGAGGTAAATTGTGGCGTGGCTGACACAGAAAGCAGCCAGAGCAATGCACAAGTCTCTGCAGCACCAGGGATATAATATATCTCTTTTTTGGCAACTCTTAAATTAAAAGAATCCAGGGGCTTGTAATCTGAACCGTCTTTGTTGGGAGGCTGCTGTGGGAAATGACAAAGAGCCTCGTGCCCCTGAGACGTGGTGCTGGTGTCAGTCTGAAGGCACATGATTTAAATTCAGGGGTTTTTATAAATGTCAGAAATCACTCCCCTACGAAGGCTGGTACAGACTCATTAGAGCAGCATAGTCAAATGGGATGAAATGGCAGAATAAATGTGCCTGGTAAGATCTGAATTTGTTTTTCTTGTCTGTAAAGTGATGTCACATCACATCTTTAGGAAGTTTTGCTGCCCCATCCTTCTGTAGGTTGTGGCACATTCAGGGCACAGGGAGGTTAAAGCTCTCCTTTTATTTTCTTGATTTTTGAGACAGAAAGCCCAGATTTTCCCACCCCTGAATACAGTGCTGTTAATTCCCTTAGGAATTCACTTCCCTCATTCCATGAGGTTGTCATGATAACTTCTTAGGGTTTCACAGGTATTTTCTTTTTCTCAAAATTCAGAGAGAGAAATTGTTCTGGAGGGTTGGGGCATAACATTGGTAAATATACTTGATCTTCAAATGTACACAATTTGAACCAGGTCTAACCTGATTTTTCAGAATATTTAGCATTAGTTTTTAGTGTTATGGCCCTTTGTTACAAGAACAGGTTCCAGCTGACTTTCTTCTTGCAGCACTTAGCTCTTCTTTTCTTGCAGTGGAACGTGTGCTCATTGTAGACTTGAATTTTAAGATGGGTAAAGGTGGGAATTTGATCTTTTTCCCCTCTGTGGGGGTAACCTCCTTTCATTGTTCCTTCAAGTGATCAAACTGTGCCAAAGCTCCCAAGTCTGCTGCTCGTGACTGTGGCTGAACAGGGCAGAGATTCAAAGAGCAGAGAACAGAAACCTCTTAAACTCTGTTTACCCTCCAGCTATTGTGTTATTGGTGTGAATAGAATAACTGGAAAATGTCCAGAAATTAAGATTCTTTGTTGGAGAAAAGCCTGCAGTTACTGTTGCTGAATAGCTACCTTAGCTTGTTATGCATGGTCTGTTAATGTAATTACAAATTAAATCACATTTAATTTGTATTAAAATCCTCTTTTGATATAAAAGTATGACTTTCTTAGCATGGCTTTTCTTTATCCCAAGAGAAAACTGATTCTTTTCATCTGGGCAGGTTTTAATGTCCTTTCTGCCTGGGAAGAGCTCTGAAATCCTGGGTTTGTTTATGCACACCCCACCCCAAACATTAACATACATATATGTAGGTATAGCCACATACATTGGGACATTTCTCTGAGTGTGTCTGGGCTTAGGAAACAAAGCTCAGACAGCATGGGCAGGTTTATCCCTAATTTTTGCCCCTTGTTAAAGGGTTTTACACAATCCCTCATTTTTGCTTTTGTGGTAACTGTGGTAATTAATTAATACAGAATTGAATGTTTGCCTTTCAAGTTGTATTCCTAAGGAGAATATGGATAGGAGCCTGTATTTATAGGAAAATAGATTAATTTTAAGGCTAGGGAGTGGTGGGATTTTGGAATTAAATATTTGTTATAAGATCTGGAGAAAAGGGAAGGCGATTAAATTTGATGGATTATTTGTTGAAGACTGCAATAAGATTTATGTTAATGGGTAAATATGAGTAAACTTGAGTGATGGCAGCCTTGGCAGTTGTTCAGACAGCCTGTAATGCAATATATTGTGAAATTAGTTGCTGTGGTAAAATATTTTCCAAATTAATTAGAGTGCGAGAGAAGGAAGCTTTGGGTGTTGGGTGAGAAACGGAAGTTAACTCGGTGCTCCAAGTTTCCATTGGAACAAGGCTGTTAGAACTCCAAGGAATCCTTCAGAACTCATTAACTTGAAGATTTTTAAAGAAATCTGATGGAGAGACTGCTGACTTCTTGGTTCTCCCTAAAGAATGCCACTAAAGACTGAGAAGCTTTCCCTTGAATTGGTTCACTGGTCTTGTAATCTTCACATTTTATAGTTTTCCCAAAACTCCACTGTCTGTACAGAAAGGAAAAGACTCAACCCTGCTCTAGGTTGAGATGTAGCTCCAATTTAAAGCTCCAAAATCCAAAGGAAGGCTCCTGCCTCGTGTATGATCCCTGGTGGAGGGTGGGCACCTTGTTGGTCTTCAACGTTGGCACGTGGACAGGCATCATCCATGGATTCAGCCTTGGGAATATCCTGCTGCTTTTCCAGCTGGGTCGCCTCCATGGACTCCGAGTCAGTAATATCTCTGCCAGGAATGTGGAGAATGCTGAGGGAAGTGGAAGGAAGCAGGGAAGGCACTGAAGTATGAAGTTATTGGAATAAATCTTAGGCCCTTTATGGAAAACTTCCTGAAGTAAAACCTCTCGTGGTGTCAGCATTGCTTGGTACAAAAGGTTAGAATGGAGGTGGTGTGTTCAGGCTGAGTGGTGCTTCGGGCTTGAGCCAACTGGGAGCCTTTCTTACCTGGTGAATATATTTTATTTCAGTCTCTAGTCTGGCTGAGGATCCTGCTGTGTGAGGGTCTGTTCTTCAGCAAGTGCAGGAGTCACTTTGTGCTTCCTAACTTGGAAAGGGAAGTTCCAGGTGGCTGCCAAGGTGGATTTTCAGAGCTTGGGACACAGGCACAGAGTTGGAAATGTTTGGAAGATGATCTGCTCTGAAAACTTTGCAGTGTGTGGATCAGTATGTGCTCCAACAGCATATATTGTGTATCTTCATTTATATTGGGACATTTCTGTAGGAGAAAGAACAAACGCAGGTGTCACAGGTTCTTAAAAAACTGCCGTAGATGAGATGGTTCATCTGAAATTAAACCATTGAAAGGACTTGAGCAATAAGGTTTTAATAAGTCTGTAAAATCCAGCAAGCCCTGCAGCAGGTTTGGGCCGTTCAGTTTAGCAAAATGTCATGTAACTGCAAAGCTCCTGCAGAAAGGTGGTTGTACAGGTAACACTTTCCTGCCGTGAGGGGATGACAGCTGGGGGCACTTGTGCCCTGTTTGTTTCTGCTCTGCTGCCTGTGTTCACGTGGAGTCTGTGGTTGTAGGATCACATCCACGTCCCTGATGTGGGCTTTTCCTTAGTGCTTCCCACAAACGTGTGATATTCCCTTTACTACACATTCCTGTTCGCAGGGCTCTGAGTGATTGGTACCAAGTGAATTACACTTGCCCAGCTGGGGAAAGGTTAAGCATAGCAGAGTAATTATGGAGATTTTTCTGGTAGTAGATCCCACAAAATAATCTAATTTACTGTCTAATTTTATCTGCTGTACTTTACTGAGACAGCAAATAGATTATAAGATGTTTGGGGAATAGTAATTTAAAAGAGGGAAAAAAAGCCCAAACCTCAGGGTATAACTGCCAGTTTGACTACAGTAAATTAATAAAGGCTCAGTATATTTTGTGATAATGAAACACAAAGAGCCTGTGAGTGAGGCATCCAGAGTAGCTCAGTAATTGTGTGTTAAGGGGGTGCAAGTGAGGGCTGTATGGAATGCATATAAAAGGCTGGAATTTGATTTTCCTCTTCCCTGACATCTGAGTGATCAATCTTTGTTGTTTTTAATGACACTTCAAATTATGTTATCACTTTTATATTAAGATGATTCTTTGTCTCCAGTGTCTGAAATCAGATTGCTTCACTCTTTTGTGAAAATGCTTCATTGTCCTTACAAAATTAAGATATTTTGCTTTATTACAAAAGCAGCTTTCCTTTAAGCCCAGGATTTTTCCAGAGCTGATTCATACAGAGGGAATCACCAAGGAGTCTGGCAGATTAATTGTTTTCTTCCATTAAACTTCCACTGAATCACCTATTGGGAAATTGAACTCAGCTCTGGATTTTCTGGAGGAAAATAATCAAAGGGAATATAAACATGGCGCATGTTGAGATGGCTGAACAGAATCCCCATAAATATTCCCATGCTACAAGTAGCTTGTGAGATCCCCTAGGACAAACTTCTGTTGCCTAAAGTGACAACGAGGAGTAATTTTTAATAGGTTTAGTAACATCTTAACTGCTGTCAGCAACTTTTCCAGAGGCTGGCAGTGGGAAAAGGAGCATCCTAAGGCACGTGTTGCTTTTAGAGGGTAACAGTGGATATCCTGGGAAAGGCATGAATGTCCTCAAAATGCCATGGACATCCTGACTGCCTTTGATCATTTCTTCAGGATGTGACAGTCGCAGTTCTTGGGGTACTGCTCCCTCCCTGCTCCATGTCCCGCTGTCCCTGGCACATCCAGCTCCCTGCTTTCACCCCAGCCCTCGGCACATTCCCTGCTGCAAGAACAAAAAGTCAAAGCAGCTCTTTTACATAACAAAAGAAGGTAGAAACTTCATGGATGGATGTGTCAAGGCCCAGGCGTGTTTTCCTTTAGGCCTGGTTTTAGAGCGTGTCTGATGTGCCATTCCCACGCAAGCCCGGGACATTTTCCCCAGCGTTTGGAAAGCTCTTAATATGATTTTTCAAACTCGTATCTTCACTCACATTCCCTGTGCTCCTTCCAAGCAAGCCTTTCTGTAGTCCTGGTGTTACTCGTGGGAACAGGATGGCTTTCCTTACGGAGCACCTGGATAGGGACATCTCTTTGGATGCTTTTAACACTTAATGCCAGTTATGGTTTTGTTTGCTCTGCTTTTAAATCTATTAAACAGAAATTTGATCGGCAGTTAGAGGAGGATCATAAATCAGTATTTATGTGCTAAATAATAGTGAGATGAGGCAAAAGTCTGTGTCCCAACAATTTACCTGTCCAAGCAGGTCAGGATTGGTCCTGCTGCTGTAATTCTAGGGAAATTTCAAATGGAAAAAGCACTGAGGTTGACTTTTGTCCGTTGGCCACTCCAAATAGAGAACAAAAAAAGGCAATTGTTGTAATGGTCATATATTGACAGAATTCAATCCTTCCTGCCCACAAGCCATGGCTCAAGAGTGCCAGGCAGGAAGCCACCAGGTTCCCTTCCTTTTCCCCCCCGACTCTTCCAGCTGCAAATAAGAATGGCTCTGGATCAGCATTCAGGCACAACTTGTTGTCCTGGCTTGGGGTTTTTGGCATTTTATTGAAAGTTTATTTGGCATTTTATGTGTAAGCTTGGAGTGTTGGAGGACCTTGGAAAAGTCGTGTACAAATTTTGTATCAGGTGAAGGGCAGTGATGGCTGCAGTGGGAGGAGGATGTGGCTGGAGGCTGAGGGTGCTGCACTGAGCAGAAAGTGCCACCTTTAGCAGCAAAAGCAGGTAGTTCATAAGGGCTGGACTAGAAACCCTTCCCCACCCTTTAAAAGTCAGAGGGAGAGACCCCTCTGTACAGACCCTTTGTCACCTGATGAATCTGTATTTTGAATTTCTTCTAACCCGTATCTTACTCTGAAATAGTTCATCTCTCAGGGATGGCTCACCTTTTCACACAGTTCAATTGCTGTACATTGCATAACGTGCATTGCTGTCCTTGTGTTGGAAAGGCACAGTCCCTCCTGTTGTACTTCCCTCAGCTTCCCAAGCAATAAGTCATTCCAGCTGGATCTGCAAAATGCCTTTTTTTTAATTATGTGATTACAATACTTCATTTTTCTTCAGTTCTGGCTGCTCTTGACTAAATACCTTGGATCACATTTAATTCATAAGTGAAGCTGCAAGTGCAAAAAGATGATCTGCTCTTGTGGAATTGATAGGGTTGAACTTAATTTCCATTGTGGAGCCGAAGTGTGGGATGTGATGGTGTAATTAAAACTCCTCTGTGTCCCACAGTGCTGGGGTGGTGTCCATGGAATGACCCTGTCCCTGTGTGTGCAGGTCTGGCCAGTTCCAGCTGCTGGCTGGGGAGATCCTGGAGATCCGGGATGTGGCCGAGGCCGTGTCCACGGAATGACCCTGTCCACGGAATGACCCTGTCCACAGAATGACTCTGTCCACAGAATGACCATGTCCACAGAATGACCATGTCCACAGAATGACCATGTCCACAGAATGACCCTGTCCCTGTTTGCACAGGTCTGGCCGGTTCCAGCTGCTGGCCGGGGGGATCCTGGAGATCCGGGATGTGGCCGAGGCCGACGCTGGGACCTTCACCTGCATTGCTGAGAGTGGCAATGACACCCTGGAGGCCCAGGCAGAGCTGGCAGTCCAAGGTAGGTCAGAGGTTTTAATTTTCACAGAGAACACTTCTCCAGATGATGAAATACCAAGTTTATTCTGTGACCAGTTCTGTGCCCCATTAAAAATCAAGCCCCTCTAATTCTGTTATAGATATTGTTACTCTGATTTATGATCCAAACTGCTTGTAATTTCCTAAATAGCCAAATGAGCAAGGTGCTCATACAATGCAACCTGAAGATGCTCAAAAGCTGTTCTCTCTGCTCCTACAATATTAAATGTGGTTGATGTCATATACTTGAAGGAGGGCCAAGGCCACAGTGTGGCTGATCCCATCCAAAAGTCAGCCTGTGGTACTGCAACCTGGTTGTCTTTGGAAAGGACATCTCTGATGCATTTTTCATAATCCTTAAAGATATTGTTGTTTTCAATGAGCTTGTGAGAAGATAAAAGCAGAGATATTTGGTAATATGCTGCTTTATTGTGTGTGTAACTGTTTTGCTTACTCTTGCAAGCTATTTTTACTAGAAAAAGCACTGAAATATTGATAATGTAGTTTTAAAAGCATCTTACTATACATAAAAAAGTAAATAAAGCAGGCTGGGTAAGCAAGGAAAGTAGACTTGTTAAGGAGTGGGAAAAAAATCAGGTAGAAGTTTGGCTTCCTTGTCTTTCTTACATTCCATGAAGAAATCTGTCTTTTTTAATTGACTGGACCCTAATATGGGTTTCCAGCTCTTTCTCTGGAGTTTCAGGGCCTATGCAGGGTCCTTGCAAGAGCTTATCTGACTTGGTTTACTGTGGATTGTGGTGCTACAAAGGTGGTCTAAAAAGTAGTTCTGAGGGGAGAAATTTATTCACTGAACATCCACAAATGAAGGGTTTTCTGTAGACAAAAGGAAGGGTTTCCTGACCATAAGGAAGTGCACGGGCTCAATCTGGTCATGCAGAAAACCCCACATTTTTCTTACTTTGTGTCTTGGCTAAAAGAATAAGGATTTGGTGCTCTGGCTTTGGAAATACTTCCAAGTCTGAGGAGCACGTTATGATGGCTTCAAACAGCTCACTGTGTGCTGCGTTTAATTCAGTTCCAGCCTCTCTATTTTACAGAATTGGTCTTGTGTTTTATGGGCAGTGGCAGCAATTAATACCATTAACGATGTGATGCAATTAAGCAGGTCATGGATAAAGCTGAGAGGAGCCTTAGTGCAGGACATCCAGCCAGGTCAGCTGGGGATGAAAGTGAACTGGAGACAACACCTTTGCCCTTATCTGAACCAGTGTAAAGGATTTCTTCATTTGGCTGTGAAGGTTTGGAATGTGTCCTGCCAGTCTGTCCGTGCTGAATTTTTGTTACACACCTGGCACTGGAAAGAAAATCCTTTAATGCTCGAATATTAAAATACATGAAAGATTCTACAGAGTGCATTTTGGATAGTGGCATTTCTGATTTTACTTCTTAGTTCTAATCTTAATTCTGCTTTCCCTGAGAGGTCACTGTAGGGAGCAATTGTATTTCTGCATTACTGTAATTTGGTGCAGGGTTGAATAGCTTGAATAACTGTTACCTGATCCCTGGATCATTTTCTTCTAGACCAGAGAAATTGTCATCTCTCCCCACCTAATAACAGCATGATTTTGCTTAACTTAAGTTCTTTCTGTCATCCTTGGGAATTAGTCTGGCAGCATTTCAGACAAGAAATCTGGTTTTGGGTACTCACTCCCTTCTCCTGTATTTTTCTGCAGCTCTCCTTGAAGCCCATGTTTTTGCTAAGAGGTTTCACTCTGTGCTGGGGGTTGTGCTCGGGCAGCCAATCTCTTTCCTTCTATTAATGCTTCCCCATGGCAGTGCAGACATGGAATTCTGTGCCGGGGGGTGATGCCATTGCTTGGCAGCGTTAGGGCAGTGAAACTGGAGGGGTGTTCCTGTGGCTGCCTCTTGACTGAGTTCTCCTGGCAGTGCCCAGGTATGGGCTGACTGAAATCTGCAGGCAGAAACAAACTGCTTTATCCTTGTAAGTTTGACTTGTGCACGGACTCCAAAGGAATGCTCTTAAAGGTCACTGTGCTCCATGACCAGCTTTTCTGTGTCCTCTGACAAGGATACAAAACCCTGCAAGCAAATGAGTGTCTGGTGTGGTACCAACCACTGGAATCCTCCTTCCCTGGCAGTGGGGATGAAATTCCTGACCATCCCTGGAGGGAGGGTGCCCTCAGGTGTGTCACACTGAGGCTGCGCTCAGCCAGCAGGAAAATACCTGAGTTTTACTAGGGGTTCGTGTAAGGTACGAGGGAGGTGATTGGGGAAAGCTTATTCCAACTGATATGAGGCTGTACAGCCACCAGTCCTGGGAGTCCTGGGGTGTTTTCTGATACTTCTGGCACCATTTTCAATTGGAATAAATGGTACCTTCAGTGCAGTTACTCAGATCCTGTTGGTGACACTTAAGGATATCACCAGTTTCACGTACCTGGAAATAGGTGAACCCCTGTGTCATAAATGAAAGGTGATAGAGGAGACTTCCATTGCCCTCTAGCACTGGGTTTCAAAAATGATTGGGATTTATTTCTCTGCATACCTCACGGAAGGACTGAATCAGGAAAATGACCTTGAACTTGACTAAAAAGGTACTAAGGGGTCCAGAAGAATTCTACACTAATTTCTGTCCTCAGTCTCTTTACCTACCATGTGTATCTGGGAGATAGAGTCAAGAACTTTCCTTAACGTGGAAGGAAGTTTTGGCTGCCCTATCCCTGGCAGTGTCCAAGGCCAGCTTGGAGAGGGCTTGGAGAACCCTGGGCTAGTGGAAGGTGTCCCTGCCCATGGCAGGGGGTGAATGTGATGAGCTGTAAGGTCCCTTCCAACCCACACCATTGTAGGATTCAGTGATTCTGTGTATCTGCAGACTGGGGATTTCATGGACCCGCTGGTCACACACTGAGCCTTTGCCTGGTGCGTCTGAGAAGTGGTTTAATGTGGAAGAGAACAGGGAATGTCCCATTCCTGTGGCTGAGAGTCCCAACCCCTAAAGCTGGGACTGGGTTGCTGAATCCTGTCCACAGTGGAGGCAGTCTGTAGGGCCAAACACTGAATGGATAAAACCTGTGTGCAGCTTTGTACCCCGAATGCCACAGAATATGGGGAAGGGACCTCTTCGCTTTTCCTTGGGTGCCAAAGCCGGCATCACCACAGTCCAGGCCAGGCAAGGGCTGGACACTTCCCTTGGCAGAGGCAACAGTTTGGTGCCTGGAAAGTCCCCTCTCTCCTGGCTCTACTGACAGTGCTCTCCCCTCGTTGTGGGTGCTGGTACCAGCTTATTTACAACACCTGTAATGAATCGAGAGCTCTGGAAAAATTTGTTTTGCTCTCCCCAGCCGTGAAAGAATCTGTAGCATTTCCCTCAGATAAGAGTGGGAAGTGATGACAGCAGAGCTGGGGAAACAGGTAGTGACTGTATTTAATCTGCTCAGCCTGGAAGAGCCAGAGTGGCAGTTAAATACTGGGAAGGTCATAAGTTCAGTCTTCATCTGGGCAATATTTCAAATTTATGGCTGTGCCCAGCACCCCAGGGATTTGTGCAGGGGCTGGGACTGAGTGAGGTCACCACAGGGGCTTCCTGTGGCCTGCCTTGGTGCTGGGGTGGGGACCAGCAGCCTGGGGGGACTTTCTCTCCCTGTTGAAATATTTATTGCAGTTAATAATGAACCAGAAAATAATAAACAAAAAAACAAAAAGAATTTTCCATTTTCATTCTCCTGTAAAATTGATATGGCAGGTCTGAAGTCTCTAAAATAAATAAATCCCTGTGTTTGTGGGGGAAGAGTCAGAATTGCTCTTTGCTGTTGTTTGTTATTCCCTTGCAGTGAGTTTTTGGCGTAGGAGAAAGTCAACTTCTGAGCTGTCTAGGACAGCATTCAGTGTCTGATAGTGTATCTTAAGTATTATGCATTGAATGTCTCACTGTGTTAATGTAACTGAATTTAAAAATAAAACCACAGAAGCTTATTGGGGTATCTGTAGTGATAAGTCAGAGATTGCACGTGGCAATTGGCTGATCACAGCCTCCTTCGTGCTGCCAGAGCAAATTGTATGGAAAAAGCCAAATGCAGAAGTGTGTTGATGGAATTGTCCCCTTTGTGCTTTAGAAGGAAGTGCTGGAAATGTTTTCAGTAGAGCTGACAAGGCTTATAGCAATGGCAAAGGCTTATTCCAGCAGCAAATAGGTGTATTGCAGTGTGGGTCCTGCGGTGTCAGGGAGCAGTGCTTTCTGTGTTCTGGGGGGGCTGGCAGGAATGCCTCACCTTGATTTCCCTGTTCCCTTTGCTCTTGCTGGGATGGGGTCTCTAGTACTTTGATTACTCATGGCAGGTAATTATTTTAAATTTTTTTATTTGAAGACTTTGGCTTAAAAACTAGTTGTGATTATACATCTGCTAACATATGAACTGTTCCTAAAATAAAATGAGGATGTGTGAGGCAAGTCAGGACTTTCTTTAAAACAAAACCAAGACAGCTGCAGAAGGAAGAGCCTGAATGTGAAGAACCCTGGGCTTGTTTTCCAGGGTTCTGTGGGGCAGCAGCTTTGGTAAAAGCTGATGCCATCCTGCCCCAGAAATCGTAGCCATTTGCAAAGCACATTAAGTCCCGCAGCAGCAGAGTAATATGTCTGGGTAACTCTTGTTTTGCATTAAGCTTTCATTATTGTTGGAAACAATTCCAGGGAAGAAATTTGAACCATCACTGAAAATTGCTCAAACCTTTCTCATACCTTCTAGATGATCTTCATCGATTTCCCTCTCTAATTAAGCTCAGTGCTGTATCTTGATAATGGGCTGCCCCTCAATTAGAGATTCAGGAGATGCTGCATGAACCTGAAGCTGTCAAAGGCTCACGTGGGGGACAAAGTATTGTCCTTTTTGGGGGTCTCGGAATGTGCTGCTCAGGGAAGCTCTTGGAAGTACAAACAACACCTTGGCTTCATAGAAGTTACTTCTTACCCTGAAAATGTAATGAGTAATTAGTGACCTTTTTTCTGTAGTGATGCAAACAAGGGCAGTGAGTCCGGGAGCCTGGTGTGGGGAAGGTGGGTGAGCTGAATGAACTCCCTGGAATTTGGGTCTCTACCACTGCACTTCACTCTTTGTCTGAAAAGGCTTTCTGAAAGTCCTCACTGCTGCTCCTAGGGGTAGTTTAATGTGAATGGAGTTCACAGTTTACTTGTGGATTCAACTAACTGGGAATTTTTGCCTCTCACATTTGTATTTGAGGCAAGTGTCGGTGGTGAAAAAGTTGTGAACAGATACTCAGCTACATGGGAGAGGAAGGACGTGGGAGTGTTATTTTAAGGCTACATCCCTTGTTCAGGTTGTACCAGGACACCAGAAAAGCCCATTTTCAGGAGAGGTGTCATTTTTAGTACTAAAGGTAAACTTCCCCCAAAAGAAAATGATCTTTGCATCATGCAAAAGTCCCACTCTTGTGTTCAAGACTGAGATCTAATTTCTGTTCCACAGGGCTTGGGCTCAGCAGAACCTCTGCTTTTCCTGCTCAGTGTCTAAGTCTTGTTCTGTAGTTGGACTGGTGTAAGTCTGTGGGTTTTTTGGTCTGTTTTGATGTTTTTCTAAGACCATGAGGATCATTTGTCCAGCCCTTGACACGTGGAAGAGAGCTTGCCATGGTTCTTGATGAGTGCACCAACATTTGTTTTCTTTAGTTGTATTTCCAAAAGTCACCAGTGAGCTTTGCTGGAATGTAAAGGAGGATTCCCTGGTAGCAGTGCAGATGTTTAACATTCCGTGGTGGTGGCAGAGAACAGTGGAATGTGTTGTAGGAGAAGCTCAGGGGAGCCCTGGCTGGCCATGATCTCTGCCTTTGGGCAGACACTCGGCAGCTCGGGGTTTTCCAGCCTTTCCCGGGGTCGGGGCTGAGCAGGGGCAGCTGCTGCGTGTGCCTCGTGCTGTGAGTGTGGTCAGTGGGATCCCTGTGGCCAGGAGAAGGCCAGGATGATCCCAGTGGTGAGGACAGGGATGATGTGTGGTCCCTCTGTATGGAGCATCCCCAGGACCATGGGGTGTGCAGGCCCCAGATAATCCTGCTGCAAGGGTGGCTTTTCCTCTTACAAAATCTCTTTTCCAAAGACCTGGCAACCTTTAATCACGAGGTTCTTGTACACGAAGCATCTGGAATTCCCTGGGAGTCCGATTATATGTGGAAAAGTTGTCTTTGTGTTACAGAGGTGCTGCAGAGTTTTCAAGTGGATTTTTGCAGAGCTGAAAAACAGTTGCAAAACAGCCCCAAAATGGGCAGGGGTTAATGAGGACAGGGATGAAATCCTTTGGGATGGGAGTCCATAATGGAATGGCATGTGGATTTGGGAGGGAAGATCCAGAACTGCACATGCCGGGAAGATGAGGTACACATGGAATTTTAAAAAAACCTCTTTGTGAGATATATATATATTTATAAAAAATACCATTAAGAAAGACAAAGCCAAATGATCAGTAACCCATACAATTCACACAAATGGTTTTCCTTGTAAATGTTCTTGAGTAATCCCTGGGGATAATGAAAATGTTACTAAATTAAGCAGTAGTGTCTTAAATATCTACAATGTCGAAACTGATATTGAACTGAGGGAATTGTAAAAGCTGGTTTCTCTTTCGGCCAGAGTTTCTAATAAATGAGGATCATATTAACAGGGGTTTGAACCAGCTGCTGCTTTAGGGACAGAAATCCTTTTCCCCCAAAATGGCTTTTAAAACAGTAAGCTGGGGCTGTGCCTTTGGCCTGACAGGCAGTTACAGAAAATGCAGGGTTTGCCCAAGGTTCATATTTAGGGGTGGTTTTTTGTTTGGTCTCCAGAGTAAAAATGTGCTTTTAGTTTGGACCAGGCTTTGCCCAGCACAGGATTTACTGGTTTTGCAGTGTATTTTTCATCCAATGCTGTCGGAAAGGTAAGCCCAGCTCATGGTCCCAAGTGCTCTTGGATGCTTGTAAGGATTTAAGGATACAGTAGATAGATATGTGTTCTAGAGATAAGCTATAGGGGTTTTAAGACTGGTTTTATTCCCCATCAAAAGGAGATGACAGAATTTCAATTGCAAGCTAAAAGCTGAAAGATTCAGTAGTAATTTTTGAGTTGCACATGCCAGAGACTTCCAAGAAATGTGAATGTGTGAACTAAGCAGCTCATTAAAATGCCTTTTTCCTCAAAGTGAGAGCTCTTTTTATAGGAGTTGTGCCCTAAATGGCGAGTACTCTTCTCTGTGCATTAGGGTCATCCTTCCATTTTAATTGCTTGAATCAAACTCCAAGTTTAATTTTTGAATTTATGGGATTTAATTTTTTTTTTCCATTTCAGCAGAAAGTTTTGCGCTGTTTTCACGCCACCAAATTTCGTGATGAAAACTGAGGGTGATGTTAAAGTGGAAATGCTGAGGAACACCACACATCAATCAGTCTTGAGAGAGAGCCCATACCATAAAGTGAACAGACTTTCTTTCCAGTTAAATTTTTATGATGGTTAAGCTGACTCTCATCCACCAGATACTTGATTTCTCTAATGGGAGCCAGATTATTGCCAGTACTGGATGTCTCATTATCCAAACTCCTGTCCTTGGCAGGGAAGTTTCTCCCGAAGTTGCGGAGATGAAACAATCCAGTAATTTGTGGGAAGGAGGAGGGCTCTTATCTGTGGTGGCTGATTCCCTATGCAGTCTTGCAGTTAATTAGTTTGTCTTTGTGAGGAGAATAATTTAAAGGAAAACCACGGTGGAGTTTGGGTTCCTGGAGTAAACAGGGTTTGGTCATGATGCCAGTGGAAGTTAAACACCTCAGTGTTCTGGGGGAGATGGGAAGCCTTGGAGGCAGGTATGAGCTGCCTAATGAAGGTGTTTTGTGCTCTTGCAGGTGCCCTCTCCAGAGGGGTGCTGGGGGCAGGCCTGGAGGGAAAGGGGAACAGGATCCAAGATACCCACAGAAGGAAACCAGGCTCAAAGCAAGCTGGCTAATGGTTAATGAAGGGCAGAATGTTATTTTTATATTGAATGTTCTTCTAACCAGTCCCATATTCTGGCAGCTCTGCTGGTCTTGTTTGTTTTCAAGTGCTGACTCAAAGGTTGCATCTATGATCTCTCTTCTTCACATCCTTAGGAGCTTAAATATAGTCTCAGTGTAACATGAACCAAAGCACTTTGCAGGTGAGGATATAAATTGCTGTACTGTGGCGCCTCAAAGCACACTGTGCTCTGGAAGTGCCATTCCCCAGGTTGTGTGTCTCTCACATCAGATGGTTTTAGCTTCAGTGAAGCACTTCGTTCTGTGAACACAATTTGAATAAAAGGGGTTTGTGCTCAGTCTAAGTTACAACTATTGGAAGGCCCCTGGAGCCTCCCCATCACTGGCAGGTTACTGCACAGAATTAGGATTGCTCAGGATTTCTCTTTATGTCTTGCCTGCAGTGGGTGTGGTCATGCAAGCTGCAAAACCTCCCCAAAAAGTGCTGCTTGTCAGTCGAGATCTGCATCTGTAAGCACAGGGAGCAGTTCCCTTAGCAGCACAATGTATTTTTTCCAGAGCAATGTGGCAGAGTGGAATGGGACTTGAAGGAGATGCCAAAGTTTTGGCAGCCTTTGAAAATAATTGTGCTTCGTGCTCTGTAACCTAATGAGCTCTGTGGTGTTTTGGAGCTTCAGCCTCAAACGATTGCTCTTTGTTTATCCTGATGGAGTAACGTTTGTGAAAGTCCCTGGGAGCTACAGGGAGTCAGTGCCACCTCTGTGCCCAGCAGGGTCGTGGAGCAGATCCTGCTGGAAACTGCACTAAGGCACAAGGGAAATGAGGAAGTGGGTGAGCAAAGAGCCACGGAATCATCTGCCTGGGCTTGTGCAAGGCATCAGACCCTGTCCTGGGTGATCCCAGTCTCTGCAGAGTCATGGATGTGGTGGAAGTGCCACTGGGTGGGCGAGGAATTGTGCTCAACAGCTTCCCTGAGAGGGAGGGCAGGCCCTGGCACAGGGTGCCCAGGGAAGCTGGGGCTGCCCCGTCCCTGGCAGTGTCCAAGGCCAGGCTGGACGGGGCTCTGAGGGGTTGGAACTGGTCCCTCCCTCACCCCACCCCATGGCTCTGTGACAGGGATGGAGCTGGTGTTGGCTGGGAAGCTCAGGGAGGCTTTGTGCACAGGGGAGAACCTAAGAGGCTGAAGTAGAACTTACAATACATCACTTTTCTGTACTGAAGGTCTCTTTTGAGATGAGTTTATAGCAGCTCACAGCTCTGAGAGCTGAGTCAGGGCTGCAGAACAAACATTTCACTAAATTCTAATGATTTACTATAAGCTGCGTGCCACGCTTTGGGGAGAATCTTTAAAATATAATTTGCCATTCCTTTTCCCTTTGGGCAAATAATTTTTCTTCAGCTTTCCCAGTACATGTATAATTAATAACTTTGTTTACTGACAATGTCAACACTAACATAGCTCTGATTTATAGTGTTTATCTTTTGCCTGTTTCCTGTAGCACATCCTGAGATGCCACACAGAGAAGAAACTGTATTTTAAGAAGGTGCTTCCAGTGGGCAGATAATAGAGAAAAATAAGAGTTTGTGACCACCATCCCATTAGGTTCTCTTGGCTGCAGAAAGAAGCATAAGGCTCAAATCATCGTGCTTTAAATAATTAGCTGAAACTTTGCCTTGTTCTCTGGGAATTTGCATGGGGTGGGAAGGGAGAAGAACCACTTTGTGGGGCTGGAAAGGAGGCTCAGTTCCGTAAGCTCAGGTTTCTGGGGCTGGAGCAGCTGTGGCCTCTGTCCTTGGCACCGACTGTGCTTTTGCTCCCAGTCACACACTTAATCTGCACGGTGCATGCTTCTTGCTCTGCTAATTTGCTTAAACGATCATTAGTGTGATTAACCATGAGAGGAGTGATTTCAGAGCTGCTGATCTCCCTGCTGCTGCTTCGGATTGCAGCCGGAACGGTCCGGGCAGACACGCGGAGGGTTTCCACAATTAACCTGTTAACTCTGTAAAACCTCACTGCGTGGGAGCAAGTGCAGGAGCACAAGGAATAAAGCTTTTGTGGAGCCTCAAAGGCTTTCCATGGACTGCTGGTGCTGTTACCAGAGCTCTGCACCATCACATCAACCACAGCAATGTTGAATCAGGACTTCCAGTACTTGGGTAAAGGACTGTGTTCAAATGTTAAGCTGCTTCTCTTGGAAAACTCGAACTTGGCTTCTTCAGTTTCACGTGGGATTGTAATTGTTGATTGTTGTTTTCCAAGGAAAAGAGAAAATTCTTTGAAGTGCAGGAAAATGTTACGGATTAAAGGGAATATTTGAATTCTGGGTGTGGCACTTGGGGCCGTGGTTTAGTGATGGATCTGGCGGTGCTGGGTTAATGGTGGGACTCGATGGTCCTGGAGGTCCTTTCCAACCTAAAGGATTCTTTGGTTTGCCTGGAATGGCTCAGATGGGTAAAACTTTATTTGGAAGAGCATCTTTCCCTTGAGGGATCCATTGTTGTACCACCTTGCCAAAAATACTGTTACAAGGTAGTCTTTCAGAATTATTGACCTGTGTTTTTCTAGGGAGGCTCCAGTGCTTTGTCTCGGTTAAAGGGGTCACTGGTAATTTACTAATTTGAAATCCTTTACTGAGAGTACTGGAGACTCTCAGACCTTCCTAATATATTAGCTGTTACTAATTTGCACTTCAAGTGTGTGAATGCTCTGCAGTCTGTTTCTCTTTGAGAGAAAAATTCTTTTCTAGAATATCACAAACTTTAAATATCAAAAACTTCCTTGGATTTGAGGTGTGCACCTGATCCATAATACTTATCTCAATTTCTTTACCTTAAGGAACCCAAATTGCTGGATTTTGTTAAAGAAAAAAGAGTGTTACTGGGTCTGTGCTTTCCTGAATTCCCATTCTGAATTCCTGCTGCTGTCACTGGCAGCAGTGCCTCGTGTGCTGGGCCAGGTTTCAACAAAGGCAAGTTTCTACCTGTGCAGTGTGGGAAGAAACAGCCCCAGATTCCACCTTCAGTAATTCTGGAAAGCTGAAAGATTAATTAGAAGATTTTTGTGCAATTAATGGCACAGTTTACAAAGATTGCCTCAAGTTTATTTCGCATCTTTCTGTACTTCAGTGATTAGAATCCATTTAAAGATTAAAAAAATGTGAAAGGGCAATGAGAATCTGGTTTGGTAGAGCACCCCAAGAGCTCAGCTGCTGTTGGATGGTGACCCCCAGGCAGGGCGCGGCAGCTCCTGTCCCGCAGCGGCTCTGGGGCAGGGAATGTGCAGGATCCCATGTCCTGGCAGTGTCCAGAGGCAGATGGCTGAGGCCATTGCACTAAAGGGCAGGAATGGTTGTTTTTTCCCCCAGTGATGTCTCGGTCTCCAGGCACTTTGGGGTTTCCTCAGTGGTTTCTCCATTATTTATCAATCCCCCATAGATTTCTTTTCTGTTGTTCCATTTTCCTCTCCCACCCCCTCCACGTAAAAATCTTGTATCCCCCTCATCCCATGGCTCTGAGAAGAACAGCACCTTTTTCCTTTCTTTTGTGCCAATCTGTTACATTTATTTGGTTTTTCTTCTCCCAGCTTTCATGGGAAAGGCTGAGCAGTCTGCCCTTATCCCCCCACTACACCAGGCATGTTTTTCTAGGCCCTTATTGAGTCCTTTGAGTAGTTTTTTTTCAGGCTGCAGAGTCTTGTTTGCTTGTTCCTTACATGGAAGCTATTATTGAAGTGGGTTGTAATTAAGGTTATTTTTGGGATTTGTAAATTAGAAGGGACTTTGATGTGAAGATGGGCCTGCATTCACTGAGCTGGAAGGGAATTGGAATTGATGTGCAAAGCCAGCCTGCAGAATTTGTGTCATTGCAAGACAAAAACATGGGAAAGCAATACCTCTCTGTATTTTCTTTTGAACTTGATCAGAAAAAAGGTATTTTTTTTGTTGTGCCAGGATGTGCCTGGATCCTGCAGCAGCCATTGGTGAACATGAGAGGGGCTTAGTTGATCCCATAATTTATTTTTACTGTTCCCAGCCCTAGTTTGTCTTTTCCCCAGGTGATTGAGGCAATCTGTATTCAGTGAACAAACAGCTTAATATTTGAAATGATCTTAAAATGTGTGTCCTTCCTGGCCTTTGGAGCTCCTCAGTCTGCAGCACACAAATGAACCCCCCCACTGCGAGGGCTGCACTGGGAAATATTCAAAGATACAGCATGTCAAGGCTTGCTGTCTTTAGTTTGTCACGTCCTCTTTCCCCTTCTTATGGGATGGAGTTAGGAAATTCTTAAATACATGTTCTCTTGCTGTTTCTCCCCAGGATCTCACTGCCTTGTGCACTGCAAAAACTTCACAGTGCTACTTTATTGAGAAAATATTCAATATTTGATATTTTTCCTTATTCAGGGGTAGTCCCATGATTTATTTATAATGCTTGGTTCAAATCCATATTTATTCCTGTTTTGGTATTCAGCTCCATGGCACCTGAATCATTCATAACCACTAATGAATGTATCTTTGCACTCTGCTGAAATGAAGTGGCATTGAATCCATTTAAAAAATTGTCTGGGACCCAGAAAAATTAAGAGGAAATGTATCCAGCTGTTTTAGTGTCCAGTGTGACAGTTTTGTGCCCAGTGTAGTGACGCTTCGGCATTGATTCTTCAGAATATGCATCTCATAATCTGTCCCTTCAGAGTTGTGACTGCCCTGGAGAAGGGGCTGATGGGCCACAGTGACCTCTCAGAAATGGGATTTGCTCCATAAACATCCACCCAGTCCCACCAGAGACGCAGAGGCGGGGAAGGCACCTGGGATTCCAGGGCACTGTCAGATCCAGGCCCGTTCATTCCCTCTTCATGGTGCCTGTGCCAGCCTCCAGTCCCTCTCCGCTCTGCAGGCATCTCCCTGTCATCTCTGACAAAGTCAACAATTTTATTATTATTATTTTTTAATCTTCACATATCAAAATCATTGAACAGTTGTAAACCTAGGATTTAAGTTTCTGAAAGACTCAAGGAAGAAAATACCCCTGGAAAATGTGCCGAATTCCCAATTTGTCCAGCTACAAAGCACTTCTTACCGAGGTGTTTGGGTGTCATTCCCTGCAGAGGGAGGACTCGGCCCTATATCCGCCGTATATATCCATCCATATCCAGAATAAACATCCCTAAATGCTGAAGTAACACTTTCCTGTTCCCAGTGATCGCAGCAGTGCTGCAGATCCTTCCACTAAATGGTCCCAGGGCAGGTAGAGGATCCCTGTTGGAAGTTTTGTTTGGAAGGGACAGGGCGGATCTAAACAGACACGAGAGGCAGCGTGGTGGGAACTGGGATTGAGGGGTTTGCCTGGAAATAGCTGGAAATGGGAAACAAGGCCCCAGAGGCTCTGGGCCCTGCCGTGCTCAGGGCTGTCTGTGGCTTCTTCTCCAGCTTGGCTTTGTGCAGAAAATGAGGGCTCAGGAATTCAATAAAAATTTCATTGCCTTTGGCGCTGCTGTAAGAAGTTTAAATTTTGATGAGCGTTCTTGTTATTCAGATGTTTCCATGGTACTTGGAGTAGATTCAGGGTCAAACAGGCGAGATTTCTCCTAGAAGGGCTGGGGAAGGAGAGCTTAGTAAAACAGAGAAATAATGAATGTAACAGTTTTACATTATTGATGCCTAGATTAAGGTTTTTACTTCTAAAAATCACCCGAGAAGTTGCTTGGAAGGCTCGCTTCAAATGATAATCAGTAAAATGCTGTGAAAAGCATTGAGTGAGCTCTGCTTTAGTTTATTACAATTGATAAGCTTTTCTGTATGATCTGGTTGTCTCATTTCCATTTAGAAATCTCTTTTGTCATCTGTTCTTTGTCTGAGATCCTCCTTAATTGGGGAGTTCACCCCAGAGCAGCAGGTTAATCCCAGCCTGTGCCTCCGCAGGTTTTCGGAGATGTCCTCACCCAGAGGGTGGGCTCAGTCTGAACAAGAAGGAAATAAACCTTTGGTGCCTTTGGTCATGGAGGGGCTTTTACTGGGAGCACTGGAGGGGAGGTCGCAAGTGCAGGAGGTATTGAGGCCAAAACTCTCCCACAGAAGGAAACAGGAATCTGTCAGTTTGTACCTCTTCAGTCCACAGGTGGTTTGAGTTTTCACTTGTGTGTTCCCCTGTTGTGGGCAAAACATCACAGTTCAGCTTAGTGCAGGACAGACACTCACTGGTGGGGCCAGGTACTCTTGAGACAGACTCACTGAGCAGCTGGGATTGGAAGGGACCTCTGGACACTCTGCAGTCCATCTGGGGTCATCCAGGTGGGTGTGGGATGTCTCCAGACAGGGAGACTCCATGCCCTGCTGGGCAACTGTTCCAGGGTTCTGCCACCCCCATGGAAAGCAGTTCTTCCTCACAGTGAGGTGGAACCTGTGATTTAGTTTTTATGCCCATTGCTTCTCGTGCTTTTGCTGAATACCACTGAAAAGTGTTATGGAAGCAGCTTTTCATTGATCCTGGCCAAAGTTCAGTGTTTCATCCCTGCAGGGAATGGCTGAGGGAGCTCTGGCACATCTTTCCCTGGGCTCAGACTGAGTGGGGATTCCATCCTACAGCCCTGATCCATGGGGACGCTGTGGGTCGGAGCAGCAGCCGCCTGGTGTCCGTCATCCTGAGACACACAGGGATTCCTTCTGCCATTCCTACACCTGCTCCTGCACCTCTGTGGACCCCAGGTGTGCTCGTCCCCAGGAACAGCCCTTCCATGGCAGTACAGGCAGAGGGGGTGCTCTGTGTGTGTTTGTATGGGCACAGAGGTTCCCCAGCCCCAGCTTCCCTCACTCCTCTGTTCCTGATGGAGTCAGCACCATCGTGTCACTGAGGGTCCATCCCTGCCCAGGCCTCATCAGCCTCTGCCCAAACATCAATGCTCCCACCCCGACACCAGAGGTAATGCCTTGTAGTCATGGAAAACATGGAGAATCCAGGCTCAAACCCCAGATTTGTCAGGGTATTAGGGCTGTAAACTGATGGCCATTGCAGAATGGTGACATCCGTCCTCACCATCAGCATTTAGTCTTGTAAAGGGGGATCTGTGTAATAGAAGTTAATTAAAAATAAAATAGTTTGAGGAAGTTTACTAAAAACACAAAGCGAAGGCACAGCCAAAGAGGTTAAATAAATACTGGGCGCGTGGCGTTTGTGTTCACAGTGAGCACCCAACACCAGTGAGAAGTTACCCTGGAAAGAGAAAAAGCCATCTCCAAACCTCCCCAGAGATCTCCAAGGACAAGGAAAGGAATTATTATTCTCCTGTTTATTTGCAAGGAAATTAATACAAAGCTTTCAGTCATTTGCTGATATCACAAGATTTGTGTGCTAGTTTTTTATGAGCCTGTCAGAGCTGGGACATCTGCCAGGGACAGCACAGGGTCAGCACATGATGGAGTGTGAGGAGAAAGGGGTGAGAAGATGGCCTGAAGCACAAAAGTGAGTTCCTGCTGTCTGTGTTCTCTGCAAAATTGGAGACTTTTGTCCTAAATTGTATTTTATCTTTTCAAATAGAGGGAGCTGGAGGGAGGCCGTACCTGAGCTTGCAGTATTGGTAAAATCTGTGTCGCAGCAAACCCCTGAAGTGAACAGTGAGGAATCATCAGGACCAGATGGTCTTCACTCCACATTTCTCAAGGAGCTGAAGTGTGAAATCCTGAGTTCCCAAGTGTGCTGTGTAACCTAGCACCTAAATCAGCAGACCGGAAAAAATCAGACTAAGGAGATTTGGTCAATGTGACATGAGAGTTTTAGAAGACTTTTGGGGGAGATCTGGGAAATTGTGGGTGAGTTAATCTGATGTCTGGACCCGCTAAAATAACAATTAAAATCAAATACAGTGTTGATAGATGTTTGAATCCATCCGTGTGTATTTTGTGTGGAAAAAGCCACCCTTTGCTATGGAGAGCCTTTTGCAGGATGTTGTTGCAGTTCCTTCCCCAGAACCCTTCTGACAGTGTCCCTCACTAAGAGCCTCGAACGCCAGGCTGGGAGTCAGAGCGAATTCCCTCCTGCAGCAGAAAGGGAACGAATTCATTGTTTTATAGGAAATTAGAGAGGGAATAAGGTGTTGCTTTTATCAGGGGAGCTGAGTCTGCACTGCTCAGTGTGGAAAAGGGGATCTGGGGTATCCTGAGTTCATTGGGGTTGTGGAAACAAATGGTGCTGGTGAGGAACCTTAGGAACACCTTGTGGTGTGAGGAACATGCAGGTAATGAAATGACAGTAGAGTTCAGTGCACTGCACATGGATCACACGGGGAAATGCAGCTCTGCCAGTTTCTGCAATATAGCCATGGTCTCTGACCTGGGGCTTGGCATGGCTGTGAAATATTGAAGTTGGAAGATGTAGGTCTTTGGAAAGTGCAAGATCTTAAAAACCAAATGAAGTGGTAGGAATTGTTAGCAAAGGAATAGGCACCTGAGCAGAAAAGTCATTGCGGGACTGTCTAAATCTGTGCTGGTCCTGGATGTCAGATAGTGCGAGCAGTTCTTGTTCCCTCCTCTCTTAAACATGGCAGAGCTCTTGGGTGTAGTAAAGCCAGAGTAGGTGTAAGATGCAACAGGGACCATGGAGCTGGTGTAGGATGCAACAGGGACCATGGAGTGGGTGTAGGACGTAACAGGGACCATGGAGTGGTCTGGGTGGGAAGGGACCTTAGAGCTCATCCGCTGCCACCCCTGCCCTGGGCAGGGACACCTTCCGCTGTCCCAGGGTGCTCAGGGCTGTGTCCAAGCCAGTTCTGTTCTGTAAATCACAAGTGCTTTGTGGGGAGAAGGATGGAAAGGAATGATCTTTTCTCTTCATTGGCCAGAACCAAGAGACATCCCGTGGCTGACTGACTCCAAAACACAGAAAAGTTGGTAAATTTTCTCCAGAAGTGTCTCATGGAGCTCATCCCTGTGAGCTTTAGGGCTGCTGAAGGCTCACCTGGGGCCAGAATGCAGCTTTTTAAAGGCAAAATCTAACCAGGAACAGAAAACACAAAGGTATCTCCTGTTTCTCAGGAAATCCCTCAGCCAGGGATTGCTCAATGCTGGGGGAATATCCGGAGCTATTTCGCTTTTCTGCCTTTCTCCTGTTCCCTCCCGGACACCTGGCCTTGGCTGCCGAGTGGCACCGTGCCCCCTTCCTGTGTCAGTGTCCCTGGATGTGTCCTGCTCACGAGGAGCCACTGAGGATGAATTTGGGGGCTGAGGCACGATGGGCACCACACCTGCAGCAGGTGCCCGTTGGCTCTGTGGCTGAGCAGGGCAGTCAGGAGGGGCAGCATTCACACCGGGTTTGTGCCCACGGGGTTAAGGGGAGCGGGGGATGCTGGGCCAGCCTTGCCAGAGGTTTCCTGCTGATGTGCAGCTGCTGTCTGAACAGGGCTGCAACTGCTAAGGCAAGGAAAAACCCAGAGAGAAAATCCTGTTCACGTACAGGATGCGCCGGGAGCTTGCCGTGTGTTTGTGTACCCTGAGAACTTCCCAGGCAATTCCAGTTGTGGAGCCGTGTCCATGAGCTCTGCCTGCCTGCAGTCCACACCCCTGTGCCAGGCTGGAGCCCACAGCTTTTCACAGGAGCCTGGCTGGAGGCAGGGCTGCTGCACACTGAGAGATCCTTCATGGCTGTGTCCAGGCACTGTTGGATTTTACTGCAGCTCGTGCTGGGAAGGAAAACCCATTTCCATCCAACATGCACGAGTGAGCAATTAATTGTTTGGGGTGTTATGCTAGGATAGGGCAGGGATGGAGATGCTGGTCCCGTGGCGTTCTTCCTGCACAGGAATGGTGCATAAATGCAGATATACACACACACTAATTTCCTTTCTGCAGCACTGAGCATTTCTGTGTTAAGCTCCTATTTGAGGTGTCCAGTTCCATGGCTGCATAATCCTGCCTTTGCTCACATAACCGGTTCCAGCTCTTCCATTTTTCTTTTGGAGCCAATTTTCTGAGTCATTGATCATTTTCATTGCTTTCTTGTAAATCAGAGTTCATGTTTTCCTCCGAATGCGGGGCTCCAGTATCGCAGTCGGCTGAGGCGTTGGGTGGAGGGGAGGGAGGGGGAGGGAGCTGCTGCCAGAATCCACATGGGCAGTTCTTCCATCCCAGTGTGATACTGGGACTCATGTCCAGTTCGTGAGAAAATCCTTGTTTCTCAGGCCTTTTTCTGTGAACTTTAGTGCTATTACTTGCTATTCCATAAATCTACAATTTACTATTTCTCCCTTAAAAAAACCCCACATATGTTGAATTACAACATGAGTTTTTAACTCTAACTGATCAATATAATTTTACTTTATTTTTGGTCTGTACTGTTCATGCTTACCTGGTTTCTTGGTCATTGTCCTAGCATTGAATATTGGGTTTTAGTTTCTGCCTTTGGAATGTTTATTTAGGGGCTGGCCTTTGAAGCGTGGATCATATTCAGCAATTTCTGAATGAAAGCTTTTTAGTGTAAATGTAAAATAGTTGTTTTAATTCAGCCCTGCCCTTCTGCCACCACTGGAACCAGCTCTCTGTGGAGCTGGGGTTTGGCATTTACCAAGGAAGCTGTAAAGCTCTGACCAGTCCAAAGGAGCAAAACATGGGACACCAAATGCTCCTTTGGGGCTGTTCCAGCTGCTGGGCAGATGTTAACGAGGTCACTGGAGAAGGCAGAGCAGGCCCCCTCTGCTTTGGCTGTTGAGGAAGCGGCAGAGATTCCCACCAGTCAGGATGCCACAGGCACCACTTCTCCCTAGGGACACTGGCTTTAATTTTCTAGAACAGATATAAGAAATAACCATTTACTGAATTAGAGAATGTCACTGCCACTGAAACTGTTCATAAACTGCAATTCTAGTTTTGCTGCAAAAAAACTTTGCTGTAGTAGTTTACATTTTTATAACCTTTTGGTGTCTTGGTATGCTGGGTTTTGTCCATTAATTTGACGCTTCTCTGTATTTCTCTAGAGGAACCCTTTTTGTCAGCTTGGGTTTGCTTTGCAAATTTTGTAGCTGCCTATTAAGTGTGTTTTAAGGACATCACAGCTGTGCTCAGGGGTTGGGAAGAATTTGTCTTGCCTACAACTTAGTTTTGGGGTTTAAATCTCTTTTTTTCCAAGTATTATCCATATACTTCTGTTGCTTTTTAAGGAAGAATGTTATGATTCCCCATTTCCACGTAAAGTGTAAACTCCTTCTTTTTTCAGGATCCATTTGAAGAAACCCAACTAATTTGTACAACTAACTCACAGAATTAAAAGATAATAATGAAAAGTTCTGCTGTCAAACATCAGTTCAAGCACTTTATCTGTGTGTTGGGGAAGAACAGGAGGGGGTGGATTAGCAGGGTGATGGTCATGCTGCAGTTTGGTCCTTCTTAGAAACGAAATTGCAGTTGTGAAAATTGCATTTAACTTTATAATGACTCTAATAGGATTTGGAGCATGTCCTAATGGAATAGGTTGTTATCCCTGGAGGAGGAAATAAAATCCCTGTGGACCATTTCAGGCTGATATGAAATGGGCTTTGTGGTAAAATGTCCATTTTAAATACTGCTGGTAATCCAGGTTTGTAACTGAAATACGAGCTAGGGATTGTGCCCCCAGCATCCCTCCGAAATGGGTTATAAATGGAACTGCCTGGGAGTGCTGGAGTCAGGATTATATGAGATATGCTGTGACAGACTGGCCACTCTGCTTGGTTTGTGTTTGTGCGCTTTGGGCTGTGAGGAAGCTTCTGGAATGAGCAAACGCTTGTGTAGGGGAGGGCTGGAGATACACTCCGTGTCCACTTGGTCATGGACAAAAGTGTGGTAGGAAGGGGATGAAGAGGAGTGGCAGGAGGAGTGGCAGTGATTTCATGGGCTCACTTTGGCACTCCTGATTTCCAGGGGTCGAGGGCACTTGGAGGTGGCTGAGGAAGCGGAAATGGTACCTCAGTGTTGTGCTGGACATTTCCAATTTGGAATTTCAGCCCTTTGGCTGCCTTAGGCTGTTACTGAGGTTCCAATGCTGCTTCAGGAATAGCCCTGGAAGTGTTCCTGTCCCTGGAGGTGCCCAAGGCCAGGCTGGACATCGGGGCTTGGAGCACCCTGTCCGGTGGAGGGTGTCCCTGCCCATGGCAGGGGTGGCTCTGGATGGGCTGTGAGATCCCTTCCAACCCAAACCAGTCGTGGATTCAGTGACTTGGGAGTGTTTGGAGCCACTGGTTGGTCCTGTTCATTTTGGGTTTATTGGATGCTTTGCTTGGACCAGCAGCTGATTTTTAGGAAGAGAATGAGTCTTTTTAAATTACCTTTGCAACCTGTGTGTCTTTGTTTCCAAAGGAGACCATTCCTGTGCTCTTCCTGTACAGCAGGCCTACAGAGCCCTGGAATTCACTTCCACCTCCTTCTGGTCACCTGTACATGGGGAAGGGGACCCATGTCCAGCATCCTGGCACTGCTTTTTTCCCCAATTCGGAAATGTTTGGGGATTTTTCAAGGCACTGCTGAGACACAGCTGAAATTGCATGTAAATGATTGAATCCTGTTTCCACATCACCTTGGGTACAATTCCTGCTGCATGTGTGGAGTTCCTCAGCTCTTCCCATCCTTTTAGAGCTATTGGCTTAAAAAAGCATCTTATTTTTTAAATATTTCATCTTTATTGGGATGTAGCTTAGAAGTTTGACTCACCTGCTGATGTAGGTTGGGTTGCCTTATTTTTTTTTTTTTTTTTTAATCTTTTGATCACTGTTGTGATCAAAATATTTTCTTTGATCTCCACAAGGGTGGCAGGGCTCCCTGGGGGGTGTGAAATTCTGTTCGAGCATTTTGCCTTTTCAGGAGTTGTTCTGTGCTGACACGAAGAGGGGGCTGAGCTGCCAAGTCATCTTTGAAGTTTAATTGTGTGTTTGGGAACAGAGCACATGATCTTCCCTTACAGATCTGGTTTTCTGTGGTAATTGGCTCGTTTGCTCACTGGTCATCAATTGAACTTGTCTACCACAAACATCTGTACTTGCATTGTGTTACTGCTAAACACTGACATGGTTAAACCAGAAGAGTGTGTTTGGAAAGCATTTATTAATTCATTAACTGGGAAGTAATTGATAAAGTGAGCACTTCTCATGTTATTATCCCTTTGTGAGCAGCCTGGCATTTGCTCCATGAGCCAGAAAAGCAAAGTCACTTTGAAAAAATAACATGTTCAAATTCTTAATCTCCTAAATCAACACTAATTGAGAGCAGGTAGGAGAATATCTACTTCAGCTTCCATTTTTGTGTCAAAAAAATCCTGACTCCTACGATTCACATCCTCTTTCTGGATGACATCCCGAATTGGAGCAATATCAGTTGCCAAATATATTTGAGTTCTTTCCAAATGTCTTCATTACAAGTTAAACATTAGTGGAGAGCACAGAATCAGAACTTTCCTGTGGTACAGTTTGGGGATTCAGGGAGGCCCTGGCACAGGGTGCCCAGAGCAGCTGGGGCTGCCCCTGGATCCCTGGCAGTGCCCAAGGCCAGGCTGGACATTGGGGCTTGGAGTAGCCTGGGACAGTGGAAGGTGTCCCTGCCCATGGCAGGGGGTGGGATGAAATGATCTTCAAGGAACTGTCCAGCCCAAACCAGGCTGGCATCCCATGATGAGTTTTTCATACGTTTTTGTGCTTTTGGCGGTGGGTGCTACTGGCCTGTGTCTCTTTGGGTTCCTCTGGCAAGATTAATACGTGGCTAAGGAATTAAAACTCACCTGTAATGAATGTTCTGGAAATGGAAGCATTGTACATTCATGGAAAAACAACTTTTCCAATTCTCGTATTCCCCTTTTTCAGCTCTGCAAGCACTGCAGGAATCGATCCGTGCGTGTGAGGACAGCCGCAGGCAGAGATGGAAGGGAAATGAGAACATAAACTATTGATCAGGCAGGCTGAACAAAATGAGTCATTAGTTAAAAAGGGCTAACGATGAGCGGGCAATGATTGTCCCAGGCTGGCAGGGGATGATGCATGTGGGAAGGGCAGAGGCAGAGCGATGGGTTGGGTGAGGGATTGGCTGCAGTGCTGCCATGGTATTTATGCCATTTTTCAAGGCACTGCTGAGACACAGCTGAAATTGCATGTAAATGATTGAAACTCCACGGGCTCCGGAGATGGATTCAGGCTGGAGCACATCCAGGGGGTTGTGAGGAATTGTCACAGCAGAGCAAAGCAAACACGACTTGTTGAGCCGCCCAAAATAAGGCTGGGATACGGGAAGGGAGGGAGCAGTAGCACAGCTTGTAATAAATAACCATGCTGAGGATAAATACCAGGGAGGAATAAAAATCATTTTCATAGAGAATAAATTACAGCAATTTGGTGGCAAATAAATTCAGAAGAGAGTTTTCAAATGTCAGAGTTGTGTCTGGTGGTAGCAGCCATCAGAGAGTAAGCACAGAAATATCTCAACCTTTTTAAGGTGGAATTTATGGTGTGTTTGGTACGAAATTTTTGGGAAGTTGGTGTCTAAATTCACAGGCAGCTGGGCTCAAAAACCCCAGCCAGGTTTTTGCTCCCATGTGAGAGCTGGAGCAGTGAATGGACAGCTCTGTGTAGGTTTTCACCTTTACCTGAGAGTTAAACTACCTTCTTACTGTGAAGTATTTCCGTTTATTAATGTTCTCTTTATTCATTTATAATCCAAAACATGAGGGGGTTGGGGCGGGGGGGGAGGGGTGCTGCCCACCTCCAGCTGTTTTTAAAAGTATTAAATCCACCTACAAACCTTTGGGACCATTTCAGAGGAAGGAGTAAAACATGACCTAGGATTCCTTATCCACAGCACCAAAGAAACCCTGTTGGGAGGCCAAGTGTGTAAACTGTTTGTCTAAACCCCGTGGCCCTTCCATATTGACTTTCTTTGCTAAATATTAAAGGGCAAAAGGCTACGTTGGGCTTTCCTGGAACTCCAACAATCCGAGCTGCCAGCACAAGTCAGAGAATTGCCCTGTGTCTGGGAGCGTAGTAAACACAAATAAACAGGCTGGTGTTCTGTACAAAGAGGATACTCCAGGAATAGGCACCTGCAGGGCTTGGTGCTGCTGAGCCAGGTGAGTGCAGAGGCCCTGGATGCAGCTGGAGGCTTCGTGGAGGCTCCTGTAGGAGAAACTGTAACGTGTCTGTGCACCAGTCACTGGGGGCTGGTGTTCCCAAAAAAATCCCTATCTCTGAGTTTGTGTCATTTTAAATATATTTGACTGACTTAATCTGACTCTGAGGACGTAAGGACATTTAAAAGGCAGCCAAGATCCAGAGTAGCACCTTTGGTGCATGTTGTAAGTGGAGAACTTCTGTTCTTCACAGGATTCGCGTTCAGAGCTTCTGTTCTGCTGTGTTTTAAGTACACAGCTTCCCTCCTCTGTATCCATGGTATCACTGTGGGACAAAGGCACGTGGCTGCTCCTGGACATGCTGTTTCCTTGGCTTCCACAGGCCAGAGAAGAAACTCCTGGGATCAGTGCAGCATTCTCCGTTTGGTAACCTCAGCTCCTTCACAGGAGCACGAGGCCATGGTGCCCTGGGAAAGTTTCATCTCAGTTTTGTGTCCATTCATTTTTAAAAGTACTTTTTGATATAATTACCGCTTTTGTTTTTGTGTTGACTCGCACTCCCTGAGGTTTAACTTTGCACTTTATGCACCTCATTTATTCTTTCCATTTCTTCTTTCACGAAGTCTCAAGAAGTCATTCCCAATTGGCTGGATCCCAGGATGGTTTGGGTTGGAGGGGACTTTAGAGGTTGTGTCATTCCCAGCCCTCTGCCCGTGGGCAGGGACACCTTCCACTGTCCCAGTCTGCTCCAAGCCCTGTCCAACCTGGCCCAGATGCAATTCTGAAAACTCCCAGCTTGTGTCGGTGTCTGTCAAAGCTGAGCTGCAAATTCCTGCTGCCTTTGCTGCCACTCGTGCCCAAGGACCCCGTCCGTCTCTTGGTGTCGAGCTGGCTGTGTGTGAGCCTGTCAGGTCTCTTTCTCTGGGTGTAACATCATCTTCTTGTCTTTCTTCTTTCACCCTGAAGTTCCCCCCACGTTCCTGAAGCGCCCTGCGAACATCTACGCCCACGAGTCCATGGACATTGTGTTTGAGTGCGAGGTGACCGGGAAACCAACCCCGACCGTGAAATGGGTCAAGAACGGGGACATGGTGATCCCCAGTGACTACTTCAAAATCGTGGTAAGTGCACTGTCCATCTTGCTGGTTTTTAGGCTGTTGGCCTGTCAGTTCTCCTGCACATAGTCATGGAAATTGGAAATTCCCATTCTTTTATGGGACTTGCTTCCTGCTTTTGTCCTATTGATGTTTGGGGCCCTCAAGAGAAATGGTTGCTTGAGTCCCTTTAATGCACGTTGCTTATACTGTAAGAGCTGATGTCTTCATAGCTTGGGCTTTCCAGGAGAGTCAGGCACACAGAGTGACAAAATGCACTGTCAGAGTAGGAGCTCACCACGACCTGGCTGTGTGTGCTGCAGTCCGTGCTCTGTAAAAATTCCAGTTTCAAGCAGGAGCTGCAATGGAAATGTAACTGAGGTGTGGGTGGTGAGTTTGGCACATGGGTGCTTCTGCAGGGAGATTTTAGATGCCGTGGAAGGCGTTATTGAGACATAGGTGAGAAATGAATGGCTGTGTAACTGGGTGTACCTGGATTGTGGGGCTGGGAGGTTCAGTCAGTGCCCAAAATACCACCAGAATGGCTGGGGAAACGTTAGGATTTGCCGGTGCTTTGTGATGCTAGAAAATGACAGCCATTAGTGAGAGCTTCTGCTGCTTTTGATCCCCTAGAACAGAGGATTCAGTGCCAGGGAGGTGAAATCTGGGAACTCCAAAAACCTTCCCAGGTGCTGTCAGAAGTTTCTCCTGCCACAGTAATTGCCGTGCTGACACCGTTGGTTTGGCAATTGCAGCCCATTTCTAAGTGTTGTTTTCTCCCTTTGCTCCTCAGAAAGAACATAACCTGCAAGTTTTGGGGCTGGTGAAGTCTGATGAAGGATTCTATCAGTGCATTGCAGAAAATGATGTTGGAAATGCACAGGCTGGAGCCCAGCTGATAATACTTGACCTTGGTAAGATAAACTGGGACAGCAGAGAGCCAAAAATAGGGAGGGACCATTCCAAGGGACCTTTCCCACATGGGGGGTTCTGTCAGTAACTCAGCTCGAGCAGGGTGATTTTTTTAAAATGATGAGTGATCCAGTCTTGTTTTCTGAACACCCAGTAAGGAGAATTTAAGGAATTCTACAGGATTCACCCTGTAGTTTGAATACTACTTGGTGCAATAATAAACCGTGGTCAGAAATGCTACATGCTGAGGTTTACAAGCAATAGCAGAATAGCCAAAAATGAAAATAGTCACTAAAATAAATCACAAACCTGGAAAAGAACTCCTTATGGAGCACACCCCAAATCACGTATTTTATATCAAAATCATTCCAGTGTCAGAAGCTTTTTTCTGCTATTAGTGTAAGAACCAGTGAACTTTGTCATTCCTGCAAACAGCAGCTGCACATCTGGTGGGTTACAGCTGCAGTTTAGGTAAATATTTGTCCCCGTGCTCCAGTCAGTGGAACTCCTGCCAGTGCTCCCTGTACAGGGTGCTGCATTGCATGGCTGGGGTGGCAAAGCAGAACAACTGGTGTTATGACTGAAGACCCAAAAAAAGAGGTACTGCAAATATCATCACTAAGGCATCAGCTTGTTTTGCTCTTTCAGGTCACACGGTTCTGAAAAATAATTTCTAAGAGACCGAGGAAGAAAACCACTACTACAGAGGATGAGGGGAGACTAGTCAGACAAGAAAATACTAAAGCTATACTGGGGAGGGACTTTGTGTTGTCTTTTTGGAAGGGGATTGTTTTAAATTCTAATTTCTTTCTTATTTGGATGGAGAGGATTTAGGAGAAACAGTCTTACCTGTGGCTGAAGGTTTGATGGAACTTCACACCTGTGGTTTGAAGAGGTGTGAATCTGCTGTCCCTGGGTTTGGTGTCCAGTGTGCAGAGAGTAAACTTAGGAATGAGCCATAAAGAGAGATTTCCCATTTATTTTCCAGTTGTTTTGTAGAGTAGCTGTGCACTTATCATTTCCTCTGAATTCCTGTTTGGATCTGGGTGTGTTTCACTGCTGGCTGAAGAGCCACAGGTACTCCCCACAATGATTTGGGGAATGCAGGGTGCCCTCTCCTGGGGTCAGGAGCTTTAATGCCTTGGAGCAGTGTCAGGAATCTGCATCCAGCACTGCCCTGCTGTCATCATATTGCCAGAAAAATTATTAAAAGTAATTTAATTTCTGCTCTGTGCATTAATCACCTGAGTGGTTTGCAGCCCTTTCCAGCGGAAGCATTATTCCATATTCTGCACGTTTGAAAACTCTGGATAATGAATGGCCTTGGCTTTGGGAGCCCTGCCCAAGCCTGTGCTTGCACCCAGTTCCCAGCAGTGGTTTCTAAATGACTCTCACTGTTGTTATTGGAGTTCCTGTGGTCTCACTCCTCTTCCTTTCCCTCCGCTGCTGTTTGTCCAGTGGTTTCTCCTTCCTGCTCCGCTCCGGCACCTCCTCAAGGACTTTGCCTCACAATGTCCTTTCTCTTTTGCACGCTGCCAGAGGATTTGGGATGCAGTGGTGGAGTCTCACTGTGGGTGTGGAGACACACCCCGAGGCCCTGGAGCTCTGGGGCCATTGAGATGCTGTTCTCCAGCAGTGGGACACCCCCATGGAACACCTCTGAGGGGACATGGAACTGTGCTGTGCAGGGGGGTGTGACAAGGGGTGCCATGAGGAATGAGTGTGATCTGTGAAAACTGGCAATTCACCGGTGGAGGAAATACAGATATTTGGGTTTAAAATACCTTCTCTCAATCCGTGAGCAGGGGAGAAGGAAACTCTTCTGGGAAAGAGGGAGAAGGTATCAGTAGTCGCAGCTGGCTTGGTTTGAAAATTCAAACCCCTAATTTGAGCAGAAACTATTTTGAACATTTCAATCATTAATTCAGAAAGCTTTTTTAAAAATTATTTCATAGCTGCTGATGAGAAATGCCAACTTCGCCAATTTGAAAAGTAACTTCAGTGAGAAAAATGTTGATTAAGTGTTCATCAAAGGTCTTCCCAGTTAGCAGCGCTTCCCTTCCCGTGCTGTTCTGTTTGCTCCTTCCTGCTGGAATTGGCAAACATCTGGCTATTTACAAACCATTTCTCATTAGCCCTTTTGCTTATCAAATTGATCTTGGATGAACTAAATGCAAATGAGAAAGTGGAAGCCCTGGGGAGTTGCTTGGGGAGGCCACGTGAGTTCTCTCATCCAAGTGAAGCCCCACATCTGTGTTTTGTGCTCCTGGAAGGCTGTGTAAGTTTGAATTGCAGTGAGGGAAAAACATTTGTCTGCTACAAAGGGAGGCTGGCTGTGTTTGGACAGATTTCTGACTTGGGGGGAGCAGGAATTTGGAGATTCACCTTCTGCACAGCGTGGGCACAGCCACACAGAAACCTGTATAGAGTCTATCTGTGACTCTCATCTCCTGCAGTGAGCTTAATATAATCATTGATCAGACATAACATCTTAGGCTGGGCTTTTTTGTGTTTGGAGTGAGTTCTGGGTAGCTTTTAGTACATAAGAAAGTTAATTTGTGGAAAATGTTAAAGCAAGAATCGACTGGCAGAAGTGAAAGGCTTCTTGAGTGGCTTTTCTTCTCAGCTGTGGTAATTCTGTTAATAAATCTAGAAAAGTTTGCACCTCGGAAGGGATTGGCCATACAGAGTCCACAACTCCTGCTTTTTCAGGAATACATGAAAGAATTGTGGCATTGAGAGGAGAGATTTTTAGGACAAGTGTTTGTAATTGAGAAGCTTGGAAGGATAGAAGAGGGAGGAAGATTTGGGTCAATGGTCCGAGTTAAATCCTCTTTATCCCCTGTACTGGACACCAGGTGTGGAATTCTGCAAGGGATTTGAAAAGCCTCTCATGTGCTTTCCAAGCACTTTGGGGTTTGAAGCTGTGTCCCTGTTTCTCAGACTCTGGCCCTGGACACTCAGGGCCTTTCAGAATTTCGCTGGAGCTGTGGCTCTGCTGCCTGCTCTGCCTTTCAGAAGAAGGAAGTTCCTCAATGACCTCATTGCCCTGCACTTGCATTTCTCAGTCTCGATGCTCCTCTCCTTGCCTCCTTGATGAAGAGATGAGTGGTTTGATGTCCTGCAGGCGCCCCCACAGAGGACTCCTGCCTGTCCCAGAACCTCCGTTGTGTCTTGGGAACGCCTTTCTCAGCAACCTCAAATTTCTCCTCCCTCTTTTTTATACAAACCCAGCTTGCTTTACTTCCAGTCCTCATTGCTCAGCCCCTGAGTGTCCCAATTACAGGGCAGATACACTTAATTACAGCAGAGCCATTCCTTGTCATCACTTGTACAGCATTTCTGTGTGTGCTGAGTGAGACCCTCGGGTAACGGAGGCATTTGGGGTTTCTTGGTCCTGTAACCCGGCCTTGTCCGGGGAATCTGGCCCTGCTCACGCTGCCATGTGGGGACTGGGAAAAGAACAGGTGGCAACAAGTAGGAGGAGGGAGGCAGATGGTTCCCTGTCACCCTGTGTGAAAGGCATTGACGAGTACTCAGGCACCGGGGAGAAACAGGAGCGATGCCTGAACACTGGAAAGCACAGCCCTGGACTGTAAACAAATATGCCACGTTCTGGGAGAACAATTCCAAACCATTTTGAAATTTTTCTTTTGAAATCATTCTTTCAGACGCATGGGGTCACCTTCAGAACTGCAGGGGGGTGCTTTGTGGGGCTTTTGTACTTTACACCACAAAAGTGGGTTTTTTCAGTATATTGTCAATTGTTCAGGAGTGAGATCTGGGAGTGAATGAGTTGGGTACTGTGTGCTGTACTACTTGGTGCTGTAGGAACCATGTCAGGATTGTTTGCAGTGGAACTACCCATTTCTTTAAACTGAGTTTTTTCATGAGAAAAGGTCTCTGTCCAAGCAAAGGTATCGTACATATGCTTAATTACTCCCAGCATGGGAAGCAAGGAGGAGGAATTAGAAATCTGTGTGTAGTTGTAGAGCTGTGAGGCTTTGGGATCGTGGAGACATCTGGGGATGGCTCCAAGGGATGGGTGCAGGTTCTTCAGGAAGGAGGGGGCAGGGAAGCAGGGAACTGGGTCACACTTGAGGGCTGACTCCAATGTTTCATCGCTTTGGAGAGGGTGATGAGCCACCTGGGAGCTCTGGCACAGGGATCAGTGGATGGAAGGGCAGCAGGGTCCTGCAGGGCAGGGAGGAGATGGAGCTTTTTAACCCAGCCCTGGCACTCGTGTGGGTTTCAAGCCATGGGGGTGTGCTGGGGTGGCAGCTCCGTGTGTGACAGGCAGCACAGGGAGTTTCTGGAGTACTGCAATTTGTTGTCTGTGTCTGGCTGGCCAGTGGAGCTGAGAATTCCAGCCTTGAGCTTTCAGACAGGAGGCTTTGGCTTGTTTGGGATATTTTTGGTAGGTTTCCATGGGAGACTGTTAGTGGACAAGAGGCAAACCATTTGATCCTGAAGGACCAGAGCACGGGAGCCTTTTCAAAGCACAGCAATGGTCTGCTCCACAGGGCAGGGCTGAGTGTGTGTGTCCAGGAGACCGGGAGGGATAAAGAAGGAGCTGCCAACTGGGCTCCAACACTGAGTGAAAGCACAGAGAATCCAGAATCAAAGGCAGAAAATGGCCTGGATGTGTAGGGATGTAGGAAAGGCAAAGCTCAGCTGGAGCTGGAACCTTTTCGGGGAAGGTTATGGAGGCCGTGTTATGGGTACATGAGAGGGATGATGACTGGGAAAATCCAGCATGGATTTGCCAAGGGCAAACTGTGCCCAGCTGTTCCCGTGGCCTTCTGAGATGAAATGGTTGGACCTGTGCTTGAGAGAAGTGGATTTTGTTTGCTTTGCCTTTGGTGCTGTCCCCAGGGGTATTCCTGAAACTAAACTGGGGAAATCCAGACTGGACGGTGGGATGTGTGGGCAGCTGTGGAAACTGGGAGCATGTGAGGTACTGGATATGCTGAGTTTGGTTAACCCTGGACACCCTGCTACTGCTCAGGCAGGGATGGGGACGCAGGGCAGGTGGTGGTGGCAGGGAAAAGCTGCAAACGAGGGAATTTCTGGTCCCAGAAAGCAGTTTCCCCGGGAGGGGAGCTGCAGTCCAGCAGGCTGCCCAGGGAGCTTTGGGAATCTCTGCTCTTGGAGATACTCAAGGCACATCTGGACAAGGCCCTGAGCAGCCTGGCTGAAGGTGACTCTGCTCAAGGGGGGTTCAGGTGAGCTCCCAGACCCCCAGAGCTGGTCCATGGTCCTCACACCCTGTGAGGCAGGGTGGGGATGGACCCTCTTGGTGTTGGTGCTCTGCATGGAATGGCCAAATCTGACAATTCCATGGGATGTGTTTCCTGCTGTTCTCCTTGGGAGAAACACAACTGCCTGGTGTTGATGGCAGTCTGACATCACAAACGACGTTTGATTCAAGTCTGACACCACTGGATGATCTCAATTCCTCTGCTGAGTCGCATTCCATGGATCCTAATTCGGAGGGAGTTCTGAAGTCCTCGTTCATTGCCCTACACTGGTGCTTTCTTTAAGCAATTGAGTTCTGTCCAGGCCAGTTGCTGCAGAAACAATTCCATTTCATGTTGGTACCTCTCTGCCAGGGTTTGGCTGTGAGCTGTGTCCAGTCTTGGAGCACTGAAAGGAGCTGGGTGGGCTGAGGGCTTCTCTGACCCCCAGAAAGGTGGAGAACATCAGGAATCTGATCCAAGTTTCCCAAAGCCAGCATGCTTCAGTTAAGATTGTGCTGAAAATCTGTCATTTCTGTACTGCAGATGGTACTGGACTGTTGGAGGTCACTTCAGGCTGACTTGGAGATTCCCATTCCTTACGCAGAGGCCATTTCAGCTTCCCTGCACTGACTGAAAAGATTCCCAGCTATAGTTGGATGTCAAAGGCAACGTCAAAAGCCTTATTTCAGTCAGGGTAGATGAAATACGCAGTGTTTTCCATAAGTGTGAGTTTCATTATGCTGTTGTAGGAGGCAAATAGAAGTTCTTGTTGACAATTTTTGGCTCCTGCTGAAAGAAATGTAAAAGTTGGCACTAACAGGCCAACTGTGCTCTGCTTTGAAAAGCTCAGTTACACATTTGGGTATTTGCCATGTGTAAAAAATCACATGAATAGGGCCTTGCCTGGTTCAAGCCCCGAGGCAGACTCCTGTCATGTCACCCATCAGGACCTATTTTGGATGATTTCACAGATATCAGATGTACCTTCTCAGGCTCTCTCACTTGTAGAGGTGATGCTTTAGAGTATTTTTTAGTCACATATTGTGAATGAAAGCATCCTCAGTCCATGGAATTCTGTGGAGCTCTTGGAGACTACAGAAGTACTTGAACAATCTGCAGGGTGTTGTGAATGAAATGCCAGAGCAAGATAAAAAGAGTTTTTGGAATAATAGAGGAGGACTTTGGGCATTCCTCTGCAAAGTCCTGTGCGTCTTCTCTCAGACAGAAATGTTCTCATGTTCCTTCTGCCTTGTCCAATTTTGCATGTCTTAATGAAGGAAAATGGGAACAGGTCCCTGTGGTTTCCAGGTGTGGCTTTCAGGAGTCTCAGTATCCACCAGGGAAGAAATGATTCGTAGATGAAAACTGAGCAGGGAGGCTGCAAAGCCTTGCAGACAAAAATTGACATTTTCTGTCAAGAGGAGAAAGTACTCAAAGGAGTGAACTGTGGGTTTTGGGGAGTGGGAGATGGTGGTGGACCTGGGCTGGAGCTGGGTGTTCAAGGTCCCTTCCAGCCCAAAGCAGCCCGTGGTGCTGGGAGAGCAAGGTGTGTGCTGAGGGCACTGCCTCTGCTGGGCTGGAGACCGGGGGAGATGGGGAGAACCTCTGCTCTGATGGAGGGGGAAGATCTGAAAGTGGAGAATGGAAAATCCAGCGGGATGAGCATCATCAGAGCCACGAGTAGCAGGGGAGCCTCCTCCCTGCTTTTGTCTGGTTTATATCCACACATCCCTGTGGGTTTCCACTCACCAGGGTTAAGGTTTGTCCCTAGAAAGCTTTAAAAGCAGCAAATGTCGAATTCTGACCTATGCTTGGTGAGCACTTAAGAACTCCTGGCAGTGCTGGGGCTTCCCAGAGCCGAGAGCGTTCCCGAAGTCCCTGCCTCCATCCCGGCCCTCCGGCATCCACCCGGCGTCAGATGGATGGTGCAGGAACAGCTTGGAAGCCTCATTTGGAGAGTTGTGCTTCAGGAACATAAACAGCATCTGAAATCACAAACTGACTTCAAACAGTCACAGCCAAAGCCAAGCTCAGGGAATGTTTTGTACTGGTTGTGTACACTCCAGTGCTAATTTTCTGTAAACACAGCAGTGTGTGCTCCTCTTTAGTGCTGAAAGAGTGGGGTTTTTGGGTTTAATTTTGATTTTAATTTACATTACTTAGCTATTATTCCTCAGGGAAAGGCAGCATTTGTGTTTCTCATGGCTGCATGTCTGTTCAAAATGGCCTGGGAGCTGTTTGAATTCAGTCACTTCCATTTCTTGACTCAATTCCTGTTTAATAAGTGATCTTTATTTATTCCCTGTTTATGGGCCCTGCTTATATATAGTCTTACTGAGAAGCAGAACTGATTAAACCACCCTGGATCCCAAACTTCTTCAACATTTAACTTGATGAAATGGGAGCTAAGCAGTTCTCAGTAGCCTATTCATGTTTAAAGCTGGCACAGGCTTTGAATAAATTGCTCTAATTTAGATTAAATTAAGAACAGATTAATGTTTGCCAGCGTGCCGTGAATCGCAGGGAGGCATAACAGCATTTATATTGTGCTTATTAGTTTTCATTTCTTGTTTTATGACTGTATTTACAGTTGGCTTGGCAAAGAAATGGGAACCTCCTGATGGAATTCGTACGGGGTCAGGCGCCGTGACTTCGGTTTGGGCCCCCAGACAAAGGGCTGTGGGGATGCTGCTCGTGCAGCTGTGCTTGGGAACACGGCACTGGCACCTTGAATTTTGGTTTTCACCGGGGGAATTAATGGCTAAAAGGTACTTGAAGAAATTCCATGTCTTGTTGGGAAAGGAATGATCCATAAGGAATGGTCAGTGGAGGCAGAGCAAGGGCCTGTAGGAGTGAAAAGCTTCAGTGTGTTATGACAAATACACAACACACATTAATACATGTTTGCTGTCCTCCACCTGCATTATTCCATATTTATTGTCCCTCTGCAGAAGTGCAGTGAGGTAGGATGTGTATGGAAGGCTCTGAGTCCATTTTATCTCATCTCCTCTGGCTAATCCTGAATTCCCGAGAGAGTTTCTCAGCCCCATAAAAGTCTCTTGGCCACCAGAAAGGCTGATTAATAACAGCAAATGCACCTCCCTCAGCAGCACTGAAATCCACCCATTCCAGTTATGTTTATCCTCATACTCTATATATTCCTGGCAGCTTGGCTGGATGATGTCATGTCAGGAGTGCTTTTTCCTGGGAACAAAGCGGTGCCGCTCCGGACACGAGCCCAGCTCCGGCTGTGGGGTGATGGCTGGTGGCTCCTCTGCCTGGCTCTGGCTCCTGTTACAGGGGAAAATACAAATAACCAGGGGCAAGAGCAGCCACTGCAGTGCATCACGAGGGCTGTTGTTTTCAGTGGCTTTGCTTTTTCCATCCCGGGATGAGTGGAAGGGCAGGATTAGCTGCAGCTTGATATCCGTCACAACTACCAAAGGCATTTCCTCTGCCTCTATTCCTCACATCCAGGGCTGTGAAGATTGACAGAAACACCCTTAATTTGTAATTGATCCCAGGCTCGTGTTGGAAAGGAAAATATCAGATTTTGTCAGTCTCGCACCAGCGGGGAGAACAAACGGGTGGGGTTGGTCTTAATTGGTTGCTTATATTTCAGAGTTGCTAAATTATACAGGAATAGCAGAGACAGCTGAATGCCATTTGGAGAGAATGAGAGGATTGGTTTTCACTTGGGCTGAGTGGGGAACAGGACTGAGGCTGATGAAGATCTGGAGCTGGCAGAATCCCCTGGTACTTATTGATGGGATAACCTGCATGGGCTCGTGGGCTTTATTCCCTAAGGAAATGCCATAAATCTGACAAAGAAATGTAATTTATAATAATGTGTGTTCAGTATTGAAACCAGCTGTAAAATGTCACTGTTCTCACTGCCATAGAAGAGCCTGGAGTGGGGATTTCTTGTTCTCCTGGTTGTTTCCCCTCTCCTATTGTCTCTCTTCTCCCCAAAAAGAAACTGGTAATTGTGGATCCAGAGCCTTTAAAGGACAGATGGAATCTGTGTGGTTTTCTGGTGACACACCAGCACTGCAGGTGCTGAAGGAAAAGAAAGAAGGAAGAAAGTCACGCCTGGATCCAGATCACAGCTGACTGGGGATGGGCATTCCGCCTTGGCCCTTCTTCAGCACCAATTTACATTTACAAACTGCTTTAAAAACTTGGGGTTTAGGCATTTTTAACAGTGGTCAGTGACTACAGCAAATCCACATTTAAACGTTGCACCTCTTGCTATAAACCCCGTCATGTACTTGGGGTTTATTGGGGAATAACCTCCAATTCTTGTGTGCTGGGAAGTGCACACCAAATTCCCAAGCCTCTGTGCTGGGAAAAGCAGTTGTATTCTTAAAATACTCACGGGCTTCACTTTTTCTGTTAGAATTAGAAACAGGAGGAAGTGAGTGAACACTACAGCTTTAAAAACAGAAAGGAAAAAAGTGTTATTTAAGAGTTTATAAGATTCCCAAATATCTTGGTACTCCTCTAGTTCCTATAAAAATGGGTGGGTGTGAGGTGGGCAGCGAGGAGCCTTTAGCTCCTCCTAAAGGTGGCCTTTAGCAGAGGAATCCAGTGAAAATTAATAAAATATCCAGTCCCACATCTAATAGTGCTGCTCTGCAGGTGGTTATGGGCTAAAAGAGGAAAGGGGAGCTTGAGGGGTACCTTCTCTCCCTTAAAAATACTGATTGTGTAGATATAAACCTAAATGGAAGGAAAATAGAGTATGGTAGGTAAGTGTAAGAGACAAGTAGTTAAATAAGCTGTTAATAATTAGTTTTAATAAGTTTTTTAAAGAGCTTGGAGAAATAAGGACAATTTTGAGTACAAGCAGCTTGTTCAGCCTCATCTGCTGCAGCTGCAGTTTGGCAGAGTTGGTGCTGCCGAGTTATTCCAAGTGTCAGCAGCTCCCAGACAGAAGGAAAAGATCTCCCACTTCCAAGGTGTTTCTTGGAGAAAAGCAGCCCTGGACAGCAGCAGCGTTTGTGTTCTGTGGGTTCCTTTGTTTCAGGTCAGGCTGTTACTGTGCTGTTGCTTTGAAAATACATCCTGAAACAGTTGAGGCATGCTCATGGAATCGCAGGGTGGTGTGGGCTGGAGGGACCTTAAAGCCCATCCTGTCCACCCCTGCTGTGGCAGGGGCACCTCCCACTATCCTGGGGTGCTCCAAGCCCCGTCCAGCCCGGCCCTGGGCACTGCCAGGGATGTGCTGGTGCTGCTCTGCCAGCACAGCAGTGATTCCTGCACTGCCTGCAGGATTATTGGGGATTATTGTGCACTCCCAGAGCTCCCAGCACTGCTGAGCCCTTCCCTCGGGAGTGCCAGCTGAGCATCCCTGCGGGTGCCACAAGGGAGAGGTGGGAAGGGAAGAGGTCTGTGCAAGGGCACCAGAGGAGTTGTTGGCAGGGCCTGGGGGAACCTCAGAGCGATCCTGAACTCCTCGGCTGTGCCGTGGCTGTGCAGAGCTGAACCCTTTGACAGGACACGGGGTTTTATTCTCCCTGCTCCGCAAAGGCTGTGCCTGAGCAGAACTCGCTTATTTGGGAATAAAGTCACAGCTCTGCTGCTGTTATTAAAGTCAGATTGCAGAATGCTCTTGCAGGCTCTGCTGCTCTCAGGAGATTTTTTAATTCTTCAGAGGAGTTCACGTGATGAATGTTTACAGTAAGAGAAGACCCTGGCCAGGGTTCTTTGGGGGCACTTCCAGGCAGTTTCCCTGCCTTGAGTTCTATATGTGGGTTTTGTTTTGTGTTTTTGATTCTTTTTCTCAAGGAGGAGTTGTTAAAAAAATATTAATTTTTTTTAAAACATTGAATATTCACTACTGAATTTGAAGGTCATACCCATTATTTTGCAATGTGTGTTATGGTTTGAATTTCTTTCCAATGACAGAATGTGTTTCAAAGCAGTTTTAAACTCCTCGGGGACAGGTGAGGTGTGTTTGGCTTATTTCCCTTTTTTTAATAACCTAAGTCTCATGACCAAAATCCCTGCAGGACTTTTTTCCTTTGCATCCTCCCCTGGAGCACTGGGATGTGGTTGGAACCAGGGGGTTCCTGCTCCATTTCCCTGGAGCACGTCAGCAGGGCTGTCACGCCTTTTTAAGGGTTGTTTTATGAGACAGGAAAAAATCAAATTGTTTCCTCTACACCAAAGCATTTCATGGTGAAACGGGAACGGGAGGAGGGCTCGTTATCAGGAGGGGTTTTATGACTTCCTTTGAAACACAGGCTCCCAGTCAGAATGTGTTTATCACTGTATTTATATATCCCCATTGATTGAGCACCCAGCAGTGTCCGTTCACAATGCAAAACAGAACCAAATAAATGCCTAAAAATCAGAATTGCCAAGTGTCAGTTAAACACTTGCTTGTTCTGGATTTTTGGGGAGTTTTCTGCAATGCTGTGCATTGAGTGAAGAGTAAATAACAGCTCTCGATCCCAGTGGTGATGTAAATTAATCTAAGCCAATTAAAAATTAAAAATAAGGCGTTTTGCCCGCTCCGGGCTAAATGTGTCAGCACAGAGGAATAAATAAGGAAGCATCTCTGTTTCATTTATGAGGAAAACAAGGGATATTGGTGGGGGAGGGTCTGTTCCTCAGGGTGGGGGTTGAATTTGGGTTTTTAAGTGTGTGAGGGACAAAATTGATTCCAAGTGTTGAGTCGGGTTCTTGTCCTCAAACCTCTCCCTTGAGTGAGATGATCCAGGGGAATGCTTGTGTGGGGTCAGCTCCTGGGCCCATGTGCTCCATGTTTCCCATGGTTCCTGCAGGATTCATTCCCACATGGATGCCCTGGTCTGTGGTCCCTGTGGTTCCTGCAGGATTCATTCCCACATGGATGCCCTGGTCTGTGGCTCTGTGATTCCTGCAGGATTCATTCCCACAGGGATGCTCTGCTCAGTGGTTCCTGTGGTTCCTGCAGGATTCATTCCCACATGGATGCCCTGGTCTGTGGCTCTGTGATTCCTGCAGGATTCATTCCCACATGGATGCCCTGGTCTGTGGCTCTGAGATTCCTGCAGGATTCATTCCCACATGGATGCCCTGGTCTGTGGTCCCTGTGATTCCTGCAGGATTCATTCCCACATGGATGCCCTGGTCTGTGGTCCCTGTGGTTCCTGCAGGATTCATTAACACATGGATGCCCTGGTCTGTGGCTCTGTGATTCCTGCAGGATTCATTCCCACAGGGATGCTCTGCTCAGTGGTTCCTGTGGTTCCTGCAGGTTTCATTCCCACATGGATGCCCTGGTCTGTGGCTCTGTGATTCCTGCAGGATTCATTCCCACATGGATGCCCTGGTCTGTGGCTCTGAGATTCCTGCAGGATTCATTCCCACATGGATGCCCTGGTCTGTGGCTCTGAGATTCCTGCAGGATTCATTCCCACATGGATGCCCTGGTCTGTGGCTCTGAGATTCCTGCAGGATTCATTCCCACATGGATGCCCTGGTCTGTGGCTCTGAGATTCCTGCAGGTTTCATTCCCACATGGATGCCCTGGTCTGTGGTCCCTGTGGTTCCTGCAGGATTCATTCCCACATGGATGCCCTGGTCTGTGGCTCTGAGATTCCTGCAGGATTCATTCCCACATGGATGCCCTGGTCTGTGGCTCTGAGATTCCTGCAGGTTTCATTCCCACATGGATGCCCTGGTCTGTGGTCCCTGTGGTTCCTGCAGGATTCATTCCCACAGGGATGTCCTGCTCAGTGGCTCTGTGATTCCTGCAGGATTCATTCCCACATGGATGCCCTGGTCTGTGGCTCTGTGATTCCTGCAGGATTCATTCCCACAGGGATGCTCTGCTCAGTGGTTCCTGTGGTTCCTGCAGGTTTCATTCCCACATGGATGCCCTGGTCTGTGGCTCTGTGATTCCTGCAGGATTCATTCCCACATGGATGCCCTGGTCTGTGGCTCTGAGATTCCTGCAGGATTCATTCCCACATGGATGCCCTGGTCTGTGGTCCCTGTGGTTCCTGCAGGATTCATTCCCACATGGATGCCCTGGTCTGTGGCTCTGAGATTCCTGCAGGTTTCATTCCCACATGGATGCCCTGGTCTGTGGCTCTGAGATTCCTGCAGGTTTCATTCCCACAGGGATGTCCTGCTCAGTGGCTCTGTGATTCCTGCAGGATTCATTCCCACATGGATGCCCTGGTCTGTGGCTCTGAGATTCCTGCAGGTTTCATTCCCACAGGGATGTCCTGCTCAGTGGTTCCTGTGATTCCTGCAGGATTCATTCCCACATGGATGCCCTGGTCTGTGGCTCTCTGTCCAGCTGTGCTTCCCTCAAGGTGTTGGTCCCAGCGCTGTCGTGTTTCTCTTCCTGACACATTTCCAAAATCACACACCAAGTCCTGCAGTTTAAATTAGCTCACGAAGAGTAATTAAGTCGACAAAATCCTAAATTGGAGGGGGTTTTATGTCAAGCAGGCGTGGATCTGTGTCTTACACCAGGGAATGGGGGTGACGGTGGCTGTCGTTGGAAATCCAGGAGCTTCAGGATTCAGATTCAGGACATTTATGTTCATTCTATAAAGCAGAAATTACTTTCCACCCTCTTCTTTCCACGTCTGTTCAGTCTCTGTTCCAGCTTTGCACGCAAGCAGCGATTGGTGGAGGAACAGAAGTCCCAGAGATTTCTTTAAATGAGTTTTTCCAAGGGAAGGAGTTAATTCCATCATTACAGCTGATCTGGTGAGACCAGCTTCAGCACTGTGGCCGTTTGTCCTGAGAGGAATTATTAGGGCCAGGTAACATGGCTTTCTCTGAGTGTGGTGTCACTCAGGGAACAGCTGGCAATAACAAAGTGATCCCTTCTGTTGGAAATTTATGTTTTAAGCATTTGAACAAGGACAGCAGTTGGATACATGTAAAAACAAGGGGGGGAAATAGGAGAGCAGGCAGAATTTTGAAGGGTGGTGTGTAGTGTGAACTTACCAACTTCGTTATTTCGTGCTTATTATTGCACTGCAGCCAAATGCTGCTGTTAGTTTTAAATACAATGAGCATAACGAAATCAGTGGGATTTGTCTCTGACTCTTTGAAGCATCACAGCTGCTTAATCCTGATCCAAGTTGAATCCTTCCATCGGGACTCCATGAACCAAAGTTCAAACTGAGAACGGCGCATTAGGTAAAAGAAAAAGTCTGAAAGTCTTTATCACCTTTCTGGAATCAGTTAAATGGATTTATGGGAAAAATATTATGTATTGAGTACACAGTTTTATATGAATATCCCAAGTGAAAATTGAACATTTTGGTGTCTCTGAGGTATTTTTTTCTTAAGGAATACAGTTCAAATATTAGAGCTGTTGAGATTGGAATGTCCTAGGTAATTTTTTTCCCAACAGATTTGTTGGCAAAATAGTTATTTGCTGTTTTTAATTGTAGTAGATCTTTGTTGCTGAAATAATGTTTCAAATCTGTTTCAGATCTCTAAAACCCACCCTGAAGTCCTTCCAAGGAGGACCTTCTCTTCTCCTCCTCTCTGTATTAACTGGTGTCCCTGTTCCTCGCTGTCCCCATGAGTGATTCCCATGGGGAGGGTGCTTCTCGTTCTCCCCTTGCTGGACCCATCTCCCCCCTCGGAGGGTTCATGGACACAGCTGACATTCCCAAACCATTCCTGCTCCTTGCCCTCTGATTGCAGCTCAGGGAGTCTTGGATCTCAATGTCTCTGGGCTGAGGGATGCACTGGGGTTCCTGTGGGATGTTCGGGGTGAGAGCTGCTCCAAAGCTCCATCGGATGCAGGCCCTGGGCTCCAGGAACACCTGGATCACCCTCCGGTGCCTCTCCTGCTTCCAGAATTCCCAGCACTCTCCTTGGGCAGGTGCCGTAACCAGGACTTGCAAACACTTGGAGGTGGCCAAAATAGCCTAAATGTGGCCTTTGACCAGTTCTTCAAGTGTTTGTGCATCTGAGTCCCTGCGCTTCCACAGCCCTTCAGAGGCAGCTGGTGCCAGTGCCAGGTGGGCACCCAGGGGATTGGAGGGTCCTCGGTGGTTCAGATAAGGCCGGAGCAGATAACATTCCTGTTCCCCTTTGTGTGGAGCCGATGGTATCGCTGGAATGTTGTTGCCAAACAGGAGGAAGCCGTGGATATGCCAATAACCACCAGAGCGGGGAGGGCAGGAAAAGGGAAATCTGAACCGGAGGGGCCGGACAACACGGAAAGTATTTCCAATGATTCCGTAACGACCAGAGCGTTTCAGGCGTGGCAGAGCTGTTTGGAAAAGGTCTCCTGGGTCCCCTGGGTGGTGGCCCTGGAGCAGCTCTCGGGCACACTCCGACTCTTTGTTATCCCACAGTTTTCCTGTGAGATGAAAAGCTGGGATCACACCAGTGCACCCACCCCGTGGGCACTTCACCTCTTGGACATCACCAGCCCAGTGCTGGGGCAATTCAAACCTTGTTACTGATTGATCCAAGTCCAAATCCTTGGGGGTGTTTGTGCACCCTGCAAAGTGTTTTGATAAAATAGCTGTAATATTTGATGTCTGCTCAGAAGGAGCCCTGGAAAGGGCAGCTTGATAGAGGGGCTTGAGGATTGGAATGTCCTCTCACCCTGGGTCCCTGGGATTCCTGCAGGGCTACCTTGGCTGGCAGTGTTGTTGTCACACTGGAGCAGCACAAACACAGATTCCTGTGTCTTGGAATGCCATAGGACGTGGGGAAAACCATTTCCATGGGGAAAATTATTCCTAGGGCAAAGTTTAAAGATTCTGCTTCTCATCTTCCTGGGAATTGCTGCCTGCCCTGCAGTGGCCGGAATGCAGGAGGGGGAACTCTACTGCCTGGAGCTGTGTAGGAGTTGCAGCATCCCTCTGGTCCTGGTTGCTCCCCTGCAGGAGATAAATTATGGTGCAAAGCACAAGTCACTTGCTGAATGTGCTTTTAAAAACGAGATTCCTGGGAAGCCGCGTGGGAATAACTGCAGAGAACAGTCCAGAGATGGAGTTACTGTTCAAGAAGTGATGAAGGAGATGTTAGAAAGAAGAGACTTGAGCTGCTTCTTCCGTAGTGCTGAAAGCTGGATGTGACAAAGCCATTCTCTGATTGGTGCTGGAGCTAATTTGGGTGTAATTGCTCATTAACACAGCTCTGACTGCTCGGCTCTGCACACCCAGCTGGGGATGAAGCCTCTGTAACAGCACTTGAGGCATTTGTAGGAAATACAGGGAAAAAGGAAGGAAATCCCTTAACCTTCAGGGTACATCCCCCAGCTCCTGGCAGTCCCAAAAGTGGTTAAGTGCAGTGCTGGGGGAGTGCTGGGGCCTGGCCCTGCTCACTTCACCTGGAGGGTTTTGGGTCCTTGCTGCTCTCTCTGGGTCACAGCTGATTTCTCAGGCATCGTTAGGATTTTGTTGTCTGTGGCTGTTCTCCTGTAGTGCCGTGGGAAGGAGTGTTCCCCGTCTGAGCCTTGCACAAGGATAGAACTGGGTGTCTGCTCTCTGGGAAATCCTGGCAGCTCTCCCAGACTCATCAGCTCTGTGTGCACATCGCTTCAGAAAAGATGGATCCATTTCATGATATGGGAAGAAAAACACACGAGTGTGTGGGGATGGAGTTTAGATTATGCAGATGAATTTTAAAAATACTCCATTTTAACTCAACGGAATGAATTTTAAAGATGGGTAAGGGGCAGATTTTGCATCAAAACCATGTAATTTGAAGCACATCACCTGACAGTATTGCCAAGACAGGTAAGAGGAACCCAAGTAGGAGTGTTTGGAATTTGAAGTGAACTGGAAGTCAAGCAGGACAGTGGGAAAAGTGCTGAAAGCAGTGGGCACCAGGGAGAGTTGTGCAGTGCCATCCCTTGTTCCTCAGTGGGAACACTGCAGAGGGAGTTTGTCAGGTGCAGTGGGAAGGTCTCCAGTCCAAGGGAGCTGGTGACAAGGGCTGGGATTTAAACACAGGGAAAGCCTGCTGTGATACTGGGTCAGCACTGGAATGTCATTCAGGAGCAGGGAGATGGTTTGGGAAGATCCCCTGGCCCCATTCAGGGCTCTCCTGAGTGATCTGCAACAGCAAGGGGCTCCCTGGAGGAATGGGGCTCTGGCTGAGGCCAGGAGAGCTAAAAGTGGTGCATTCCTGCAAGAAATCCAATTATGGGACATAAAACTAGGGAGGGTTAGATAAAAATAGATTTTGCAATGAATGTGAAATTAATGGTGTCGTGTATTGATCAGGAGGGGCTGCTGGAGAGCACTTAATTGGGATCTTCAGCTATCAGAGTGTGCAAGGATAATTAAGGAGATGGCCTGGGGTACGTGTCTCTCTGTGATCCATACTTGGAATACCAAAACATTCCTGGCTCTGGGAATCTGTCTCCCAGTTCTGCCCACGGACTGGTGTTACTGATAAAAACCCATGGCTGGTTCTTACCTCTCTGTCAGGACCTGCCCGAGAACCAGAACAGGAGAAACGAGAGTTCTGCCACTTGAGGACCTCCCAAGCTGATGCTTGGGTTGACAAGGGGCTTTGGCAGTTTAAAATCAGGTTGTTGCTGATGGAAGACTGCTCAGTGCCTTTCCCTGAAGGTTTGGTCATTCAGACAACATTTTCTCCTTTAGTCAGGTTTTCTGGGAGGTTTTCTTGTTGTGTATCAGGACACAAGTCCACATGTTCTGGTGGAGATGCTGCAGCTCGACGACAGCTTTTCTAGTCCTGAGCTTCTTTCTGGGGAAAATCAGAGCTATTTTAGTTGGTTTCTATAATTAATAAAAGAATAAATGTATTTGGCAGCATGGATTCCCATGTGGAAAATGTCATCAGGTGGCTTAAGCTTGGTAAATAGTTAAGAATCCAGAAGAATTCCGTGTATCCTGAGCTTTGGGGGTTTGTTACTAATTGTGCTGCTTGGAATACTCGGTGGTAATTGGGGTCCAGCTGCTCAGAATCTCACTGTTACATTTACTGGCTGGATTGCTTTAATAGGATTTGGAGAGCGGCTCTTCCTATGGTTCAGCTTGTGCTGTTAAATCACCAACATTTTAATGCAATAATCCCTGGATTTATCCTGGCTGGGAGTAGCAACATAGGAGGATGACATGGCTGAGGCCAGAAGTTTGGAGAGTGGGTATAATCCAGAGCAAGAGTTGTTGATGCTTGTCAGAGTCTCTGTAAAATGATGAAATGGGTGTTGTGGGAGGGAGGAAGAGCACTGGTGGCAGCAAAACCGTGGGGAAAGGGCTGTAGTTCCAGTGCCATGGGCAGTGGCAGAACCCAACCAGGTCAGGAAGCAGCTCTGTGGGAAATGACTGCAGGCTTTGACTGGATGAGTTTGCACTGGAAGGAATTCTGTGTATGCACCTGTCATTTTGTTATGATTGAGAATCATTTAAATGAACTGTGCATGTTAATGAGCTACAGGAGACAGTGGGGTCTGGGTGTGTATTTGAGTAATGAACACAGGTTGGGGTTTAACTGTCACACGTGTGGCACTACCTGTGGTCACAAAGCGATGACACTGTGGTTTGCTGCTGGTATCCTCTCCTCAGGTCTATTTTACCCCCAGTTCCACCCTTCCCTCCCCTGCCACTTCCATTACAGTGGAGATTTGGTCTGCTTGCCTGACAGTGCCGTGTCCTGTACTCCCCATTAGTGGTCAGTAGTTACCTCTGCCTGCATGTCAGCCTTCAGTTTAATGGCCTTTTTTGTGTGTTCATTTTCTTCTGTTTCCCATCGTGGTTTTGTTTATTTCTTTTACGTTTTTTTTTTCTGTTCTCTTTTTTTAAACCGTGGTGATGTTTGCCCTTCATATTCCCCAATGTTTGCACATGCCAAGATGTTGCCATCCCAACATTACCTCCCACTTCACTGACCAGTGCCACTAATGACCATCTAGCACCAGCGACAGCGGGACCCCTGCCCTCCGCCCCGCGGGACGTCGTGGCCACCCTCGTGTCCACTCGCTTCATCCGGCTCACGTGGCGGCCGCCGGCCTCAGACCCGCAGGGAGACAACCTCACCTACTCCATCTTCTACACCAAGGAGGGCATCAACAGGTAAACTCGTGGGAAACGGGCTCTCCGGGGACTCTCGTCACGCTGCCTTTGCTGCACACCAGGAACCCGCAGTCTGTGAGGTGGAGTGGTTGTGTTCCCCACCAGGAGTTTCACAAGCAGTGCTTGAGCGCGGTGTGATTGACTGCAAACCCTTCCAACAGCTGCTGCCCGCCTTTAGCAGGGGGCAGAGCAGCAGGACTGGCACAGGAACATCCCCTGGAAGCCGTGCTGGGAGCAGGAGGCACGTGAGGCTCCAAACTGCTGCCAGCTCCCTCTCGTTGCAGGGCCAGCTGTGTGATGGGCACTGGTTAAACACCATGGTCAGTGCTGGGGAAATGTTCCCTCCTAGCAATCCCTGCAGACAGAAGTCCGGTGAGGGCCTCACAACCAGCAGCTTTTGGTGTGTTATCCCAGTGAATGATATCAGTCTGCCCCTTCTCCTTCCTGATGGGATCTGCTGCTCAGAATTACAGTTTCAAATTGTGATAAGTTTGAGGAAGCTGCAGTGAACATTCATTTGGAGCGATGCTTAATTAATTGCAGATTAGCTTATCAGATTTATTACTCAAGGGAAAATTATCTGTCACCTTATTGATGAGAGTGGGAGACACAAAGTCATTTGGAACAGAAAACACTCCAGAGGGGAATTCCTTCTCTTCCTTAATCCTGTGCACAGACGTCTTGTCCAGGCTCATGGCAGTTAATTGAGGCAATTAGTAACATTTTATTTGCCTCACAAATGTTTTTCTGTTGCTCCCTTACTTTGGTAATATCCAAGGTGTTCCAGGCCAGGCTGGATGGGGCTGGGAGCACCCTGTGACAGTGGGAGGTGTCCCTGCCCATGGCAGAGGGGGAATGGATGGGCTTTAAGGTCCCTTCCCACTCAAACCATTCCATGGTTCTGTGATATCTCCAGTCAGAACAAATGGTATTTTAAGTGAGACAGGAAGAAAGTGGGATCCTGCCAGCCATCCTGGCTTCCTGCCTCTCCTCCTCCATGCTCCTGGTGGTAACTGCTCCACCCGCTGGGCTTTTAGGAAGGGATTTGCTGGAGATGGCTCTGTGCCTCTCCCTGTCCTGCTAGAGGAAACAAAATCCACCCCCTTGCACTACAGACCAAATTTTCAGCAATCCAGCAAGCATTCCTCTTCAGCCAACAGCCCATGCAGAACATGTGGTCTCACACATCCCAGAGCGGTATGAAAATACTTGAGGTCCTGCCACTCCCCCTGGATTTAGAGAATGAGAACAGTAATAGTAAAAAAAAGAAAGAAGGAAGAAAGACAAAGGTTCTCTTGACCATTTTGGTGTTCCATGGGACTCCTGACCAGTTGGTCTGGCCTGGGGAAATGTCGCTTGGTGACTGTCCCACACCTGAGCACTTGAAATCAGAGTCCTCAAGCCAATTTTGCCACCCAATTTTGTCTGTGCCACCCTCTCTCCTTCCTCAGCAGTACAAACCCTGCTTAAGCAGCCACTTTGTAGCCCTGAATTATAGATGATGGAGCATTTGCTGTGGTTTAAGTGCAGATGGGCCAGCTCAGGCTGTTACAGGTTGCACCCCCATCCCCTTTTTGTGCCTGCATTCCTGGCTCCCTGTAGGAACCCAGGTGTTGTCTCTTCCTTGCTTGCATTTGAGCAGTGATCAAACCAGGGGCTGGATTTATTTACCTTTTAAATCAGGCCTGTGGAAATGAAAAGTGCCACATAACTGCAGTGGGTTTGTGGGGAGTCTGACAGCTCTAAACCATCTGTAAGAGTCACCTGCCTGTTGTTGAGTGCAGGAACACCCAAATCCCTCTGAGGGTCCAAGGTTCCGACTGCCTTGGCCTCTGCTGCCTCAACTTCCTTCAGCTTTCACCTGTTCAGGGAGAGGAGATCCAGGAACATGGCAAGGCCTCCTACCTCTGCCCCTTGGACTTATTCGAGGGGGGTTCTGCCCCTGTGCCTCAGGTGATTCCCCCCCTGCAGAGCTGCCCCAGCCCTGGGACCAACATCAGAAGGACCTGGAGCTGCTGGAGAGAGCCCAGAGGAAGCCCCAGAGATGCTCCAAGGGCTGGAGCCCCTCTGCTCTGGAGCCAGGCTGGGAGAGCTGGGGATGCTCACCTGGAGAGGAGAAGGATCCAGGGAGAGCTCAGAGCCCCTGGCAGGGCCTGAAGGGGCTCCAGGAGAGCTGGAGAGGGACTGGGGACAAGGCATGGAGGGACAGGACACAGGGAATGGCTTCCCACTGCTAGAGGGCAGGGCTGGATGGGATATTGGGAAGGAATTGTTCCCTGTGAGGGTGGGGAGGCCCTGGCACAGGGTGCCCAGAGCAGCTCTGGCTGCCCCTGGATCCCTGGCAGTGTCCAAGGCCCGGCTGGAGAGGTCTTGGAGCAGCCTGGGACAGTGGAAGGGTGTTCCTGCCCATGGCAGGAGGTGGCACTGGATCACTTCATTTCCCTTCCAACCCATTTTGTGATTCCAAGAGGAGCATTTCAAAGTGCAGAAGTGGCTCTGGAGGGGACATTTCTGCCTCAGGGGCTGCGCAGTGTCACCAGCCAGGAGTGTCCCACCTTGGCCTGGTGACACCAGAGGCTCCCCTGGAGGCTGGGCTGTGGGAATGAAGGGGTGTCCCGGGGCTTTCCTGTCACACCTCCTGGAGACCTGGGGGAACCTGATCAGATGGAAGTTTCTGTCTCACACAGCTGCAGGGTTATTTCATCCCCATGTCAGGTATTTATTTACTTCACACTCAAGGCAGTTCCCCTGGAAAGGGTGTGAAAATTCAGAAGTGCTGCAGGGAGGTTTAATTCTGGGGAACTTTAGACAAGCACTCAGGCGGAAGAACTCCAGACTTAAAGATTTGGACAAAAAGAAAGGAAATAATGGCACATTGCTGGTCTGAGGTGGTAAATTACACATGTGGGATATTCAGACACTGCCGAATTCACAGTTCACTGTGGTGTGCTTCAGACACAGCAAATGGAGTTTAATTGTGTGGAATCACACTCAGAATGCCTCTGGAGCTCCCTGCCAGGCCCCACAGCTGGCACGCACCATATCCACTCCCTAACAGCTCCCCAAAGGTGCTTCTTTAGGTGTAAGTGCAACTTCAACCTTGGCATTTCCAGCCAAACTCCTGGGGTTGCACTGAAGGCTCTTCCCTTGGGTGCTTGAGAGTTCCTGTGAACCTTAACTGGAGTTTCCAGAGCTCCTTAATTGGGGATTAGAGTGGAATGATGGAACAGTCATAACGATCTGCAGGGGAATGCAGTTATTGCTGGGGCCCATCTGCTTGATGCCTGTTATCCCAACCTGAGCACGTTGGGAAAGGTGCTCCAGGCTCCTCAGGAACAGCCATAAAGGAAGGATTCACACAGCACTTAATTAGATTAATCTCTCCCTATTTTTACCACAGTTGTGAAGCCACATTCCTGATTATTACTGAAAATGGCAATACTATGACATGTCTATTTATTTTTGGTAAAAGTTGTCTTTCCAGTAAAATAATTCTGATTATTTTTCTAATTTTAAATAATAACCTTGGTTTGCTGATTACCATTTTTTTCCAGATCAAATCAGGGAGTGCACTTCCACTTGAGGCAGAAAATGCTGTATTTTGCATGTTAATGGGAGCTGGATGTTATCCCACAGCTGTGAATCCACTGGCACTTAGGCTGGGCTCTCAGATCCCATCCTTGTAGCTACAGCCCGTCTTAAAGGAAACTCCATTTGGAAACGTGTTTTCAAGAAAATGTTGTGCTAGAAGTGGAAAAATTAGCAATGAAAATTAATAAAAAGCTCAAATAAATGAAGCTGTTTATGCAGTGCCATTTTAGCTGAGCTTATGAAGGGGAACATTCTAGAAAATGAGTGTAAGTAGGTGTTTAGTTACAGAGAGTGCACTGTTCCCCTCTCTATAGATACAGGGTAACAGTGCAGAAACCAACAGGGATTTCAGAATGTTTTCAGCCAAGTTCTGCTAAATCAACCACACCGGTGGATGTAAAAAGAAATAAATTAGAAATGGGGGTTTTGGCATCGTATTTCCATGATAGAAACTGAAGCAGAGTGCCTGGAAAGGAGGAAGGGGAGACTGGGATGGTTCTGCTGGAGTTCCTGTGTCAGAAATACTTTAACAGGTGTCAGTGGGGCCGAGACCGGCCTGTCCCTGCCCGTCCCTGTCCCATGGGGAGCCTGGCAGCCCAGAGGGGCAGGATGGTGCTCAGAGCAGGCACAGTGCCCTGCATTTGCTCAGTGGGAAGTTTCTGATTGCTCCTGTCGGAATCCTTGGCGTTCACAGGGAGCGGGGAGCTCCTTCCCAGGGAAGGACAGCCGGCGTTACCCAGACGCAGCTCCGAGCGAGCTCAGGTGCAGGCAGTGCCTTGGAATAAAGGCTGCCCTGAATTAATGATTAATCTCCTAATCTTCCCCTCAATCCCTGATAAGAACAGATGCAGTTTCCTGGATGGGTTTTGGCAGAGGCCTCGTTCCGCAGGGGGAATGTCGTGTTCCGGTGCCAGGGTTGATGGAGGTCACTGAGCACCAACAATGCCCCTTCCAGGTGCCCCGCACACGACCTGTGTGCTCCCAGCTGGGTTAGGGCTTCCAGCTCGCAAAATGCTGGCCTGGCAGAGATGCCCCTTCCCATGCCAAGTGTATCCCTTCTGTGGGTGGGGTCTGGTAGCCTGGACCTGTCTCCAGGCATTGCTGGAGGTCGGAATTTCCACTTGGGTCCAACAGAAGCCGCTTTGCCTCCACTCTGTGTGTGGAAGCAGTGTCAGTGCCATTGCCATGCCCTGGGTGTTGCACTCTGTGTGTGGAAGCAGTGTCAGTGCCATTGCCATGCCCTGGGTGTTGCACTCTGTGTGTGGAAGCAGTGTCAGTGCCCTGGCTGTGCCCTGGGTGTTGCACTCTGTGTGTGGAAGCAGTGTCAGTGCCCTGGCCGTGCCCTGGGTGTTCCAAACAAATCCAAACACCAGCCAGGAGCCGAGGGAAGGCTGGAGGTAGAAGAACACATTAAAACAGCTCCTTTGAAAAATTCCCAAAAAGCAGCCCCACAATATTAACAGGAGTGCCCTAAATCTCGCCAGACTGCGCGTGCTGCTAAAATGGTTTCTGTGCTGGCTCCCGAGCTGTAGGATAAACTGTCACTGTGAATTATCACTTGCTGTCACAGGAATAACAAAGAAACCACTCCGAGTTTGGGGGTGTCAAGTGTAATTGATTCTGTTCCTTCAGTGCGTTCGGTTCTGTGCAAAGAGAAGTTGCAAAATTGGGAGCAGTTTGTCAGCAGCACTTCTGGCACGTGGCTGTGGTGTGGGGCAGGGGGCACGGTGTAAATCCCACGTCATTTGCACACCGGGTACGCTCAGACGGGACGTGCCTCAGGAGCAGCTACTCCTCATTTACTAATCAGTGCTGGTGTCTGTGCACAACCCTTTTGTTTCCCAAAGGGAACGTGTGGAAAACACGAGTCGTCCTGGAGAGACACAGGTGATGATCCAGAACCTGATGCCAGAGACAGTTTATGTGTTCCGGGTTGTGGCCCAGAACAGGCACGGCCCTGGTGAAAGCTCGGCACCGCTCAAGGTGGCAACGCAGCCGGAGGGTGAGCCTGGAGTTTTCCTCACTTTGGGATCGATACTGATTTTATTTTTTATTCTCCCTATTCACAACCTTTCCCAGAATTTGATGTTCTTTAAAAGTTGTACTTGCAAACCACAGTTTCCAAAGATTTTCCAGGTTGGTGGGATTGTGGGATTTATTGTCACCATTAAGAACTGATGGGACATTCCTTGCTGAATTCCCTAAACTGGTATAAGTGGAATACTTCTGAATGGCCATTAACTGAAAAAGGGAAAACTCTAGACAAATGCCAAGTCCCTTGTTAGGGTCATTCCAGACAAAAGGGACCCAGGGAGCAGGATCTCCTTTGGAAATTTGATCCCACCTTTCCACCCCACGGTGGATCCATGTGGAATGTCACAATGAGAAAAAATCCCCCCTTTTCCTGGGCTGCTGGCCAGGGGTGGGCACTCCAGGCTCAGGACTAACAGAGTTCCCCCTTGTGTTGCAGTCCAGCTGCCCGGCCCCGCTCCCAACATCCGCGCCTTCTCCGGCTCCCCCACCTCCGTCACCGTCACCTGGGAGACGCCGCTCTCGGGCAACGGCGACATCCAGAACTACAAACTCTACTACATGGAGAAGGGGCAGGACACGGAGCAGGTACGGGGCTGCTGCGCCGCCCAAACTGCCCCGAGCTGCTGCGGACCCCTGGGAAGGGTTTGCTTTTCTGACACGCTGAATCCTTTAGCCTCAGCTATGGGAAATATGTAAAATCAGAACTCCAGCATGAAGCGGTTGTGTCTGGGCTGGGAATGAAATCCATTTTTTTGGTGGTGCCCTGTTTTGGTATTTGTCAACATCAAGTAGCTTTTGGGAAATTCCATGATATCCCGAGGGGAGAGGGCAGAGAACAGCCGTGTCATTGTCGAGCTGTTCTGGTGCAGATGATGTAAAAGATGCTTGCACAGAGTTATGGGCTGGGTTTTAGCAATTCAGGCTAACTACTGATTTTGGCATGATCCCTAATCCGAACTTTCTTGAGTTCTTGGACCCAGTGATTGATATTTTGATATTGCTGAGCATCTAATTAATTTGATTTTCTTAGTATTCCACTGAAGCTTTCAGTGTGTTCTGTAGAAGTACGGGCTGCCACCTGAGAATAATGAGGATTAATCCCGGTCCTCACAGGCACATTCCCATCTGATTGCATATCAGTATCATTCCAGCTTTAAAAAGCAAAGGGAAGAATATTTGTCTTAGCTTTTAAATATTTTTTGCATCGATTTTTAGATAGGTCTGTTTCCTTTTCTACTTCTGCATCCCACTATTTCAGTTACAGTGATATATATTATGATGGTTTTGAGAGTTTCCAGGTCCCTTTTCATGTCCAGGACCAGTATCCATGTTAGGATTTAATAGGACAGGGAGAATTTTCTCCTGGAAACTCAGAGCTGGCATCCTCCCACGTCCTGGCTGCGCCTGAAGGTGACACAGAGGTGCCAGCCCTGCCGTGGGCCCTGAGCTGTGCAGGGGCTCTGTGGGTGTTGGTGGCACTGCAGAGCTGACCTGAGCTTGCCCTGGGGTGTCGTTGGGGACAGGACGTGGACGTGGGGGGCCTGTCCCACACGGTCAGCGGGCTGAAGAAGTTCACCGAGTACAGCTTCCGCGTGGTCGCCTACAACAAGCACGGCCCCGGCGTCTCCACCCACGACGTCGTGGTGCGGACCCTGTCGGACGGTAAAGCCGCTCCGCTCCTTTGCGTTTCGGGGTTTTTCTGGGAATTATCCGGCAATTTCCGACAAGTGAATCTTTAACCAGACTTTTACGGGGTTTGCTCGTTGTTGCATGTGGCTGTTCATGGTCGGAATCCCCCCGGAGGCCTTCCAGAATTGGGTGAGGGAAAATTGCTACACCTGCAGAAGGGTCTGGGGTTGTGATTCCAGAACAGTGGTGTCCTTCGTTCCAGCATGAGCTGTTTATTTCATGGATTATTGAGCCTACATGGAGCGTGGACAGAAAAAAAAAAAAAATAGACTGAAGGCAGCAACTCCAAATTACTTCCTAGGTTCTCTCACATTTTCACAGATGAGCAGACTCTTGGGTTTGGAGTGGTTTTGTTTTAGTTGTGTTCCTGTGTTTGTAGCCCAGCAGAGGTATTGTTAAATCCATTGCATAGAGTGGTGAGAGCAGGATGTGAGGCCAGTGCCTTTTATAAGGCAGATAAAGAGGTGATGGGAGCAAACAGAGATACACGAGCAACTGCAGAGTGATCAGAGTTAATGAGAACTTACATTTGTTAGAGGGAAGTTTATATGTAAGAACATTCAGGGAGAAAGGGAGCGGGGCCTGGAATCCTCTCCCTAGGAGTGCCCAGGAGCAGAGGGGAATATTGTCCCAAACTCTGAGTCCAGGTCTGTTTCTGGGGCACTTCCTGACTTTGCAGTGGTTTCTGTGTATTTCCTAATTCAGTTTCTCTTCCATGAGACCCTGTCAGCATCTTCTTGAACCCACACCAGCCTTTATCCACAACATCAAGGGGACAAAGTTTCCACAGATAAATTTCCTCTGAAAAATCCCCGCTTTGTGTCTGTTCTGCCCCTGCTCTGTGTCGGTGTCTCTTGTTGCTGGGGGCTGTGCTCCTGAAAGAGGGAATACTCAGCATCCCCTGATTATTCCTCTGTCCCACTCCTCATTCTGCGGACCTTTGCTGTGGTCTCCCCGGTTCATCCATTTTCCAGATTCCACAGGCTCAGGAATGGTTACCTGTTTCTCCTGTGGAAGCTGTTCCAACCTTTAGTGCCCCTTCCTGAACTTTTCTCCAGGTTCCTTTTCTCCTTTGTTTTAAAAACGCAGGTCGAGGGGACTGAAATGGTATCAAAGGTACAAGTGAGGCATTACTTGCATTTGAGGAGCTTTTTTGGCTCTTCTGAGCAGCGAGAGGAAGCATCCCGAGGTCTTTGTGCAGTTCTTTACCACAGGATCACACCGGGGGGTCTCCCCAGCTCATCTCCCCCTGTGCCTTCCTTTCACCCAGCTCCTTACTCCAGGAAGCACTTCCCTCCCATCCCTCATTGCTTAAAATTGAAGGAATTTCCCTTGAAAGAGGGAGAAGTCCCTATTCTGCTCTTATTCTGGCTCCTGCTCTCTCAGTTTCATGCTTTGTAGTTACTTTGGTTGATTTGATGGAAGTTTCTGACCCAGCAGGTGGAGTTTGAGTGGACCCCTTTTAATGCTGGCACCACTTTGCCACCTCTGGTATCAGATTAACTGGGAGGGGTTACAGAAGCCTTGCAGCTGTTTCATTGCCCAGTTCCTTGAGAATTCCTGCATGGATAACAAGTAGCCCTGGCAAGAGGCTGCTGTTCCCTTCCTCTGACTCTTCCACAGTGCCTCACACGGACATTTCAGTTGCAGAGACCATGGGAATCCTTTGGAAGGGTGTCACAGAAACCTCTCCCTTCCCCTCACTGCCAGTGCAAGGAGAGACTTGTGTGCCCTTATCTTTGTCTTTTTCTGCCCTACCTGACCATTTGCTCGCTGATTTCTCTGAAGGGCTGCCAGCTCCTTGGTTGTTTGAAGAAGAATTTATTATTACTTACAATGTCATTTTGAAGTTTTCCTGGAGTTCTGTCTTCTCCAACTTGGGTTTTCACACTTAACCTATAGGTACTTATTTTCTAAAGCTCTCTGAAGGATGTCATCTTGCTTCTTGCAGTCTCATAACCCTGCAGCTCTCAAATCTTCCTGAAATGGTGCACATTTCCCCCCGTGTTTTCCTGTTGCGGTGTCCAGGAGCAATCTCCATGTTCCCCGCAGGGATTTCTCCCTAAGCTTCCTTCAGCCCTGCTTTAACAAAGCATCTGCATTTTTATGTAGCTTTTTGCTCCTAATCTGTTACAGTGCCTTGTTGCAGGGATAACAGCAGGTATTACCATTTGAACCCAGGCTTATGTGCTGCTCCTGAGGATTGCTTCTCCTCTCCTGGAATTCCTGATCAGGGATTACAGCTGGGAATGGAATCTGAGCCTCACAGCCTGACTGAGGCCCTTCCCTCACAGTCTCTGAGCCATCCTGGCATGTCCTGGTGCTCCTGCCTGGCTGCTCTCCCTGTGCTGTCCCACTCCAGGAGATGCCTTTCCGTAAGAAATCCCTGTTCATCCCAGTGAGGGTGGTGAGGCCCTGGCACAGGGTGCCCAGAGCAGCTGTGGCTGCCCCTGGATCCCTGGCAGTGTCCAAGGCCAGGCTGGATAGGGCTTGGAGCAGCCTGGCACAGTGGAAGGTGTCCCTGCCATGGCAGGGGTGGCACTGGAGGAGCAAAGAAAGCAAAGAAAGCCTGGCTTTGGATCATCCCCTCCTCACTGTGCTGCTCCTCAGGCCCGTAGCTCTTATCCCCAGCTGTGGTGATTTCAGGCTCAGCTGGGTTGGCAAGGGAAGGGAAGGCAAATGCTGCTGCTCTCCATTTCTGCCGTGGGGTGGTGGGTGAGGGGGGTTTGTTTCACCCCATCCCAGTAAGCCTTTCCCTCTTCCTCACTTCATGCCCTCAGGGGGGTTCTCTGGGCTGTCAGTGTGGCTGGGCTGAGTTATTTGGAAAATGAATTCTTCAGGCTGGAGCAGTCCTCATCCTCTTCATCCCTGTGCTCCTTGGCCATCCTTGTGCTTCACCGGAGCCTCTCCTTCCTGCCAGGGCAGCCTCAGGTCTCCCAGGGGCCAGCATTTGCTGGGGTGCCACAAGGAATTCCCTGCTCCCAGGGTTTTTCTTCCCTTCCCTCTTCAGATTTCACTGCTATGAGCAGCGAGTACAGAACAAGCAAAGGGTGGGAGTTCAAAGGCAGCCCCAGTGTCTGGGGTGCCCTTCACCTTCTCACTGTCACAGGGCCTGGTCACTTGGAGCATTCCTCGTACAGAAAAGCAGGATAAAAAAATCCAGGCCAGAAATTGAAACGTGGGTTGTTCCCCCAGTCAAGCAGTGTGTTCATTAAAGATGTGCCTTGGGAAAGAGCTGGACGGGATACCTCCTCAGAGAGTTTGAGAAGCGCTTTGAAATACAAAACACATTTTATTTAGATAGGTATGATAACACAGCCCTGAATAAAGAGTTTTTCTTCATGATGGAAATACAGAACCCTGCTCAGCCATTCACTGTGTCAGAAAGTGCCTGTGGGAGGGTGGGTAGTTCCTTTATGTGGTGCCTTAAAGCAGAATGGTTTGTACTTCCATAGCAGATGAGAGCAGAGAGTAGTTGGGTGTGGAAGTACAACGTTTGCAACTTTTGGAGCTGTAATTCCTTTAATGTTTCCAGTCCCCAGTGCTCCACCGCAGAATCTAACGCTGGAGGTACGGAATTCCAAGGTAAGATTGGAGGATTTCCTGCTGCCAGTGGGTAAATAAAAGGCTGGGGAGGGTATTAGATTGGCCACATTTTGGGTCTTCTTCCTCCCATGCAGCTTTTGAGCTCTTTCTAGAGAATATCTGAATGTGGGGCTTGGAGAAGCTGCAGTCCAGCTGGGGGCTGGCCGTGGTGGGACGCAGTGACGGTGCTAACGATGGAAGGGCTCTAATGAAGGATCAGAGCTGGCATCCCTGCTCACTGCTGCGTGCAGCGTGGGCACACACAGCCACGCTTTGGAGTGCCTCGGGCACTTGGGAAGAGAAAATGGAATTCTCGGCCATTGTGCCTTTGGGATTGTGAGTGGAGATTTGTTTTAAAGCCTTTCCTAAAGACTTTTTTCGAATACCTCCCTGTGCTGCCTTCCCCAGAGCATCCTGCTGCAGTGGCAGCCCCCTCCTGCCGGGACCCAGAGTGGGCAAATCACGGGGTACAAAATCCGCTACCGGAAGGTTTCCCGCAAGAGTGACGTGACCGAGAGCGTGGGGGGCACCCAGCTCTCCCAGCTCATCGAAGGTGAGCACGACCTGTCTCCTCCCCAGGGGTGCCTGGCTGTGTTTAGATGGTCAGGGACAGGATTCTCTGGGGTTCCTGTGGAGTCCTGTCCTCCCCAGCGGTGCCTGGCTGTGTTTAGAGGCTCAGGGACAGGATTCTCTGGGGTTCCTGTGGGGTCCTGTCCTCCCCAGTGGTGCCTGGCTGTGTTTAGAGGCTCAGGGACAGGATTCTGTGGGGTTCCTGTGGGGTCCTGTCCTCCCCAGGGGTGCCTGGCTGTGTTTAGAGGCTCAGGGACAGGATTCTCTGGGGTTCCTGTGGGGTCCTGTCCTCCCCAGCGGTGCCTGGCTGTGTTTAGAAGGTCAGGGACAGGATTCTCTGGGGTTCCTGTGGAGTCCTGTCCTCCCCAGGGGTGCCTGGCTGTGTTTAGAGGCTCAGGGACAGGATTCTGTGGGGTTCCTGTGGGGTCCTGTCCTCCCCAGTGGTGCCTGGCTGTGTTTAGAGGCTCAGGGACAGGATTCTCTGGGGTTCCTGTGGGGTCCTGTCCTCCCCAGCGGTGCCTGGCTGTGTTTAGAAGGTCAGGGACAGGATTCTCTGGGGTTCCTGTGGAGTCCTGTCCTCCCCAGGGGTGCCTGGCTGTGTTTAGAGGCTCAGGGACAGGATTCTCTGGGGTTCCTGTGGGGTCCTGTCCTCCCCAGTGGTGCCTGGCTGTGTTTAGAAGGTCAGGGACAGGATTCTGTGGGGTTCCTGTGGGGTCCTGTCCTCCCCAGCGGTGCCTGGCTGTGTTTAGAGGCTCAGGGACAGGATTCTCTGGGGTTCCTGTGGGGTCCTGTCCTCCCCAGGGGTGCCTGGCTGTGTTTAGAGGCTCAGGGACAGGATTCTGTGGGGTTCCTGTGGGGTCCTGTCCTCCCCAGCGGTGCCTGGCTGTGTTTAGAGGCTCAGGGACAGGATTCTGTGGGGTTCCTGTGGGGTCCTGTCCTCCCCAGGGGTGCCTGGCTGTGTTTAGAGGCTCAGGGACAGGATTCTGTGGGGTTCCTGTGGGGTCCTGTCCTCCCCAGTGGTGCCTGGCTGTGTTTAGAGGCTCAGGGACAGGATTCTCTGGGGTTCCTGTGGGGTCCTGTCCTCCCCAGCGGTGCCTGGCTGTGTTTAGAGGCTCAGGGACAGGATTCTCTGGGGTTCCTGTGGGGTCCTGTCCTCCCCAGTGGTGCCTGGCTGTGTTTAGAAGGTCAGGGACAGGATTCTGTGGGGTTCCTGTGGGGTCCTGTCCTCCCCAGGGGTGCCTGGCTGTGTTTAGATGGTCAGGGACAGGATTCTGTGGGGTTCCTGTGGGGTCCTGTCCTCCCCAGCGGTGCCTGGCTGTGTTTAGAAGGTCAGGGACAGGTTTTCCTGGGTTTCCTGCCTTGGAAGGCAAACAGAAGCAGCTCCCAAAGGAGCTCTGGGGTCATGTGGGCTGCAGGCGGTGCCTGTGGTCTGGTGACCTGATTCCTAGCTCTGATTTGGCCGTGGATTTGCTAAGTGGACTGGATAATTCTTATAAACTGTTTATAAAAGGCCTGGAGAAGGTGACCCTGGGCTCACTGTGCCCAAATGCCAGAGATGGAGGTGTGGAGGAGGGGGGCAAAGGAGCAGGGGCTGGGCAGGGTTGGCACAGGCACCTGGACCCAGCTCCAAGCCCTGGGAACAGCTGACCTTGGGCATCCCTGGAATATCCCACCTCATGTCCATGGAATATTCTAAATGGAATGCTTTTATCCTTTTGTACACTTAAAAATCCAGCCTAGTCCATCACTTAGTGTCAGGCATGAGTTGCTACTAGAGCTACAGTTGTGTTGAGCAGGAGCAAGCAGTGCATGAGAACAGGAGCAACAATGCATTGTGTTCCTCTTTAAAATCTCTGTAAACAAATGCTTGGTCAAAAGAGAAGAAAGTGGGAAATTCTAGAAGAGTTTCTCACAAGATACTCTGTTTTTTTTCTCAGAAACTCCAGCTGTGACTTAGTAAGTCCCAGTTTTCTCACAGAATTGAGATATTCCTGTAATTCCAGTACATTTTTGCCAGCAATGAAACCTGCTGGAGAGGTTCCATATATCAAATTTTGAGTGCCTTTTCCCAGTGCTCTGATTTTTTAGTACATACATTAAACAAGTGTATGACTTTGCTCAGCTGCTCACCCCTAGGTTTGGTGATGGTGGGGGTGTTCCTGTTCTTAAAACTCATTAATTAAACTAATCAGCAGCCCGAAGTTAAAGCATGGCTGCAAACAGGCCTGAGGCCGTGGGGGCGGTGGGGGTGGAAGGCTGGGTTATCCGTGGCTGCCGTGGGTTATCCCGGGTTTAATGGGCTCTGTGGGAATCGTGCCCCGTCCCGCAGGGCTGGAGCGAGGCACCGAGTACAGCTTCCGCGTGGCCGCCATGACCGTCAACGGCACCGGCCCCGCCACCGACTGGGTGACAGCCGAGACCTTCGAGAGCGACCTGGACGGTGAGAGACCCTGGGGCTGGGCCAGCAGAGCTGGGAGTTCATCCATGTCATTTCACTGCCATCTCACTGCCTCTTGGAAAGACAAACCTCTGTGTTTTCACTTCTCTTCTAGGTGTACAGTGGGGTTTATTAAGGATTAAGTGACATCAATTTCTATTTTAACTGAAAATTCTTGCCAAGTCGATAAAGTGGCTTGAAATGAAGCCCTGCTTCTACACTTCGTCGTGCTGGATGTTGGCACCAAGTGCTTTCTGCTAAGAAATACTAATTTCTAGTGACAGTGAGATGTCACAGTAGGAAAGAAATCATGGAAAACCTTCCCACTCTCAGCCCTTTGCAGTCTTACCCCCGTGCTGGTGCTGTGCTTTCTTTGACCCACAGAAACTTACTTTGCACAGAAGAAAAGGGAGATGAATTATATATTTTCCGTAGTGGTGGGCTAGTCTGCACCATGTCTCCCATCAGAAATTCTGTTGTGAGGATTAAATAATTATATTGAAATTGTGGGTATTAGAATAATTACATAAATAGTAATCATTAGAATAAGTATTAATTCTGATGACGGCAGAAACGTTGCTGAGCTTGTTGGAGCATTAAATGGGATATTCCAAAGCTCTCTGCGTGTGCTGCAAAGGGTTCTGCTCAACAGAGAGTCTGTTCCACCAAGTCCATGGATTGGTGTGCTGGGTCAGAGCAGGCCCAGCGATCCTGGCAGCTGGAGCTGGAATAATGGAAATGTGTCAACATTTGCTCTCTGCTGCTGGAGGATCCTTGGGCAGCCGGCTCGGGAAGCCTGGAAAACCCTGCTCCCATCTCTGCCTGGGCAAAGCTGATGCTCAGCTTAATCCTGGTCCTCCTGCTGCTCATGCTCTGGTGTGAACAGAGCAGTTCAGGGGTCTGGGTACTGGAAATCCCTTGACCCGTGTGCCTGTCGGCCCCTGAGTGGATGTGACACACCCCTGGAGCTGCCAGGTCCCTGGAGCAGGGCAGAGCTCTGGAAACAAGCACCTCACAGGGTGATGGAAGTGTCCCTGAACTGGAGTTAACACCACTCTGCCAGAGGGCAGCACCAGGGTTACATTTAGATTTAAACAGGGCAGAAGGAGGAAGAGGAAAAAGAACCTTTTCCTTCTCTGTTGGTTTTGTCATTTAAATTTTTTCCCCTGAGAATGTTACAGGAAATCTGACTTTGTACACATTCTTTCCATTGAATAAAGTAATTAAAATTGACATTTAAGACAACATAACATGATATTCACCTAACTCTGCATACACCTGTGAGGCCTGTGTGTGCACACTGCATTTTTTGGGCTTCTTCCTTTAGAAAGCTCATGTGGATAATTTTAACACCATGCAAATGCATTTACAGCTCATCTTGCATTTCTTAGGTTCAGCAGACGCACGAGGCAACCTTTCTTTTTATTCCACAGCTGCTTTTTGAGTTCAAATACAAAATAAGTCACAGGGGAGTCCCATGGAGGGAAAGGGGAGCAGGAGTGTTACAATTCCATGTTGGAGTCGGAGCAGGGTCCCCCTGAGTGCAGAGCAGGAGGTGTTGAACAGTTGTACAGAATTTGTCCCCAGTGCAGTGGAAATGTCACCTCTGCTGCTGCCGTTGGAGCTGTGCTGGGGACTGGAACTGCTGGGCTGTGTCAGCAGCAGCCCAAGAGCTCCCCGGGCTGGGGGCCAGGGCTGTGCTGTGATCCAAATAATCCTGTTGTGGTGCTTTATTAAGTGTTTGTAGAGAAATGCAGCGTGTTTCATTAAAACGAAATCCCTGCAGGAAGCACAAGCCCTTGATTCCATTTGGAGTGGGGAGCTCAGTTGCTGTTGCAGGGAATTATCCCTAATCCGCCGGCACCCGACAAAAGGATTTATTTCATTTTCGAGAAGTGAACCCAAAGTTAGGGACACTCCAGGGACAGTTGGGAGATTGCTTTTAGGTTCCAGTCAACAGTGGGGAAAAGCCTCTTAGGAGAAACATTAGGGGCTTACAGTGGCACGTTGGGGAAGTGTTCTGCTGTTAGGGAGCCACATTCCGTGTCTCTGTGGGATGCGGTGAGACTTGTGTTGCTTTTGGAGGAAGGGTTTGAACATTTGAAGGTGGGCTCTGTATTTTCTGAACTTCTAGGATGGCTGTGTAGTTCCTGCTTGTAGTTTATGAATTATGGGAATCCAAGGATTTAGGCAGCGACAAACGGTAGGACAAGTGAGGAGAACCCGTTGCAGTGCAGTTCTTAAAGCTGTGGAATATCCTATTTAGTGCTACAGCCAGCTCAGGAGCCTTTCCTTCATCACCAGAATTTTCCATGTAATTATTGTAATACCCACAAGTAAGGAATATGATAGAACTGAAAGTAGATGAATTTGTGGAGGGGAAGGTTGGGATAAAACTGGCGCATATTTGGAAGAATGGGTGACAACGTGGGCTACCATCCAAAACGCCTAAGCAGGTCTGATACAAAACTATCCCAACCCCCTGAGCTTCAGTACAACTGTCCTTCCTTTTAAAGGGAAGGTCTACTGCAGTGTGATGTTAATATCCTGCTCCTGGAGCTCTTTGCTCTCTCGTGCACACCAAAGTTTCACTGTGCTCATTCCAGCACACAGAAGTGCCTTGTTTGACCTTCCTGCCTCACATTCTCCATGTCATTGCCTTTATTTGAGAGAAGGCCTTGCGATGCCTCCCTTTCCCTGCAGAGACCCGCGTGCCCGAGGTGCCCAGCTCCCTGCACGTGCGGCCGCTGGTCACCAGCATCGTGGTCAGCTGGACCCCGCCCGAGAACCAGGACGTGGTGGTCAGGGGCTACGCCATCGGCTACGGCATCGGCAGCCCCCACGCCCAGACCATCAAGGTGGACTACAAACAGAGATACTACACCATAGAGAACCTAGGTGAGTGCAGGGAACGTGCTCTGGGCCCCATGCCAGCCCCTCTCAGTGCTCCTTAAACAGCTTCCACGTGAGCAGCAGCCCGAGCTCCCCGCGCTCCGTGCAGAGCTGCAGGAGAAAAAGGGACTGAAATGTCACCAGCATTCACTGGCGGCTCCTTTAAAAGGAAAATGAAGATTCACCCCTCCACAGAACTCTCTGTGGGAGGTAAAATAGTCTGAAAGTGAGAGAAAGAGCAAGATTGGGAATTCCATCAAATCGGAGGTTTTTTGAGTCATTTTGGTTTTGTTCCTTTTAAATTGTTTTTCTTGCTCCTAATTTGGCTGTGCTTAAAGGTGGAGTTGCTGTGACTACAGACCTGAGCTGTGGTATCCCTGTCCAGGCAGGGGGTGGAATGAGAGGGGCTTTAAGGTCCCTTCCAACCCAAACCAGTCTGGGATTCTGTGCCCATGAACAGAAGGTCTGTGTGAAGACTTTCTCAGTTCAAATCTACTTATTCATGTATTCCAGTTCAAAACTAAAATGCTGAAGAAAGAGGGTATGGAGAAGTAGAAACCAGGATTCATTGGTTGTGCTGATTTCTTTTCCCTTTCAGACCCCAGCTCCCACTATGTGATAACCCTGAAGGCCTTCAACAATGTGGGGGAAGGGATCCCCCTGTACGAGAGCGCCGTGACCCGGCCCCACTCCGGTGAGTCCTGCCCAGCAGCTGGGATGGGCTGGGGGCAGTGCGAGGTCCTGGTTGTCAGTGCATCCCGTGCTCTCTGTCCCTGTCACTGCTTGGCCTCGCACGTTCCCGATAAACCACCTAAACTGGGCTCATTTGTAAATCCCAAACTCACCTGACAACTACTAATGGATGTTCTTACTCCAGATGTTCCCCTTACCTGAGCACAGCCACGTGGGTGCAGTTCTAAAGGCCCTGAGCTGGGGGGCTGTTGTCTTTCTCACTGAGGGTTTTGAACTCAGTGATGCCTGTGTTTGCTTTGTATCAGCCTCCCTCTGTTGTCACTCACACTGAACAAGGTCTGGGCAGTTTTTATTTTGGCCTTGTAATCCGTAAAGAAAAGAGTTTAAGCAGAGGCTTGTGCAGGTGAGCTGTCACCATGCCATGGCTCACTGGGCTCCCTCCCAGCCTGCTGACACCACCCAGGAGTTTGGTGGAGGTGCAACACTTGGGGTTAGTCCTGATGAGCTGGAATCCTTGGAGATTGTCCAGAGGATGCTGGAATTGCAGTTCCACAGTTACTGCGAGTTTGTCTCTCACTCGGACCCTTCCTTTGAAGGTGCCTTTCGGGAGGCCCGTGTGTGTTTGGGAAGTGGCACTTGCCCATCCAGAGCTCCAGCTCTGTGTCCTCCTCGTGTTCTGGGAGAGGACTCAGTGGACACTCCAGACAGATGAAGTCACAGTGACTGAGTGTTTGGGGTTCCCAGGCCATGGCTGAGTGCCCTGGGCACTAATTAGGGATGTGCCAGCAGGGATGTATTGTCTTACTGTCTGGAGGAGGGAGGACGATGCAAGAGTGATGTTATTGCCCGGTCTGATGTCACCTATTAACTCTGGCTTTTCTCTCTCTCTCTCCATTCCTCACCTTCCATCTCATTGCACTTCCCTGCATCCCTCCTTTTTTGTTTTGGTTGACATTAAAATGCCACCTCCTCCCTTTTTAATTATAAACCACGGCCTTTCCCCCATGGATTGCCCAGACACTTCCGAGGTTGATTTGTTTGTTATTAATGCTCCATACACTCCAGTGCCAGATCCGTCTCCCATGATGCCCCCGGTGGGAGTTCAGGCTTCCATCCTGAGCCATGACACCATCCGGATCACTTGGGCAGACAACTCCCTGCCCAAGAACCAGAAGATCACGGACGCGCGGTTCTACACCGTCCGCTGGAAAACCAACATCCCTGCCAACACCAAGTACAAGGTACTGAGTCTCACAGGAGCTCCCCAGCCCAGACAGGGGCAGGCACAGCTCTGGGAATGCTGCTGGGCTCCTTGGAGGGGCAGGATTCCTCCAGCTGCACTCCCAGGGGGAGGCACGGCTGAGGGAATGCTGTCGGGATGAGCCCGGGGGCCTTGGAGGGGCAGAATTGCTCTGGGTCTGGTGGGAGCAGTTCCTTGTGTGTCTCCTGTGGGAAGGAGCTGGAGCTGGGCTGTTGTGGGAGTGGATGGAAGAGCTGCTTCAGGGAAGGAACAGAAATTTCCAGAGTTGTTCTGTTCTGTGGACACAGTGACGATTTGGAGCTTCCCCTGCCCCGATCCCTGGGGGTGGGAGGTGTGGGCTCCCCTCTGGAGAGCCCCTAAAGCACTGCAAGGTGTGTGTGACTGGGGCCCCTCACTGACCCATGCAGGGAAAACAGATTCACCCCGATGGTTTGAAGTTTCCTTTACAACCTTTTCAATTGTGCAAAGCTGATAGCGAACCTTTCCTTTGGGAGCTGACTGGATGCAAAATACACAGCAGAAACTTTATGATATCCCTGCCTTCCTCCATTTTCATCTGTTTTGATTTGGAGACTGGATTTGGGGTTTGGTTTGGTGGTTGGTTGGATTTTTTTATTAATTTTCAGAGTTACCTGGAGGGCTCAAAGCTGCTGACTGCAAATTTCACGTTTGCAACGAGGCTCAGAGGAACTGGTTGTTAAAATACCCAGCCAGTGGAGCTCCCTTTATGCTCCTGCAGAGCCAGCTTGTTATAATCCAGATCTTTTCTTTATGGAAATGAAAAGATGTAAATATGTGTGTATTCCTCCTCTAAAGGCAAGTTACTGCTGAGCCACATTCCTGAGTCATGTGCAGAGGATGTCTCAGGAGTGGTTTAAATACAGCTGCAGTTTCTTTAGCTAATTGCTCAAAAGAATGAAATAAAATAGAAGATGGAATAAAATAGTAAATTAAACATTCCCGCTGTTCTGGTGCTGGTGGTCAGTGAGCAACAAGTTTTACTGTGACCAAAACCAACACAGATTGATGAAATATGGTTTAAAATTACCCAAAATTGTAGAAAGGATTTGCCTGAAGGAGAGAAGTTTGAGGTATTTGCTCTGATCACATGTAACCTATGGTGTCTGGAGAACTCACATCCTGCTTTTCTTCCCTTGTTTCCATTGGAAATCCTCTCCTGCTCTGTTGGAAATCCTCTCCTGCTCTGTTGGATGTTTCTCAGGAGGTCAGACCCTCTCACGGAGGTGCTGGCTCCCAGTCAGGCTGTGGTAACCTCACAGCAGCTCCTGCTCGCTGCATCCCCAGGCTTTGGAGTGTCCCCGTCCCACAGCCTTGGGCACAGAAATCCTGTGGCACCTCTGCAGGATCCAGAGCTGCATCTGCCTCCTCCCTCATCCCTAAACTGGGGGTTGAGGCCATTCACTGAGGTGTTCTGCCTTTGCCCTGTTCCTGTCCTGACACAAACTCCTGAGGAAGAGGCTGTGTGCTCCCGACACGAGCGCTTCCTCCCCAAGGAACCTTGTTTTCCTCAGATGGTGCAGGATTGTGCCAGTCTGAGCCTGGAAACACAGGAACAGATGGGATGCAGCTCCTGGGCTTTGAACTGTGTCTCTGCACGAACATGGAGCAGTTTTGCAAGGCCCCCTTATTGGTGTGTGGGTTTGTCCTGCAGCTACCTGGGATCCATCAGGGATCAATGAAAATATTAAACCTTGGATCTTTTAGGACTGCATAAAAGGGAAACAAATTGTTCAGGTTAATATTTATGGAGCTTATTTCTAGCTGGTGAGCAGGGTTTGGTACCATGGGAGAGGCTGAGATCTTAGAAATGATAACGTGGTGTTAAATTGTGGAGTCTGACACTCCAGGGGGGCTCTGATGTGTCATTTACACTCACTGGGATGCACAGGAAAACGAAAAGATCCCAAGGTTCAAAGCCGGAGGTGGAAACCAGAACTTTCACTTGTAAAAGGAGCCCAGCTGCCACATCAGACAATACAAATATTGGAATGCTTAAATTCTGCTGGGAATTCCCACAGGCATGCCAGGGAGGAAGAGCTTTTTGGGGTAAGGCAGCTGGTAATGCCAAGTGGGAGGGAAAAGTTCCTGCCTTGGACTTGTCATTCTGTCCCTCCAAGTGAGGCCTGCACTCCCCTCCTTCCCCAGGGAGCTGTGCCCATTCCAGCTGTGTCGCAGTCCCACCCACTCCAAACTGCACTGAGTGTGTACCAAACAGAGGATTTCATTTTAATTCATTTTATGAGTGTTTGTTGTCTGGCCACAGACAGCAAAGCCCTGGCCACAAATCACTGCCATCCCTTGGATCACCATTCCCTGAACTTCCATCCCTTGGAAGAAAAAAGGTATAAAGATACTGGAGATCTCAGGGTTTCTTTTCACTGCTGGAGCCTTCAGGAAAGGTGCCTTTCCCTTGGCAATAGATCAGCTGCAGCAGGTGGTGTCTGGAGGCAGTGGCTGTTCCAGTTGTTGTATGGCCCTGTCAAACCCTGAAACAACTCTTTAATTCCGTGTTCACAGCACTGCAGGTCAAGGTGAGGAATATACATATCTGTAAATACAGCTTTCCTTCTTTTCCATGGGCCTCCAGTACATCCTGTTGGTGCTGAAGCCATTTATAACAAAAACCAGATCTTTATAAATGCTGAACTACAAATTCCGCTATGAGCCATGTGTGGTTTCCTTGTGTGACCCTAAATAACCATTTTTTCTGAAAACAATCTACCTATTAGTAAAGCGTCCTTCTCTTCAAGTCTCACAAGTGTATCTTTAGCTGACTGTTCATTACATTTAAGGTTGCACTGGAAATTCCAGCAGGAATGTGGGAGGCAGCTCCAGGTGCCAAGCAGGGCTGTTCCTTGCTGTGCTTTCTGTTTTCCCCAGCCCGAGGAGTTAATGAAATGCTGTAAATGAGCCCCCAGGTAAACAGGCATTTAACCACTGCATAGCAAGTGGGCCCTGGACCTTGTATTGGCTTTTTTCATTTCTAATTGATGCAGTTAAGTGCTCCTGCTGATTGCAGAATTTCTAGCGGAGGATAAACGTTGATATTTGGTTAATGAATCTGCATGACAGAGAAGAACCAGCCCCAAATTAATGCCTGGGGTTATGGAAATGCTGGGAACACGTGGGCTGGGGTGTGGGAAGTGCTGACCCTGGTTTTCCTTTCAGACGGCAAATGCCACCACTCTGAGCTATCTGGTAACGGGGCTGAAGCCAAACACCCTCTACGAGTTCTCGGTGATGGTGACCAAGGGCAGGAGATCCAGCACCTGGAGCATGACAGCACATGGGACAACCTTTGAATTAGGTACTCCTGGGCTCTGGAAGGGCTGGGATATTCCTAAAGGAACTGCACCTCCCTGTTTCTGGAATGGTTCTGCTGATTAGCACTTGCTGGGGGGGTCTGAATAGTTCAGCCAGAAATTCTGATTAAAAACAACAACATACTTCAAAATTCCGAGGGATGATTGCAGGAGAATTTACATCAAATTACAGGCAAGTCATGAATAATGTACCACAGTTCATGGGCAGGAGAGAGGAAAGTCTCACAAAAAGCACATTAACAGCAAATACAAAGAAAACACTTCAGCAAATAATAATTAAATATGATGATAATTGTTACTGAGTGAGAAGGTGCGTGAGGCAAGTGAAGACAAAAAAATCACAGCAGGAATTAAGACATCCAAATGAGCCCTAAATTCCTGTCCAGTGCAGAACAGAGGAGGGTTTGTAGCTGCCAGGAAAAACCCAGGCCCAGGGAGTGACTGTGAGGGCCAGGCCCTCTCCCCAACCTGCCCCTCATTAGCTCCTCTGATGCCGCAGTGTTAAATGAACTTTGAGCAATTAAATTTACTGCTTATTATGCTTAGGTTTCTCTTCAGATGGACTGTGGAGGACAAAAAGCCCATCCAAATGAGCCCGGAGTTCTCCTGCTAAATTAAAGTACAGCCAAACAGTTACACATGCAGAGAATTAGCGAGATCTTCCAGATATTCTATCATAGAAATTCTGTAATTTCTGCTTAAGATAAAGCAAACCCAGGATAAAATCTGAACTCTCTGAACTTACTCTGAAGTCCCAGTGAGCTTCAGTTGCTTTTGAAAACATTGTCGTGGTTTTGGGTGGGAATTCCATGATGTGGGGCCAGCTCTGGGCTGGGGCTCCTCTCCCATCCCGCTATTCCCAGCCCACATGAAACGCTCCATTTGGTATTTCTGCTGACACACGTTCAGTCCTCAGCCATAGCTCTGCTCTGAATGCAGGGGCTGTAAAAGTTGCACAAATGAAGTTTTTAAGGGAATTTGACACTCACAAAGCCCCTGCGCAAGGGCACAGTGCAGGAGGGCTCAGTGCATTTAAATAGGGTCAGGTTGAAGTGGTTGTAAGGAATATTTGCAAAAGTGACCCAAAGGCTGGGGAACTAAGGAGAGAATTTAAAATAGAATTTTTTTTTAAAAGGCTAAATATATTTTCTCATAGCAGATCTTGTGATTTATAGTGCTGGCCAAATTCCTGAGTGAGTGGCTCATTATTTTGGGATACTCATGAGCAGGTGTGTAGGACTTGCTCCTAAAAGGAAAACACAGAATTCTGGGCTATGTCTTGTCTGTGAATTCCTGGTCTCCTGTGGGCTACTCCTGATTTTTTCTTTTTGTTTCCTCTGAATCCTGCTTTTACATATTTGGGGCAATAGTTACAATAATTTCTGGGCTTTGGCTGTCCCTGGTTTCCAGCTCTTCGTCACAGGGATAACTGCTGGCCATCCCAGAGGATTTATGGATGGATTTCTAATAGGTCACATAAAGCTCTGGAAGTGCAGGAAGTCCCATGTTGCTGTGGTTGTATTAAATACCCAAGGTGGATTTACTGCAGGGTGCCCCCTCAGAAACCTCCTGGATTTCAGGATGTGGCACTGCAGGGATGGTCAGTGCCCTCTGGAAGTTCCAGTTCACAGCAAGCTTCCAGTTTTCTGCTGGAGCAATTTGTGCCATTTCCTGAATTTTTGTCAGGATAGGCTGGTGGGAGAAGAAAACTCTCCCCTCCCTTCTTTCCCTCAGTGCTGCTCTCTGGTAACCCAAGGCAAAAGGTTGGCCAGTTGTGCTCAGCAAATACTTCTGCACTTGGAACACCTCTGTGGTGCAGATTCCTTCCAAATTACAAATCATTCTTCAGAAGGTCCATCAGCCATTACAGGTTTGCCTAGAGATTGTTCCCCAGAGCAGCTGTGGCTGCCCCTGGATCCCTGGCAGTGCCCCAGGCCAGGCTGGACGGGGCCCTGAGCACCCTGGGACAGTGAAAGGTGTCCCTGCCCGTGGCAGGGGGTGGAATGGGATGGGCTATTTAAGGTCCCTTCCCACCCAAACCATTCCAGGCTGGTATAATTCTAAGGTGCTGGTGGATTTACTTTGCTGATTGGGATTTAAGTGCAATTGGGCACTGCTGGGTCTCAGTCCCAGCATAAACCTGGAAAAGGGAGGTATTTCAGATGCCTGCCTACAGAAATGTATCTTTCACAAGTTTCTGTGATTTTTCTGATGACTGAAGAAACTCAGGTGAGAAGTCCCTGGCCCCAGGTGGTTGTCCAGGCTTTTGAGGACGCTCAGTCATGGATCACATCTGGTGCCAGAAGTGCTCTGGGAAGGGGGAACTCCATATGGGAAGGAGGTGCTGACACTGGATGGCATTGGCCAGTGAGGGGGCAAATCACTGAGACACCACAGGAGGGGGGGATTTATGAAAGTAAAGAGGATAGATAACCCAGATCTAATTGTGTTCCACATCAGATGAGAATCCAGGGCCCTGAGGTGGGTGTTCCTCCAGTGTGCAGGGCAGCCATTGCTGACACTCTGGGTTTGTGTTCCAGTGCCAACCTCGCCCCCCAAGGACGTGACCGTGGTGAGCAAGGAGGGCAAACCCCGCACCATCATCGTCAACTGGCAGCCGCCCTCCGAGGCCAACGGCAAAATCACAGGTGGGGCACGAGGGACCCGGCTCTGGGGCTGCCCACGGCTGCTCTGCCAATCTCTGCAGTAGCTCCCGTTCCTTATTTACTTCTGTTCCTCATCAGAATGCATTCCAGTCTAAACGAACTGCGGTGGGAAATGGAAGTGGAATCAGAAATCCAGTTGAAAGTTTAAATATCTCCATAACCTTTGCTTGTGCTGTTCTAGTAGCAGGTCTCCAGCAATTGTCCCCAGTGCCTTGGCCTGTCAGAGGTTTATTTAGGAGAAGCCATCCCAGTCCTCTTTGACATCTTTGTGGCATTTTTGTGTCACAGAACAGATTTTAGGGCAGTTTCTTATTCCCCTGACAGAACCATTAGGAGTGAACTGTTATTTGCCTTTAACTGCATCACTGCCACGTAGGATAAATGACTTTTCAGAAAGTAATAATTACTGATTCCCTTCTATAATTTCTGTTTAGATTCCCATTTGGAAGGGCTTTCTGAAATAATCCATTTCAATTTTAGTTTGTTTAAAGCTGAAATGAGATTTTAATAGCATGTTGTTTGCAGTGTCTGGTTTTGGGTCTGAGCTCAGAATTAACCATGGTGCAGAATCAAACCTGGGCCACCACCTGATGGGGCAGGACTGGAGCCCAGGCTCCGGACAGGAGGCTAAAACCGATTAAATCACTGGGAAAAGGCAGCAAAACATTTCCTCCCCGTGGGAAGGGAGGGTTGACTGGAGACACAGGAGCCTTTGGTGGAGGGATTTGGCTGCCAGTGAGGGGCACAAATGTCTCACACTGGGGCACAGCCGAGGGAGGGGAGGCAACTACAGAGAGCAGCATTTACCTGCACAGGGCTGGCAAAGTTGTCCCATTGTCCAGCTCCAAAACCCTCTTGCAGGGAAGGAAACCCTTGGAACAGAACTGTTCAGTATTTGTCAGCTTTTGCATAAGCTGCAGTTAACAGCTTAAAAATAAACTAAAATGGTAATTCAGGGCTAAGCCTGAGTGTAGCAGGAACCAGCTCCCCTTCCCCAGTGCCCATCTCCAGTGCCCATCTCCAGCTCCCCTTTCCCAGTGCCCATCTCCAGTGCCCATCTCCAGCTCCCCTTTCCCAGTGCCCATCCCCAGTGCCCATCCCCAGCTCCCCATCCCCAGTGCCCATCCCCAGTGCCCATCTCCAGTGCCCATCTCCAGCTGCCCTTTCCCAGCTCCCCTTCCCCAGTGCCCATCCCCAGTGCCCATCCCCAGTGCCCATCTCCAGTGCCCATCCCCAGTGCCCATCCCCAGCTCCCCTTCCCCAGTGCCCATCTCCAGCTGCCCTTTCCCAGTGCCCATCCCCAGTGCCCATCCCCAGCTCCCCTTCCCCAGTGCCCATCCCCAGTGCCCATCCCCAGCTCCCCTTCCCCAGTGCCCATCTCCAGCTGCCCTTTCCCAGCTCCCCTTCCCCAGTGCCCATCCCCAGTGCCCATCCCCAGTGCCCATCTCCAGTGCCCATCTCCAGCTCCCCTTTCCCAGTGCCCATCCCCAGTGCCCATCCCCAGCTCCCCATCCCCAGTGCCCATCCCCAGTGCCCATCTCCAGTGCCCATCTCCAGCTGCCCTTTCCCAGCTCCCCTTCCCCAGTGCCCATCCCCAGTGCCCATCCCCAGTGCCCGTCCCCAGCTCCCCTTCCCCAGTGCCCATCTCCAGCTGCCCTTTCCCAGCTCCCCTTCCCCAGTGCCCATCCCCAGTGCCCATCCCCAGTGCCCATCTCCAGTGCCCATCCCCAGTGCCCGTCCCCAGCTCCCCTTCCCCAGTGCCCATCCCCAGGGCCCATCCCCAGCTCCCCTTTCCCCAGTGCCCATCCCCAGTGCCCATCCCCAGCTCCCCATCCCCAGTGCCCATCCCCAGTGCCCATCCCCAGCTCCCCTTCCCCAGTGCCCATCCCCAGTGCCCATCCCCAGCTCCCCTTTCCCAGTGCCCATCCCCAGTGCCCATCTCCAGCTCCCCATCCCCAGTGCCCATCCCCAGTGCCCATCCCCAGTGCCCATCCCCAGCTCCCCTTTCCCCAGTGCCCATCCCCAGAGCCCATCCCCAGCTCCCCTTTCCCAGAGCCCATCCCCAGCGCCCATCCCCAGTGCCCATCCGCAGTGCCCATCCCCAGTGCCCATCCCCAGCTCCCCTTTCCCAGTGCCCATCCCCAGTGCCCATCCCCAGCTCCCCTTTCCCAGAGTCCATCCCCAGCGCCCATCCCCAGTGCCCATCCGCAGTGCCCATCTCCAGTGCCCATCCCCAGCTCCCCTTTCCCAGTGCCCATCCCCAGCTCCCCTTTCCCAGTGCCCATCCCCAGTGCCCATCCCCAGTGCCCATCCCCAGCTCCCCTTTCCCAGTGCCCATCACCAGCTCCCCTTCCCCAGTGCCCATCCCCAGTGCCCATCCCCAGCTCCCCTTTCCCAGTGCTCATCCCCAGTGCCCATCCCCAGCTCCCCTTTCCCAGTGCCCATCCCCAGTGCCCATCCCCAGCTCCCCTTTCCCAGTGCCCATCCCCAGTGCCCATCCCCAGCTCCCCATCCCCAGTGCCCATCCCCAGCTCCCCTTTCCCAGTGCCCGTCCCCAGCTTCCCTTTCCCAGTGCCCATCCCCAGCTCCCCTTCCCCAGTGCCCATCCCCAGTGCCCATCCCCAGCTCCCCTTCCCCAGTGCCCATCCCCAGTGCCCATCCCCAGCTCCCCATCCCCAGCTCCCCTTCCCCAGTGCCCATCCCCAGTGCCCATCCCCAGCTCCCCTTTCCCAGTGCCCATCCCCAGTGCCCATCCCCAGTGCCCATCCCCAGCTCCCCTTCCCCAGTGCCCATCCCCAGTGCCCATCCCCAGCTCCCCTTTCCCAGGGCCCAAGCAGTTTTTGGGATGTGGGGCCCGAGTGCCCTCTGGTGGGAACAGCCCCTTCCAGCTGAGCGCCCGGCACTAATTAGTTCCTCATTAACTCACTCTGTGCTGTCGGTGATGCCAGAATTCGGAGTGGTGATGTCATTCCATGCCCCCCCGTCCATGGAATGCTCAGCTTTCCAGCTCCAGTCTCCCTGGCTGGGGATGGGATGGGCATGGAATGCTGAGCTGGGCCAGCCTGGGTCCCACACGCTTGGGCATCGTTAGAGCTGCTGACTAATTAGGACACTCCGAAGTTAATTCAGTACTTGTGCCTCTAGACTGTTATATTGCTTTTGGCATCACTTCATATCTATCTGTATAAATATTACAGATATATAGATACATAACATATATACATAAAAGATATATAGTTATTTAAAAATGTATATTTCTATATATGTTACATGTAAAATAAATACTTGAACCTAGATATAAATATAAATAATGATACAAATATATAAACAATATATAAAAATATGTCATGTGCATTATTATATACAATATGTATATTAAATATAGATTCAGGTGTTTATTTCTATGTGTATATAAATATATAGAGGTTCAAGTATTTATTTTATGCTGATCTATGTTTCTTATCTAAAAAAGTTATAAAGGTTTTACTGCGTAGTGATCTGTGATTTCAGTGTATTTTAATAACAAATCATAAACTCTTCCCATGCCTTTTTTTCTGGGATGTGCAGGGCAGCCTCAATTCTCTTCAGATTCTTGTTGCCTTTGTGTAAATACACTGAAAAATAATGAAATCATTATAAACACCAGTTGTTTAGCTGTGCACAAGAACGTTTTATTGTTTTAACGTAATTTAAATAATATCATATTAATTCTTTGAGGATGTTTTGATAATGGCAGCTTTATTTTATTTTACTTTATTTGTTCTATGAATAGGTAAAGGGATGGAAATAGGAATTTGTCCATGCTCAGGGAACAGAAATACCCTTGATATTTTAAGTGGCTTTTTTCTCTTACCATCTATTTTGAGCAGTTCAGAGGGAAGATGGGAGGGCTGGCTGATACTCGAACATGGTTTCAGTGTTTGCCAAAGTCAGAGCACACTCGGGAAGTCCCTGGTGGTTTCCCTGGCAAGCAGAACATTTCCCATGGGGTGCTGTGGCTCGCTGTCCCTGCGTGCCTGGAACTGTCCCCTTCCCCTGCCCAGGGTACATCATCTACTACAGCACGGACGTCAACGCCGAGATCCACGACTGGGTCATCGAGCCCGTGGTGGGCAACAGGCTCACGCACCAGATCCAGGAGCTCACCCTGGACACCCCCTACTTCTTCAAGATCCAGGCCCGCAACTCCAAGGGGATGGGGCCCATGTCCGAGGCCGTGCAGTTCCGCACCCCCAAAGGTACCCTGGCCCTGCGGCCCCGCGGGGCAGTGGGGGTGAGGAGCACGGGCTGTGCTCCTGGGAAAGGCAGGGGCTGTGGAGGGACATTTTCCATGGGCTTGGCTTGTGTGGAATGGATCCCTGTGGCTGGAGCTCAGCTCTTGGGTTCACTGGCTGTTGCACAGTGCCTGGGGGGCCTTTGGGCCGCTCAGGTGTTACAAACCCGGGGTGGCTGCGGTGAAAGGCCAGGTCCTGTGTGCCTGGGAACGAGATGGTGCAACAGGCCCCTAACTCAGGAGCTGATGGTGATGGGCACATAGTAAAGAGTAAAATGTGAGAGAGCTTGGGAAAACAAAGTTACGAGTTTATTGTCATAGAATCTTATCATAGAATTGGGTTGGGAGGGACCTTACAGCCCATCCATGGGCAGGGACACCTGCACCAGCCCAGGTTGCTCCAAGCCCTGTCCAGCCTGGCCTTGGACACTTCTCCACATGAGCTTTAGTGCTGAGAATCAAGAGCTGTACCCTGTGCTGTGGGAAACTTGGAATTCTGTCTCACTCCTTCAAGCCTTGTGATGTGTCTCTTGTTTTTTCCTCCCTGTGCTTGCCCCACTAAGCTGAGTCCTCAGATAAAATGCCCAATGATCAAGGTAAATGAACAGCCACATTTCTCTGTCTCCATCCCTCACCGTTCTGCTTTGCTGTCCATGTGCTGTGACATTTTCTCAGTGCAACAGGGTCCTGCTGCTCCAACTGGGAGCGGGCGAGCTCCTGCTGTGCTGCCAGGGGAGAGCTGGGAGTCCTGGGCCTGGGTGGTAGGATGGAAAGGGCTCTCTGTGGAGGTGTCCCAGGAAGGGCCGTGGGGGTTGTGCCAGCGCTGAATCCTTCTGTGGGAATGGCTTTGGAGCCAGTGATGCCCATCCAGCCCTGCCCACGTACGAGGGGGTGGAAGATCAAAGGGATTCTGGTTAGCACAAGTGCTGCTTGTGAGGATTCATTCCATAATAAAGGCTGGGAAGCCCTGGAAAGCTCTGTGCAGGAGAGATTCTGCCTGTCAGCTCATTTGGAGCCCAGACTCTCCTGAGGAGCCCAGCACTGGCTCCTAAAAGCCTTAAGGTTTTAAAATGTTTGCTTGAAAAATGGGAGCTCTGAGCTTCCTACATCGAATTAGAAGGTGGATGTCCCAGGGCTCTTCTTGCTTTCTTCCAAATAACCTACAAGCCCCATAAAAAGGGGAGAATTAATCTGAAGGGATGAGTTAAAAAGGCCATTGGCAAACAGCTTAGACATGCAATTAAAGAGATCCTAAAGGGGCTCTGAGGGAGCTGCTCCTCTCTTGGCTCCTCAGCCTGGTTCTTGGAGCAATTTATTAAATGTGCTTTTACTCTGTGCCAGGTAATGCTGGTAGCAGGGGCAGTCAGGGAGTAAGTTGATCCCCATCCTGGTGTCCTGGAGGTGGGGCTGAGGTATGGGAAGCAGATGCTCCAGTGTCTGCAGCGGGAGGGAATCGGAGAAGGTTACAGGGTTTAGGTGAAAGTTGCTGCTTTCTGTTTCTCCCCATTCCAACCCCATTTCAGCCACCGTCCCATCCTAAAGTAGCACGTTCTCCTAGTAATGATCAGTTTTTATCACTTCCTATTATTTATAAGTCTTCAAAGCCAAGGGTTTTGTTTGAGAATTCCTGTAAGGACACTGGGAAAGTTGAAATCGTGGCAGTAGCTGAAATGTGGGAAAGGGGAAGGCAGAGGAAGTGCAGGAGAGGAGCTGAGGAGCTGCCCTGTGACAGCATCACTGAGCTGCCAGACTGGGACCTGCAGGAAAGAGCCAGAAAGTTACTGGGAGCTGGGAGCCAAACTGAATGGGATCTGAATGGTTCTGTCCTTTTCTCTCTTTTCCTGCTTCAATGTTTTCCTTCTGAACTCGGCACACGATTCTGTTTTCCCACCCCCTTCTGGAGCAGAGAGCTTGGTCAGAGCTCGGGGCCTGTTGCTCTCAGGTGGTTGCACTGGCCTTGTCCTAAGGCAGAGATTAAGGTCTCTGATCAAGTAAACCCATCCTGAAGTCACCCACAGTGCAAATGTTCTGTCTGGATAGATTGTAACGTGGAGGTTCACAGGCTGAATGGAAAACAATTCCAGCAAATGCTGTCTTAAACTGTTCCTGAAAATAGGTCGCAGTGAGTAAGAGATGGGGCTCCCTGGAATTTATTTAAAGGTTTAAACTGTTGATCTGTGGGTTTAGGAGTTGGATCCTGAGAAACACCTTGGCTGGGTACCTAAATTTCATCCTGAATTTGTCAGGGAGGACCCGGGTTCCATGAGGATCATTGTGCATTGTCTCTCTCTTGCCTACCCCTGATTTTATGTCCCCTGCTGACCTCAGGGCAGTTATTCCCTTCTCTTTCATGATGTTGTTCAGGATATTGAGCTGCACTTGGCCAAGCACAGGTCCTTGCAGAACTCATTGGAAACATTCCTCGTGAATAATTCTCATTCTTATCAGTTAATTTGTTGTTAATTTTGTTAATAGGTGCCACATGGGTTTTTTATGGTGCTGTTTTAACAAAGCATTGCACAGCACTCTGCCAGACGTTTCCTGGAGGCCTAAACCCAGTATATTTTATAGATCTCTCATTATATATCTGCATAGTTACTGTTACCAGCCACGTGTATGGGCTGACATTTAGCTTTTTGAAAATACCTGTTTTCCATGAAACAGAAGGGTGGATGTAAAGTGCGTGCCATCTCCTCTCCATCCCCTTTTCCATCACCTCACCTGCGTTAGGGCTGCAGCTGCTCCACTAGAAATGCTCAGGGTGTCTGATTGCCCTCCTAAAATATTGCTGGTTCTTCATGTTCCCCCCTCTCCCACAGCTCCTCTGTCTGGAGCAGCTCCTCAGCGCCAGGCTCAGGGGTTCAGAGACTCTGGCTGGGGGTTCTCACCTTTCCAGCGCGGCTTTCCAGGCCAGACAGACACAGACACATGAAACACAAACTGCTGATGCTGTTCCAGTCTGTCTCTGCTGCTGCAGGATTATTGGTCCCCAAAAAGGGAATGCTGGGGCCGTGTCCCCTCCATCCTGACAGGTCCCTGGGTCCTTTCCATGTCCCATTGTCCTGCAGTGCTTCCTTTCCATCACTGCAGGCTCCAGCTGCTCTCTGCACACACAGAACGTTCTCCTTGTTCCCCTCCCCAGGTTCAGCCCCTGCCCCTGCCCCTGCCCCTGCCCCTGCCCCTGCCCCTGCCTGGCTTTGCCATTTTGCTTTATTTCAGGGACCAATTCACAGGCTCTCGCTTGAGCTTCAGTTTCCATTTGTTACACATCCTTTAACACTTAGTACTACCTGATTAAAGGGCATTGTTAACTGAAAAAATCCTTCTCCTGACTCTGAAACTGCCACACTGCCTGAGCTTTTGGAGGGGTTTTTTAGTAGAACGGTGTGAAAATGTGCCAAATATTCTGGGTTCTGTAACCAGAGGAATATTGTTCTTTGCACCGTTGCTGAATGTTTCCCCTGCTCCTGTGTTTTGTCATTAATTTTGCATTAGTGCCTTTTAATGAAAACACAGAGTGGAAGGACCAGGTTTGGATGTAACTAACTGATGGTTTCTCAGGTTTCATCAAAACCGTTTTTGTGGTGCTTTGTTGGCACTTGTGGTGCACAGGAGAGAATGGGGAGGAGCTGAAAGCGGGTTTTTATGGCTAGGCAGGGCCTTAATGTTACATTTACTGTGCTTGGGATCCTCCAGCCGTTTCCAGGCTCCCGCAGCTGCTGGAGTTGGGTGTTAGGAAAAGACACCCGGATAATTCCTGTTCCAGGGTGATGAACTGTCAGTGTAAGTGTGGCAAAGCCATTTGCCTCAACATGGGCCTGTGCCTTACTTCAAATGGGCTTTATTATCATTTTTAAAAGGAAATTAGGAGAGGCTCCTGAGCTTAATTAGCAAAATAATAACTGGGAAACTATTAAAGAGCTCCTTTGGAGAAATGGCTCTTTCCTTGGAGAAATGGGTGCTGTGCAAAGCCAGACTGTGGTGTAGGGACAGAAAAGGAGGGAAAATCTGCTCCTGGGGGCTTGGGGATGTTCTAAAGGAGGACTCAGAGATGCTGAATTGTGTCTGTGTGTGTAAAATTCCACTGTGTCCAACCTTTCCAGCCTCGGGATCTGCCGGGAAGGGGAGTCGCCCCATGGACTTGGGCCCAGACTACAAACCCCCGCTGGGAGGTGAGTGTGGGGCAAAGCTTCTCCATGGCCCAGTTTGGTTCCAGTTTGGTGTCAGCCAGGGAATACTCCAGCAGCAGTTCCAGAGCTTCTGCTCTGTGGGATGATCCCTGTTCCACTCAGGAAATCCTGCCACACTCCTGCCGTGGTGTCCCTGCTGCAGCTGGGAACTCCTGTGGCATTTCCATACCCAGAGCTGCTCCCAGCCTGGTGTGAAATGGCTGCTGGAGTGGGAAGTCAATTCTGTAGGAGCAGATGAGGAAGGAAAAGACTCCTCTGCTCCTTTTCCTGGTCAGTGCTGTGTGTTGGGATGCCCTGTCCTCAGGGAATGCTCTCTAGTGTTGGATAAAGGGTTTCCTTTGGAGCCAGGTGACCCCAGCAGGCTCCTGATCCAATCCCAGTGGTTGTTGGCTCCAAGGGGAGCCTGTGGTGCTGCAGGTTTAGCAGGATCCCAGGCTGACTCTGCTTACAGTGAGTGTGGTAATTGAGTAAGCTGCACTTAGATTTTGATAGACTTAGTAGGAAATGGATCTACAAATCAACTTCCAGATGGAACAATGGAATAGAAACAGTTGGCAAATGCCAAAGAAATGGAACACTTCTCCTGAGATCCCTCCCCTCCTGCTGATCTGCAGCGTGCTGGCTGTCTTTGGTGGGCACTGCTTGCTTTTCCTGTGTAATAAATGAGCCTTTCCTCCCCTCTCGACCCTGGCAGGCAGTAACAGTCCCCATGGCAGCCCCACGTCCCCCCTGGACAGCAACATGCTGCTGGTGATCATCGTGTCCGTGGGCGTCATCACCATCGTCATCGTTGTCATCGTCGCCGTCTTCTGCACGCGCCGCACCACGTCCCACCAGAAAAAGTAACGGGGCTGGGGGGCCGGGCCCTGCCTGGCTTAGGGAATCCTGTTGTTTAATCCTTTAGGATGCTTTAGAGTGCATTCCTTGTAAGTCCTGCAGCCTGCAGGTGCTGCTGCTGCTCTGGTTTTCTGTCAATGTCCCAGAGCTCCAAACCATCGGAGTTCACACACGAACCGGGGCAGTGCTTCCAGGAGGGCCTGCACTTGAGCCCCCTTCAAGGAGAAATTGTCGTTTGAAAGTTTCCAAACTGGAGCCAGTCCATGTGTTGGGAGGTGGGAGAGCTCGAGAGCTCAGGCAGCTCCTCACTCCCGCATGTGTGGGCTCAGTGCACAAGCTGTGCTTGACAATACCCAGTTTTTAGCAGGATCACTGGAGTGGAATCTGAATGTGGTGCTGGATTCCTTAGAAAAGTGCTCCAAAATCCCGGTGTTTGTGTCTGAATTCTTCCCTCCTTAGAGCATCTGCCTTAATGCTGCAGCAGTGATGCTCCCACTTACGGCCCCTGCAGGGCCTCTCTGTGTGTTCTTTGAAAGAGCAGAGCTGTATTTGAAGTTTGAAAAGATGCTGTTAGGCAGAACAGACTTCTAAGGAAGTGATGAAAAGCCAGGCTTGGGTAATCTGCACTTGCTCTGCAGCAGGACCATCCTGCAGAGCTGCAGGAGAGGGAGCAGGGATGGAGGAGCTGGCCCTGGCACGCCTGGCAGCTGGGGCTGTGCTCGGGAGAGGGCAGCAGGGATGGGCCAGTGCCAGGAGATGTGTTTTATCTTCAGAGCAGAAGTAACCCTGTGAAATCGCAATTTCTGAGTGCCCTTGGCCAGGGAATATCTGATCCCTGTCACTCCTCAGCTCCAGTGGGAGCAGGATGTGGGAGTCACCCCTGCCAGAGGCTCTGTCAGTGACATTTATCCATGTCTGAGCCATTCCCAGGAAGTCTGCTCCCAGAGGGACCCCTCCTCCAGCTCTGCCATGGCCCAAAGTGAGGAGTCAGTGTGGCGGCAGTGCTGGAACCTGCATTTTGCTTTCCCAAAATTCTGCCATCCCAAATCTCTGCCTCACCATGGTTGGCTGCTGCTGCTCAGCACGATGGGAACCTCCCCAGTGGGATGTGTCCAGCCTGAGTGGGGCTGGAAGCAGCGTTCCTGTCATTAATCCTGTGTTCCCACCCTCTTGGGATAACTGGCTGTCTGCACGTCCTCCTGCAGCTGCTGCTGGAGCTTGGTGAGCCCAGGATATGGGCACAGCATTGGAATATTCCCTTAATAACCAGAGTTTCTGCAAACTTAATTATTGTTAATGAGGCTGGGCTGCAGAGCCAGGGCTGCACGTGGGGTACCATCGGAGACAGATTCGAGAGTTCAGGATGTGCTTTGAGGTGTCCGTGGGGCTCATGTGCAACATTCAGAGCTCCCTGCCCAGTGGGAAACTTGTGCCCAGCAAGATCTGAGGGAAATCCCAGGGAAAAGTTGCTTTTCCAACAAGTGGAGAACATCTCCTTTGCTTTCCTTCCAGGAAACGAGCCGCCTGCAAATCCGTCAATGGCTCCCACAAGTACAAGGGGAACTCCAAAGATGTCAAACCTCCCGACCTTTGGATCCATCATGAGAGGCTGGAGCTCAAACCCATTGATAAATCCCCAGATCCCAATCCCATCATGACAGACACCCCGATCCCTCGCAACTCCCAGGACATCACCCCGGTGGATAATTCCATGGACAGCAATATCCATCAGCGGCGGAATTCCTACAGAGGTGAGCGGCCATGAGCAGTGAAATGCTTTTCACTGTGGCTGATGAAATCACTTTATTGAGAGATGATTTAGTTACTCTTTTTTGTTCTTGTTTTCCAAGTAGTGAATTGGGTTTGTTCCTGGTTTCTAAGACTCTGAAGAGGTTGGATCACGTGTTTTAGTGAGGAAATGGAGCATCCAAGAGTTAAATCATTACTTTCTCTTGGTAAATAGTGATTAGTAATGGGAAGATCATCTCGCTTCATATTAAACCACTGGAGTTGTGTCTGACCTTTCAGCCCAGAGCTGAACCACTGCCAGAAGTTTGCACTGGGGCCTGGAGAGTTTCTCCAGTGCCCAAAAGCCCGCACCCTCACTGTCTTCCTCCCACCTTCCAGCACAGGGGTAAGGGGCTGTTTGTATCACTGGTGGCTGCAGACCTGCCTGGGAACAGGAACAAAGGGAGGAGTGTTGGAACGCTGCTGTGGTTGCACAGGGGCCTGCCTGCAGAGGGATAACATGGCTGTTTCCCCTCAGGACACGAGTCAGAGGACAGCATGTCCACGCTGGCGGGACGGAGGGGCATGAGGCCCAAGATGATGATGCCTTTTGATTCTCAGCCGCCGCAGCGTAAGTGAACATCCCCGTTCTGGCTGGAGCCACTCCCTGCTCCCGGGAAATCCCATCCTGGGCAGCAGGAACAGCTTAGGGAAGGCTCCTGAGCCCCTCCTGGTGCGGGCAGAGTGAGGCCGTGTTGGAAGGGACCAGGAGTGGCTGTACTGGGGTGAGGGCAGGAGCGTGTCCAGGTCTGTCTGTCCCAGTCTGGGGCTCTCCAGGGACAGCCTGTGGGCCTGGCTGCTTCTCGTAATCATTCCCTTGGAACTCTGCCAGTGTCCAGCTGTTCCATAGGAGAGAGCTGGACTCTCTGGGGCTGGAATCTCTGTCAGGTTCCCCTGACAGCAGCAGTGGCTGCTCTCAGAGCCTTCTCTGACTTTACTATGAGCTCCTTGAGACCTCTTTGCCCTGGGATCCTTCTCTGATACCAAAATTATCATTATTATGAAATATTTTAAGAACTAAACAATATATCTATAGTTTTCAAATTACTCTGAGATGGAAAGGGACTTGGCTGAACCTCTGAACAGCCAGACTGAAACGCTGTGTGGGGACACCAGTGAGGAGCTCGGGAGTTACTGTGCAGGGGCAGAACTGGGAGGCAAACTCACACCAAGCTCACCCGGGCTGAGCTTTAGACTTCCCTGAGCTCTGTGGTCATGCTCTGCCTGTAGCCAGGTGACTGCTGCCACAACCCCTGTGTTTTGTGGGATTGTTTCTGAGTAGTCCATTACATCTCCACTTTCTTTCTGCTTTAATTAAAAACTGAACTGAGGACTTGGTATTCTTGACCTTACCTACTTTTTCAAGTGTCCTGGTGACCTGATTGCTCAGTTTGTGAATTTTCTTGTTCTGTGGCCTTTTTCCAAGAGCAGCATCTTGACTCAGTAGTCTGATCTCCGTGTTGTCTCCCAGCTTCCCATGTGCGAGGAGGGAGCAGAGGATGCAGTTTTACACTGAATTCCTTAGGAGCCGTGTCAGACATGGGTGTGTGACAGGTCCCTGTCCCATGCCAGGCTCTGGACAAGCCTGGCTGCTTCCCTGTCTCTGTCAGCTCCTGCCTTGCCTGGGGGGCACAGACCAGGCCCAGCTGAGGGGCAGGGCACCATGAGGAAGGTGTGGAAGGTCTGCCGGTGCCTCAGGCTGGAGCTTGGCTTTTACACTTGGACTCTCCATCCTGTTTGTGAAAGCTCCAAGGGCCTCCAGCCACAGGCTCTGGTTTATGGGAGTGGGAACATCGATGTGGGGTCTGCAGGTGCCCTTCTGGCATGGAGCTCACCCTGGCACCCTGGGAGGCCCTTTCTCAGTGAGCCCCACCAGGACCATTCCATGTGTCCAGCTCTGGGCCTGCACAACTTCCCATGGCTTTCTACCACCCACTGGAGCATTCAGATGCAGTTATTATTTACCTCCTAGCTACTGAATTATGGTAATTCACTGTGCCATTTTAGTTAATTGCCAGTAATGGGGTGTATCTAGTGACTTCCTGCTTCGCCTCCCGGAATACAGAAATTCTGGAAGGACATTGGGAAGCAAAGGGCTGTTTCTTGTCTAACACACCTCATTTCTCTTTATACTGGATATGGATGATAGATCTGTATTCTCTTTACTCTTCTTCTGAACTTTCCTTGGAATCAAGCAGTGCATTAAGAGCTGGTGGCAGAGTTTTTGGAGCTGTAATTGGGTGATGTTTTTGTCCTAAGCATGTTTGAGGTGTGATAACCCAGGGCTTTAAGCTGGGCTGTAAATCAGCCGAGGGTCTGGCTCACTGCTGGAGCAGGGAGCAGGGAGGGGTGTCCCCAGCCTGTCCTGTGTGTGTGTGTTAAGTGTTTCTCTGTCTTGTGTTCATCCACAGCTGTGATTAGTGCTCATCCCATCCATTCCCTCGACCCCCCTCACCACCATTTCCACTCCGGCAGCCTCGCCTCTCCAACCCGCAGCTTCCTGCACCACCAGCTCAGCCCGTGGCCCCTGGGCTCTGCCATGTCCCATTCGGACAGGGCCGACTCCACAGGTGAGAGACCAACCTCAGGGAGGTGCTGCTTTGTGGAACAGTGAGGGGAACACCTGGAAATCGGAGCCTGAAGCTCGGTCAGTCTCCTCTGTGGGGTTCCATGAGGGATGGGTTAGGTACAGACAGAATCCTGGATGGGCTGGGTTTTCCTGGGTAGGTCGGATGTTGATCCTTGACATCCGTGATGGTGTCCTTGGAAAAGGGGGTTTAATGTTCTATACACAGCTCCAAACAGGGGGATTCCTCCTGCTAAAGCCTCCAGCCCTAGAGTCTGAACAATCAGATTAAATCTGAGCTGCTTTGTGGGATAACTTTTCCCCTAATTAATACAATTTGAAACCAAGAGGGGAGGAAAGTCTAGGCTTGGCTACCGAGAATGGGGGCACACAGAGAACAGGGGTGATTTCCACGCAGCACTTCCAGGCTTGATTGGAATCATTTGCAGTAGTTCTGGAGAGCACTAAAGTCTCCAGAGCTCTGAAAAATTCCAACGCAATGGTTTTGCTAAATGTGCACGTGGGTAACATGTTGGGATGAAGGGAACTCTGAACTTCTCTGCTTCAAGGTCAACATTTGAAGGGGTCACAGCCAAAAGTGGTGTTTCCTTATGAGAACAGTTCCTGAGGCTGCGAGGTCCATTCCAGCCCACACCATTCCATGAGTCTCAGTAGATGGATTTCAAGTGTGGCTCCTCTGTGACCACCACAGTGCTGTGTGCTTGAAGTGCTCCTAGTTAAAAATGCCAACTCTGGGAGGTACTCTGGGGTAAAAGGAGGCTGTGGATTCGTGTTCTGTGCTGTGTGTCTGAGGATTGGAGCTGTTTCAGTGCCACAGTGTTGATGTGGTGTTGCTGGAGAGGGGGAATCACTCAGCTCTCAGCTCGTTTTGTTCCCACTCAGCTCTCAGCTCGTTTTGTTCCCATTCAGCCGACGGTCCCCTCAGAGCGGGCCATGGGGGCATTCCCTGCAGATGCCATGCCCTGGGAGGAGGGGCTGTGTCCTGCTGTGTCCCAGAGCCATCCCAGTGAGGAATAGGGGCTGTGTCCCAGAGCCATCCCAGTGAGGAATAGGGGCTGTGTCCCACTGGGCCCAGAGCCTTCCCAGTGAGGAATAGGGGCCGTGTCCCAGTGGCCCCGGAGCCATCCCAGTGAGGAGTAGGTGCTGTGTCCCTGGAGCCATCCCAGTGAGGAGTAGGGGCTGTGTCCCAGTGGCCCCGAGCCCTTCCAGGTAGGAATAACCCTGTTGGTGTGTGTGTTGCAGAGTCCGTCCGGAACACGCCCAGCACGGACACGATGCCGGCGGCCGCGGCCGTGCCCAGCGCAGAGCTGCCCGAGCCTGAGGGGCCGTTCCTGCCCGCGGAGGAGGAGCCCCAGGGCCCCCCCACGGCTCACGTGCGCCCCTCGCACCCCCTCAAGAGCTTCGCCGTGCCCGCCGTGCCCCCCACCGGGGGCCCCTTCGACCCCGCCCTGCCCAGCACCCCCCTGCTGACACAGCAAGGTGAGGGATTTCGGGAACAAAGGGAGGGTGGAGTTGGGCAGCAAAGGACATATGGCAGAGGCTGGGGTGGGTTTTGTTGGTGTCATTTTCTGTACATAAATAAGACAATATTCAAATCCAACGCTCCACAATTCAAGCATTCTTTTCGCCTGATAGAATCTTTTTCCTTCATGGAATCACCCCAGACTGGTTTGGGTTGGAAGGGAGCTTTAAAGCCCATCCAGTGCTGTCCCCTGCCCTGGGTAGGGACACCTTCCACTGTGCCAGGATGTTCCAAGCCCCGTCCAACCTGGCCTTGGGCACTGCCAGGGATCCAGGGGCAGCCACAGCTGCTCTGGGCACCCTGTGCCAGGGCCTCAGCACCAAACACAGCCAAGAATTTCTTCCCAATATCCCATCAATCCCTTCCCCTTGGCAGTGGGAAGCCATTCCCTGTCCTTACTCTAGCAGACCCAGTGGCCTGAGCTGACCGTGTCCCAACCCTTCGCAGCTCCCGGGCACCCCGTCCACGCGGTGAAGACGGCGTCCATCGGCACCTTGGGCAGGACTCGGCCGCCCATGCCCGTGGTGGTGCCCAGCGCCCCCGAGGTGCAGGAGACCACGCGGATGCTGGAGGACTCGGAGAGCGTAGGTACCCCTGCCCGGGCGGCAGGGCCGGGGCTCTGCGGGGATCCTGCACCCGCACCTCCAGGGCACAGGGGAGCGGGGCTCGGGGCTGCACTGCCCGGGAACGCGCAGAGAGCGGGGAGGGAATCGCCTCCTGCAGGGAGGGTCCTGCTGAGTCCTGCAGCTGCAGCTTCCCCAGCCCTGCAGAGCATTCTCAGTGCCATTCCTGAGCTCTGCAGAGCATTCCCAGTGCCATTCCTGAGCTCTGCAGAGCATTCCCAGTGCCATTCCCGAGCTCTGCAGAGCATTCCCGGTGCCATTCCTGAGCTCTGCAGAGCATTCCCGGTGCCATTCCTGAGCTCTGCAGAGCATTCCCGGTGCCATTCCTGAGCCCTGCAGAGCATTCCCGGTGCCATTCCTGAGCCCTGCAGAGCATTCCCAGTGCCATTCCTGATCTCTGCAGAGCATTCCCAGTGCCATTCCCCAGCTCTGCAGAGCATTCCCAGTGCCATTCCTGAGCTCTGCAGAGCATTCCCGGTGCCATTCCCCAGCTCTGCAGAGCATTCCCAGTGCCATTCCTGAGCTCTGCAGAGCATTCCCGGTGCCATTCCTGAGCTCTGCAGAGCATTCCCAGTGCCATTCCTGAGCCCTGCAGAGCATTCCCGGTGCCATTCCCCAGCCCTGCAGAGCATTCCCGGTGCCATTCCTGATCTCTGCAGAGCATTCCCAGTGCCATTCCTGAGCCCTGCAGAGCATTCCCGGTGCCATTCCTGAGCCCTGCAGAGCATTCCCGGTGCCATTCCTGAGCCCTGCAGAGCATTCCCAGTGCCATTCCTGAGCTCTGCAGAGCATTCCCGGTGCCATTCCTGAGTCCTGCAGAGCATTCCCAGTGCCATTCCTGATCTCTGCAGAGCATTCCCAGTGCCATTCCTGAGCTCTGCAGAGCATTCCCGGTGCCATTCCTGAGCTCTGCAGAGCATTCCCGGTGCCATTCCTGAGCTCTGCAGAGCATTCCCGGTGCCATTCCTGATCTCTGCAGAGCATTCCCGGTGCCATTCCTGAGCCCTGCAGAGCATTCCCGGTGCCATTCCCGAGCCCTGCAGAGCATTCCCAGTGCCATTCCTGAGCTCTGCAGAGCATTCCCAGTGCCATTCCTGATCTCTGCAGAGCATTCCCAGTGCCATTCCCCAGCTCTGCAGAGCATTCCCAGTGCCATTCCTGAGCTCTGCAGAGCATTCCCAGTGCCATTCCTGATCTCTGCAGAGCATTCCCAGTGCCATTCCCCAGCTCTGCAGAGCATTCCCAGTGCCATTCCTGAGCTCTGCAGAGCATTCCCAGTGCCATTCCTGATCTCTGCAGAGCATTCCCAGTGCCATTCCCCAGCTCTGCAGAGCATTCCCAGTGCCATTCCTGAGCTCTGCAGAGCATTCCCGGTGCCATTCCTGAGCTCTGCAGAGCATTCCCAGTGCCATTCCCCAGCTCTGCAGAGCATTCCCAGTGCCATTCCTGATCTCTGCAGAGCATTCCCAGTGCCATTCCCGAGCCCTGCAGAGCATTCCCAGTGCCATTCCTGATCTCTGCAGAGCATTCCCAGTGCCATTCCTGAGCTCTGCAGAGCATTCCCAGTGCCATTCCTGATCTCTGCAGAGCATTCCCAGTGCCATTCCCCAGCTCTGCAGAGCATTCCCAGTGCCATTCCTGAGCTCTGCAGAGCATTCCCAGTGCCATTCCTGATCTCTGCAGAGCATTCCCGGTGCCATTCCTGAGCTCTGCAGAGCATTCCCAGTGCCATTCCCCAGCTCTGCAGAGCATTCCCGGTGCCATTCCCCAGCTCTGCAGAGCATTCCCGGTGCCATTCCTGAGCCCTGCAGAGCATTCCCAGTGCCATTCCCCAGCTCTGCAGAGCATTCCCAGTGCCATTCCTGAGCTCTGCAGAGCATTCCCAGTGTCACTGCACATGGAACATGTGGCCTTGATGTCAGTGTGTTCCAAGCCATCATCCCAAATATGTTTGTAAATTCCCATGGGAAAGTTTCCTGACTTTTGGGAAAGGTGCAGCCAAGTGTTGGGCTGCTCTGGAAGCAGCTTTTAAGGAATGTTTTGGGTGTGAGGCCCTGGAATTTTCCTTTCGGACTGCAAACCAGGGAGTTGCTCCTGTGGCCATTGTCACCTGTTAATGCACAAATATTTGCTGTAGCATCACTGCCACTGGAAATGCTCACTGGGAATTTATTTTTCCTCATTGTCCTTTTCTTTTGTCACACCTTTTTTACTGTCCTGGTTTTATTTCTGACTCTGCTGGTCTGGAAACTTGATCTGGTGCCCTTCTGTCACTCCTGCTTTATTCATTTTGTTCGGTCAGTACCAAACCCATATTCCTCAGCAAATTTGTAATATTTAAATAGAGCCATTAGTACTTTTTTTCATTAATTTATTAGTGCAAAGTAGAGTCAGCGCAAAAAAAAAGTTTAAACTAAATTACTGGTTCAGCTATGAGTCTTAAAATATAAATTCCGAGTTGCAGTGTGGGGTTTAGGGTTGGGTAGTGATTTGAATTCATTCTGGGTTTTTAGGAGAAGCTGTAGGAATGAGTTTGAGGAAGGAGTTTACTTCCAGCTGCTGCTCTTTATCCCTGTGAGGAGCTGGCAGAGGTGGTGTTGGGCACAGGACTGGGATGACTTTGCTGGTACAATGCAGAGCTCTGGTAAACTGCAAGTTCTTTGCTATTGAAATGGAGGAGGAGGTTTGTATGTGAGAACAGGTCAGGGTTGGAAACTGCTCAGAACTGGGAAGGATTGGTCAGAAAGGGTTTGGAGATGAACCAGGCCACGGTGTCTGTCCACAGTGGTGACAGAAACCAGAGAGCTGAGCCTAAAAATGTGTGGGTTTAGCAACCACCCTGATCCCAAAACAGCTTTGTCAAAGTGATTCCTTTGACCTTTTTTCCCGCTAAGCTGGGAAGATTCTTCTCAACTTCCTGCTTTGGTTCAAAGGCAGGGATTGAGACAGGGAAACAGGGCTTGGTCAGTGGAGCCACAGCTGCCCAGAGAGCTGCACTGGAAAACCAGGGATCTTTCACGTTATTAATTGGTGTAATGGTCGATAAATCCACTTGTGCTCATCCCGAGTCGGGGCCAGGACCTGCACCAGAGAGTGCCCATCCCGGGGTTCCTGCTCAGCCCTAGTTCTGTGTGAGTGACCCTTTGCCAGGGAGCGCCCATCCCGGGGTTCCTGCTCAGCCCCAGCTCTGTGTGAGTGACCCTTTGCCAGAGAGTGCCCATCCCGGGGTTCCTGCTCAGCCCTAGTTCTGTGTGAGTGACCCTTTGCCAGGGAGTGCCCATCCCGGGGTTCCTGCTCAGCCCCAGCTCTGTGTGAGTGACCCTTTGCCAGGGAGCGCCCATCCCGGGGTTCCTGCTCAGCCCCAGCTCTGTGTGAGTGACCCTTTGCCAGGGAGTGCCCATCCTGGAGTTCCTGCTCAGCCCCAGCTCTGTGTGAGTGACCCTTTGCCAGAGAGTGCCCATCCCGGGGTTCCTGCTCAGCCCCAGCTCTGTGTGAGTGACCCTTTGCCAGAGAGTGCCCATCCCGGGGTTCCTGCTCAGCCCCAGCTCTGTGTGAGTGACCCTTTGCCAGGGAGTGCCCATCCTGGAGTTCCTGCTCAGCCCTAGTTCTGTGTGAGTGACCCTTTGCCAGAGAGTGCCCATCCCGGGGTTCCTGCTCAGCCCCAGCTCTGTGTGAGTGACCCTTTGCCAGGGAGCGCCCATCCCGGGGTTCCTGCTCAGCCCCAGCTCTGTGTGAGTGACCCTTTGCCAGGGAGTGCCCATCCTGGAGTTCCTGCTCAGCCCTAGTTCTGTGTGAGTGACCCTTTGCCAGGGAGTGCCCATCCTGGAGTTCCTGCTCAGCCCTAGTTCTGTGTGAGTGACCCTTTGCCAGGGAGTGCCCATCCCGGGGTTCCTGCTCAGCCCCAGCTCTGTGTGAGTGACCCTTTGCCAGGCAGTGCCCATCCCGGGGTTCCTGCTCAGCCCCAGCTCTGTGTGAGTGACCCTTTGCCAGAGAGTGCCCATCCCGGGGTTCCTGCTCAGCCCCAGCTCTGTGTGAGTGACCCTTTGCCAGAGAGTGCCCATCCCGGGGTTCCTGCTCAGCCCCAGCTCTGTGTGAGTGACCCTTTGCCAGGGAGCGCCCATCCCGGGGTTCCTGCTCAGCCCCAGCTCTGTGTGAGTGACCCTCTCCCTGTCCGCAGAGCTACGAGCCGGACGAGCTGACCAAAGAAATGGCCCACCTGGAAGGACTCATGAAGGACCTCAACGCCATCACCACGGCGTGACCGCCCGGCCATGACTCCAAACCCGCCGCCAGTCTCGGACTCAGCCTTGGAACACAAGGAATTGTACAGAGGAAAAACTAAAGGAAAAAAAAAAAAAAGAGAAAAAAAGAAACCCAACAAAGCAGAAAGAGGGACAGCACATGAGAGCAATGGAGGGAGGAGGAGAGGAAGCAGCCAGAGGTGACCCGAGTGTCACCCCTTGTCCTGCAGCGCAGCCACGCGGGATTCCAGCGGCGCCCGGCAGGATGGGCCACGCCAGCCAGGCTGGGATCCAGCAGGACAAAAGCAAAGCAAAGTGGACTCGCCGTTAGTTTTTTTCTGGTCAGGTTTTGTCTCAGTGGTGTGATTGCCCTGCCTTTTCAGTGTTGGACATTGGCATTTATGTACAATTTTATTTGTGTTTTTATTTTATCTTTTTTTATAAAAAGGAAAAAAAATATTGTAATAAAAAAAAAAAAAAGGGAGAAACTGTTGTTTTCCACAGCCTAGGCTGAGGTTTGACTGCTTGTTCTATTGTGTATGAAAATTCATTGCCAGTGTGGGTTGTTCAGTTTTGTTTTTTATTCTGCGTATAATTACGTCCCTTTCTGGCAGTTAATCCATGGCCTTTTGGGATGCTGCACTGCTCTTTGTAAGCTTTTTTTATTATTTTTATATTATAATTATTAAAAGCCTGACTTTCTCCTCTCATCACTGTGAGATTCCCGGTCTGTTTGAATTGAGGTGTAATTGGAGAGCCTTGTTTGTCGCTTTTTGTGCAGTTTCAGTATTTTCAGTGGGGGGAGAAGTAGCTGGGGAAGGGGAGGGGATCCCGGGGAAGGTTCATTCCTGTTGTTTTCCTGTCTTTTTCCAGTGACTGGGAAGACTGAAGGACATGGAAACATCCTCAGCTGTACTGTGTGTCTGGTCACTGAATGCAGGGAGAGTCCTTTAGGAACATTCTGAGAATTCCTCCTGGGAATTGGGGTTCTCCTGTTCAGGCGACCCTACAGGAAGCTTCTTTTGGCAGCTGTTTTGTTGTTGTTGTTGGTTTAAAGATGGATCAGGAGCCTTGGAAGTGCAGAGTGGGAGCTCAGCCAGGCTGCAGGGCTGGGGCTGAGCCCCCTGGGCTCGGAGAACTTCAGGATCTTCCCATTCCCAGCACCCCAGATCCTGCCTGGAGAGCACTGAGTGCCCACAGGGTCCTGCAGCAGCAGCCCTGGCCCTGGCATCCCAATGGGAATCCTGCTCTGAAAGCTTCCTCGGCCACAAAACAAGGCCAAAATGTGGTTTTTTACACTTTGGAAACCATGTGGAAAGAAACCCAGTGTTGGTGCCTCGGGTGCTGTGCACAGACCTGTCCGGGAAGGGAGCAAAGGGAACAGGAGCTCCGGGAGGGGAGGGAAGAGGGATTTTCCTTCTCTCTCTGTGTGCTAGCCTGGCTCTGCCCTTCTCTGCATAAAAGGAAGGGGCTGGAGTTCAGTAAATGAGAAAAATCAGCTGCCAGTGAACTCCTGTGCAGTTTCACTTCCAGGATAAAAGGAATCCCAAACTTCTGAGAGTCCGGGGCTGGGACTTGGGAAGCTCAGGCCCCTCTGAACCTCTGCCAGGGGAAATGCTGTGATTTCCACTGGAATGGCAAAAAGAACTTTGCTTCCTTTGCTTCCTGTTGTCCCCTGAACTGGAGCTGAAGCTCTCAGTCCTGGCACTGGGAGAAGGGAGAGCCACGGAACCCCCGGGCAGAGCAGGGATTTGGGGTGGGGTCACTCCCTTTCTTTTCCTGGACCCTCTGTTGTCATTTCTGGGCCATTTCCTGCATTTATTTATTATCGAGGGAGGGGAGGGAATTAAAGAAATGGGAGCACCATGGGCCACCTGGATAATTAACGTTTGGACTTTTAATCAGTACAATTCAGGGCAAAATAAGCTACAGAACATGTATTTAAAGAATAAAATCCACGCCTGGCCTGCGAGGAGGGCGTGGACCTTTTCCTTTGCCTATTTTTTACCTGTACCCAAAGAAATGCCATCCCACACACACAGTATTCCCAGCTGGGGGCCTTTGTGAATATTCCTGATGTAGAACACCATGAATGTTAATATTGTCATTGAATTTGGGGAGGGGGAATATTTTTAATGATAAAACAACTGTTCAAAGTTGGTTTTTTAAGGTTAAACTGAAAAAAAAAAGAAAAAAAAAGAAAAAACATTTATTCGATTCAGTGTACAATCTGTATTGCACTTTTTCACATTTTAATGCTACGTTTTCTTACATCTCCTGTGACTTTACCTTTGGAACATTGTGTATCCTCGTAGTGTCATAGTCCAGCTGTGCAGTGACAGCTTCCCTCGGACATTTGGGGAAAAGGAACAAACCAAACCTGTACATTGTTTTATGACTCTCATGTAGAAGGATTTCAAGGACTGCTGTAGATGTCGACCTTTCTGTACAATTTTTTTGCTTTTCTGTAGTATTTGCTGTATCCTCTATGGCTTTTTTTAATAACTTCATGTTTATTATTTTGTATTGGGCATCCAATACACTTTTTTTAATCCAATCAACTCCTGGGCTGCTTGGAGAGTTTAATTATTCCTAGTCGGTACAGTGAGCAGGTCTGGAGTTTTACTTGCCCTTCACTTTGCTGTGGGTTGTGTTCTCCAAAGAAAGAAGAGGAGAACTCTTCTCCCTCCCTCCCTCCGGCTTTCTGCAGACACTGAACTTGGAACATCTCCCTGTCTCCCAGTTCCAAAGCTCCACTGTGAAATTATCACCTTTTAATTAGCAAGCAGAGAAGGAGGGAGTTCAGATCAGTGGAAGTGCAAATACTAAACTGGGGAATCATGGAAAAACAATACCAGAACCGTGGGACATTGCACCTCCCGTATCTGGATTGTGAAGTGCAATGATTGATCTCCTTGTTGCCACCCCCGGCCCACTGCAGCCACTCGGTTCCACACTGGAGCCTCTCCCCAGTCCTCAGCCCCTTCCCAGCCGCGTCCCAGCCCCTGGGGCCACCAGCCCTTCCCTGCCCGAGCCCTGCGCCCAGCGCCGGCAGCCGCTGCCCGTGTCCCACCGCTGCTCCCGGTGTGTCCCTCACATCCTTCTGCTCCCTCCTTCTTTCCCCTCACACATCCAGGTGGGAAGGGACCCTGGAATTGTCCTGGAGGGACGCCAGGGCCCTGGGGCGGGGCGGGGCTGGTGGGGGGTGCCGGGGGAGAGAAATGGGGAGCGTCTCCTGAGTCCTGGGGGAGCAGAGAAACCCTGCCTGGCCTCACCAGCTCTGAGCCCGGGGGCACTGCCCGGGGCAGGGTGGGCAGGGGATGGGCTTTTCCAACCCAAACCGGTCTGGGATTCACACGGAATCACTGAGGTGGGAAAAGAGCTCCGGGACCATCGAGTCCCAGCTGCGCCCGATGCCCACCTTGTCCCCAGCCCAGAGCCCTGAGTGCCACCTCCAGCCCTTCCTGGGACACCTCCAGGGATGGGCACTCCAAACCTCCCTGGGCAGCCCCTGCCAAGGCCCGAGCTCCCTTTCCACGGGGAAATTCCTGCTGCTGTCCACCCTGAGCCTGCCCTGGCCCAGCCTGAGGCCGTTCCCTCTCCTCCTGTCCCTGTTCCCTGCCAGCAGAGCCCGACCCCCCCGGCTGCCCCCTCCTGTCAGGGACTTGTGCAGAGCCACAAGGTCCCCCCTGAGCCTCCTTTGCTCCAGCCTGAGCCCCTTTCCCAGCCCCGTGCTCCCGGTTCTGCGACACCGCCAGCGTTCCCTGGGGACGGCGGAGCCCCTTGGCTGTGTCGCTGTGCCCGGGGCCGTGCCAGGGCCGTGCCGGGGCCGGGGCCGTGCCCGGGGCCGTGCCCGGGGCCGGGGTGGCACCGCGGCCCGGGGACAGCAGATGGCAGCGGTGCCTCGCTGCTGAGAAGCGGCAGCGCTCGCACGGCCCGAGCTGAGCTCCGGGAAGGGATGAGGGACCCACGTCAGTGCTGCTGCTCCAGAGGGGCAGCTCAGGGAGGAGCTCACGCTGTAAACCCCGGCTTTTCCATGGAAGCCTTGGCTTCCAAGCCAGAACCACGGGCTGCCTCGAACACCTGCAATAAATCCGTGCAACACTCGCAGGCTTTTGCCCAGTAAGAGCAGCCTCCCATCTCCACCTGAGCTGAGACTGAGCTTAAACCCCATCCCTCTTCATGTCAATAAAAGCATTCCTGCAGCAGCTGAGGGTGATTTAACTCAACAGCTTTTGCCAAAGCACCGAACCATTGCAGCTTTTCATATAATCCCAGAATGGTTGGGATGGAAGGCACCTTAAAGTTCATCCCATCCCATCCCCTGCCATGAGCAGGGACACCTCCCACTGTCCCAGGCTGCTCCAGCCCCAATGTCCAGCCGGGCCTTGGACACTTCCAGGGATCCAGGGGCAGCCACAGCTGCTCTGGGCACCCTGTGCCAGGGCCTGCCCACCCTCCCAGGGAACAATTCCTTCCCAATATCCCATCCAGCCCTGCCCTCTGGCAGTGGGAAGCCATTCCCTGTATCCTGTCCCTCCATCCCTTGTCCCCAGTCCCTCTCCAGCTCTCCTGGAGCCCCTTTAGGCTCTGCCAGGGGCTCTGAGCTCTCCCTGGAGCCTTCTCCTCTCCAGGTGAGCACCCCCAGCTCTCCCAGCCTGTTTTTCGGATCAGGGCTCCCCCACCCCACAGAGGCTTCCAGCAGGTTACATATCTGCCCCCGTGTGACTCCTGAAAGCCAAGCTTGGAGCTGCACTGGGGCTCTCCAGAACCTGCCAGACACGATAAAATCCCTTCCCCTAAAGCGGCTTTGGCAGCTCTGCAGTGTGGGGGCACCCTGGAGGCGCAGGGGACAGACATCCCAGGAAACCGGCAGGACCCACAGGCCACAGCAAGTTTGGAAAGGGGAAGCCAACCCTTGGCAGGCACAGCATGGCAAAGCAGCCAGGGGAACACGAGCACAGAGGTGGAAGAGTGGGGAACACCCCCAGCCCCAGCCTGCACCTGCCTGGGGAAGGGACAGGGAAAGCCGGAATGTCACAGGTGCCAGGGACAAACTAAAATCCCAGGAGGATTCAGCCCACTCTGGGGGCTCCCCCTTTGCTGTGGGGAACGTTCTGAGCAGCACCTTCCCCTCCACAGCAGGGCTGGAGGCAGCTGCAGGAGGAGAGCAGAACCACCTGTTCCCTGCCCTGTAGTAATCCTGAATCAACTTTTCCCAGCTATTCCCAATTCCAGCTCCCGTTTCCCAGCCTTCTGCCAGCACACACTGCCCTTCCCTCTCCAGAGGCACAGGGACCGTGGCTCCTACCGGGCTTTGGGCAAACCCTGATTTTCCCTGATAATTTCTTAGGAGGAAATCCTGCTCCCCAAGGAGGCTGTCTCGGGACCTCCCAGCCCCAGGGAGCTCTGCCCACAGCGGGTTGGTCACACTGGCAGTGTCACCACAGCCCTTTTTTAGCACCCAAATGCACCAGGGCCACCAGAGCCAGTCTTGGGGACAGGCGGTGCTGCTCCTGTAGCTGCAAACCCCGACACAGGCCAGTGCTGGGCACAGCAGCCGGCACCCCGGGGCTGCGAGATTCTCCAGCTGCTGCAGAGGCTGGGACAATTAAAGACAGGCTGGAGATGCAGCAATGAAATCATCGCTCATTAACTTAACCCAACCAGGACTCGCCCTCGGTGGGCTGCGGGCAAGGGGAGGCCGAGCTGCCACGGGCTCCTCTTCTGGAGCTTTGGCCGTGTCCCTTTCTCCCTTCCGTCATTTCAGGCTGGCTGTGCCTCCCCTCCTCTGATCTCCCCTCAGGGTGAGGGCAGCGCTCCACTCCCGGATGCCAACCTGAGGGGAAAAGAAGAATCCCGACCAGCGGGACCAGGCGGAGCTGCGGCATCCCCTCGAGGGTGCTGGGAGGCCCTGACCTGACCCCAGAGCCCCCCCGGGACCCTTTCACAGCGAGCAGGAGGCTGCTGCTGACCCCCAGGTCCCACCCTGCAGGACAGGGGGACCGGGCTGGGGACTCCGGGCAGCGCCCGGGGGCTGCGGGACACAGGTTTGGGGTCGGACACTCCCGGAGAGCCCAGGCAGGGCCTTTCCCAGTGGAAGCCCCGGATGGCTGCGTTCCCGACAGCCGCATCCCGGCATCCTCGTGCGCCAGGAAAACACCGGAGCCCATCGCTCCCCGTGGCAGCGTCTCCATGGCGACAGCATCCCCTCCATCCGTCCCCTCCGTCCATCCCACCCTGCCGGGGGCCGGCGCCGGGCGCTCCTCTCCCGGAGCTTTCTCCGGCCGCTGTCCCGGTGCCGGCGCATCCCCGCTCCCACCCCGCTGCCACCGATCGGGCCGCGGTGACAAACAGCCCCTGTCACTGCCGACAGGCGCTGAGGCACCGGCAGGGAGCAGCTGCCAGGGAAACCTCGCCAGGGGCTCTCCATACTCCGGGTGCCATCCCAAACCCTCTCCCAGCGCCCCCCCAGCCTCGAGGGCTGTCCCTGGGGCGCCCTGGCTGGGGGCGTCCTTGGCCCAAGGAGCAGCGTCCCTCCGGCACCGGGGCCACATCCTGCCCTCCCCACCCCTCCTCTCCCTTCCCCACCCCTGCCCCTGCCTGGCCGCTCCCGCTCCTGGGATTTCTCCGCCTTTTCCTGCAGGGGCACAGAGCCCTCACAGCATCCCCGCGTCCTGAGGCCAGGCTGGAGGAACAGGGGCTTCCATGGCTGCATTCCCTGCTGCATCCCGACAGCAATTCCTGCCCTCCCTGGCCCAGCTCTGAGCAGTAGCACGGATCACCGGGGGCGTTTTCCCACTTGGAGAAGAAGGGAGAAAAGCTGTGCTGGTGCAGGCAGTGCTGGGAAGGGCAGGAAGCCAAAAGGGACAAGGCACCCCCAGACCTGGGGCTGGGAAGAAGAAATGCTGCCCAGTCCTGGCCCCAAACCTGCCAGCACAGAGGGGACCCTAAAAACAGGGCACACAGCCCCACTCCCAGATCCAGAACCTTCCACTCCAACCAAGTCCCCCGGAGCCCCTCCTGATAGAAGCAGGAGTGGCCGGGGGACAGAGCACAGGGCAGGGCTCAGTCTTCCCCACAGCTGCCCCCAGCAGCCAGGAATTACAAGGGCCAGCAGCACCCCAGAAAGGTTTGGGTCACCCCAAACCCCCTACGCTTACCTAGGCAGACACAGGAGAACCTGCTGCTCCTTCCTGCTGCTCCTTCCTGCTGTTTGCTGCAAGGAGCTGGACTGGGAGAAGCCAAACTGGAACCTGCTTGTGCTTCACACTCCTCAGCTGTTCCCTATCACCTCCATCCCGGGTGTTCCCCATCACCTCCATCCCGGGTGTTCCCCATCACCTCCATCCCGGGTGTCCCCCATCACCTCCATCCCGGGTGTTCCCCATCACCTCCATCCCGGGTGTTCCCCATCACCTCCATCCCGGGTGTTCCCCATCACCTCCATCCCGGGTGTCCCCCATCACCTCCATCCCGGGTGTTCCCCATCACCTCCATCCCAGGTGTTCCCCATCACCTCCATCCCAGGTGTCCCCCATCACCTCCATCCCAGGTGTTCCCCATCACCTCCATCCCAGGTGTCCCCCATCACCTCCATCCCAGGTGTTCCCCATCACCTCCATCCCAGGTGATCCCCCATCACCTCCATCCCAGGTGTCCCCCATCACCTCCATCCCGGGTGTCCCCCATCACCTCCATCCCAGGTGTCCCCCATCACCTCCATCCCGGGTGTTCCCCATCACCTCCATCCCGGGTGTCCCCCATCACCTCCATCCCGGGTGTTCCCCATCACCTCCATCCCGGGTGTTCCCCATCTCCAGCCCCAGCCAGGGCCCTCCCCAGCTGCAGGACATCTCCCTGAGTCCCAGCCCAGCTGCTCGGGGCTGTCTCTGCCTGGAAAGGGGGCTGGGAGCAGTAGGGCGCTAATGGGGTGGGAGCTGGAGCGGGGACAGCCCTTCCCAGCCGGGGTTGCTTGGGAAGAACCACTGGGATCTGATAAACCCATCAAGCAAGGAACAGCATCCCAAAAAATGAGAAATGGATGCTGAGTCCCCACGGTGCTGTGACTCAGGGGCTCCCAGAGGATACCCCAGAGTGCCCAGGGCTGGTGCCCACCGGGTTTGGTACCACTTGAATCAAACGCTGTGAGGAGACCGCTTGGTTGGAGACAGGGAGGGATAAAAGGTGTGAGTTGTGCCACGAGTGCCTCCAGGTGTCCCTGCTGCCCCCGGGGTATCCGCAGCTCCCGAGGGATCTGTGGGGTGGGGCTTTCATGGCAGCGCTGATTAAAGCCACGCCTTGAGCATCCTTGTAGAGCTGAGTGCGGCTGCCCTCGGTCCCACGGCCCCTCAGGAGCACTGGGCATGGAACAGGAGCTGTGCTGGCGCTTCCGTCTCCGCCGCAGGAGGCACAGGGAGAGGTGAACGATCCCCCGGGACAGCGTTCCTGCCTGGCACTGCAGCCCTGCACAGATGTGCCCTCAGCCCCGTGCCCTCCTTCCCGAGGGTCCTGTGCTCCGGGGAATCCACCGAGGCTGCTCTGGGGAGGCAGGAACGCTCGCGGAGGAGCAGCACCGGAGGCCTGTCCTCCATCCTCCCTCCCGGGAGTGAGAAGTGACCGGGCCGCCCAGGCCCTGGTGGCTCTGGGGCTTCGCTCCAGCAGCACCGGGATGTGCCGGAGGCTCCCCCTGCCTCGGAGCTCCCTTCTCCAGGGGCCGCTCCCAGGATGCGGAGGCGGCTGGGCCAGCTGGAGCCACCGGCACTGGCAGCTCCAGCCCTGGGGCTGGCCTGGCCTTGCGGAGGGGCTGAAGGGATGGGCACGCTCCTGGCCGGAGCTGACCACATCCTGCGGCCACGGCGCTGGACGGGAGCCCGGGAGCCCCGCCGGGGCTGGGCTGGGCACAGCTGGCCCCGGGACAGCGTGGAGGGGACAGCGTGGAGGGGACAGCGTGGAGGGGACAGCACGTGTGCGGCTCCGCGGGCGCCGCGTGAGCCCCGCTCGCACCCCGCTGAACGAAGCGGCTGTGTGAAAACAGGAATGAAGGGAAGAGGGGAAAATGACCCTGAAGAGCTCTCTAATTTACAGCACAGCCGGGAGAGCGGCTCCCGGGGAGGGGAGCGCGCTCCGACACGCGGCACCGATGCGCTTAACGCCTTCCTGCCCGGCTCCGCTCCGGCCGCCCCAGCCCCTTCCCGGGGCACAGCCGGCTCCCGCAGCGCCCCTGCCCCGTTCCAGCCCGGGAGATGCCGTGTCTCCTCAGCGAAACAAAGGCAAATCTCCCTCCTGCGAGGCTCCAGCCGAGGTCGGCTCAATCAGGAGCCTGGGGAAGGGACCGCAGGGAGCAGCGGCCGCCGGTGATTGGGGTCGCTGGGAGGCAGCTGGGCTGCGGTGATGGAAAGGGAGCAATCGGATCTCCGGCTTCTGCAGATGGAGAACCGAGTCAGGGCTTTGTGCCCTTAATCTGCCAGAGGAGGGGGCATCACCTTCGGCTCCATTAAAATCAGGGCCTAAAGCCAGAGCGGGGCTTAGGCAAAGGGCGCTGGAATCAGTGAGACAGAATGATGTGACAAAACCAATGCACTCAATATACTAAAACTCGGCCTCTTCAGCGAGAGGCGAGAGCAGGCAGGGAGGGGATGGGTTTGGAGACACCCCTGCCCATCCAGGGAGCAGCTGGGGAGCGGGGACAGGGCTGGGGACACTGGGCACTGTGCTGCCGAGGTCCCTGGGGAGGCTGACTGAGGGCAGAGCGTCCTTCCAGCCAGCGCCTTGCACAGGAGCACACCTGGGAGCTGGGTCTGTGCTGGGAAGGGGAGGTGCTCGGCTCTGACCTGGGGACAGGACCTTGGGCTGCACCTCTGGCAGGAGCGGACAGCGTTGCTCACAAGGTGCCTGAGCAGCTGGATTTAATTGCTGCAGATTTGGGCTGAGAAGCCGGGGCAGAGGGGCCAGAGGCACACACGAAAGCTGGGATCGCAATGGGAGCGTTTCTCGGTGTGGGGTAAGGGACAAACGTGACCAAGGAACTGCAGAGGTGAGGAAAAGCTGCTGCAAAATCACCTCCAAGCCCTGAGGGCAAACCCGAACTGCAGCTTGCCCTGCCCCGCTTCTCCTCCCCACTGCAGGGGGGAGTCACTGAGCCCGGCTTTGGGTCAGCAGAGGGAAAGCTCCACCCTCATCCCAGCCACGGCTCACCCCAGCCAGGGGTGGAGGAGCCAGGAGCGGATGGGGAGGGGGTCCCTGGCATCCAAGTGCTTCCAGCAGAGAGGGGCTGCTCGTGTGTGCCAGTGCACCCCAGTTCGGGGGTTATCCCTGCCCCAGTGCTGTGCTCCGGCCACCCTGGAGCCCGGCAGAGGGGTCAGCGCTGGTTCCTGGGCTCCTGGCATGGGCTGGCCTCTTCCCTCCCCTCTCCTGGGACTCCCGTGGTGCTGAAGGGAGCTGACCCACTCCAGGATCATCCTCTGGCCAACCCTCTGTGGCCCTGGCAGCACTTTCCCTCCTGTCCGGGGCTGGCTGGCGCAGGGACCAGGCAATCCCAGTGTCCTGGGAAAGCACTGCCGGGAATTGCGCTGTTCCGCTGTCTCTGACACCCCAAAATGCCCCACAGGGTGCAGGAACTGCGAGTCTGGGAGCTGCTGCCTCCCCCAAAGCCGGGGACTGCTCTTCTCTAGGGCACAGTCAGTGGGGGGGGGCAGCCAGGCCAGGCCAGTCCCCCAAGGCAAGGCTGAAATTCCCACGAATCCCAGCCCTGCCCAAACTGGGACCGGGCAAAGGGAGAGCCCACCAGAGCTGCTGCTCCTGCCTTTCCCCCCACATGGATCCTGAGGCTCTGTGGGGCGGGGAGTGGGGATGAGGGGGCAGACCCACCCTGCTGCTGGGCAGTGCCCTGGCTCTGGGCTCTGGGGAGGTTTTCCCCCACAGCTGGGTCACCCCGGTGCCCTCTGGAGTCCTCGCAGGGAGACAGGGAGGCACCACCATGTGCTGAACCAGCCAGGCCTCCCAGGTGTGCTCTGAGAGCTCAAAACCTGGACTTTGTGCCAGTCCAACCCTGCAAGTTTACAAACCTTCTGTGAAATCTTAGTTTAAAAAGAAATGCTGGCTCGGGCAGGACTGACAGTCCGTTCCCTCTGTAGTAGGAATGGCACGGGAAATAAAGAAGCCCAGCTTAGAAACCTATTCCAAAACGCAAACCACACATTTTACTGCCCTAATTCCCTCAGGGAAACCCCAGGACAAGGTGACCCACCAGGAGTCACTGCCCAGGTGGGTTCGGATGGACGCCGAGAGGGCCTTGCAGGAGTGAAAGGGAAGCTCAGGCGGAGGCCAGTTTTACCTTCCTGAAACCCTTCAGCCCCCGGCCTTGGCAGCCTCCTGCAGCTGCTCCCTCCTCGCTGTGTGGCTCCTGGGACAGTCCCTGTCCTGCTGTCAGGGCTGTGTCCTGTGCCCTGCCTTCCCCAAGGATCCCCCAGGCAGCCACAGCGTCCACGGCTGCATTGAAGGGATGGGTTTTGGTGCACACGTCTGCCAAACAATGGCCAGGTTTGTCCTTGGGCCTGGTGAAAGTTCAGGTGTGGGTGGAAGTTTTAAACTTCTGCTGGCAGGGGCTCAGGACAGAGAGCGTGTGAGGTGGTGAGCACCCTGCCCGAGCTCCAGAGGCACAAGAAAACAGAGGCAGGGCAAGGCCAAGGGCTGAAATGGGGTTTTTCCTTCTTCCAAGATCGTCTCGTGTTGCCGGGAGTTCAGCGTGTGGAGCAGACAGCGAGGCAGAGGGGTGGGTTTTTCACGTTTTTATTTACTAAGGTTTTTATTGTGTGTTTTATATTGCAAACCCCACCCCTAGAACTCTTCCCCTCCCTTCCCCCCAAAAGAAAACAAAAAAGAGTAATAATAATCATCATCATAATAATCATAATAATAGTAATAAATATAGTTCCACCTACTGAGACAAGCCTAGTGTTGACTGGGGTCCAGTCAGAATAACTCAATGTTGGCTACTGCAGTGCTGAGAGCTGGAAACCCAAAGAAGATCCCCGAGGGAAGCAAAGCCAAGGAGGATGTCCCGCAGCGAGGAGGGGGCACAGCCGGGCAGCGCCAGCCCCGGGTGGCCCCTGAGTGGCCCCGGGGTGGCCGGGATTCGGGGCCAGAGCAGCAGCCGCGGGACAGGAATCCGGGAGGGCCGGAGCCTTTCCCCCCTGCCTGCCCAGCCCAGCCCCACACGGAGCTCTCCAGGTGCTCGGCCAGGGGCCCTCTGGCACACACGGGGGGGAAAGGTTTGCTAAAAACCCAAAAAAACTGAAAAGGATATTGTGAGTCTTCCTTCTACCTCTGCGAACATGAGAGGGCCTGTGAGTCTGCTCCGGTTCCTGTTCCGAGATGAAGCCGTACGTATTTGGAAAAGCAGGATCTAGAGGTTACAATTGTCACCTGCCACCAGCCCTGCGGGACTGACGTGTAAAACTAGGCTATAGATACATAGATATAAATATGTGTGTGTGTGTGCTGACACGGTGCATAAATAGGCTGCAGGTGTGGGTGGCTACCTAGAGATAGAAAAGCGGGTGTGGATATAGAGACAGCTATAAAACCTGTACAAACACACACACACACACGCGCGCTCACCCTCCCGCCACACTCACACGGACACAGCTGCATGGAGCCAGTAGAAAAAGCATTTCCAGAGTTCCCCTGACCCTTTAAGGAAGACCAAAGCTGATCACATCTGAATTCGGAGCCACCAAAGCAGGGCGAAGCAGGAGTGCCCAGGAATGCGACGTTCAAGGTGCAGGCACGTGGCAGAGTTCTGCGGACAGTTCGGTATAAAAACAACTGCCAGCCAGGGTCTGGGGGGGCACGGGGAGCTGGCGGGCTCGGGACTGGGGTGAGGGGAGTTTTTGGCACTGCTGCGTGGAGTCCTGCGTCCCCCTGAGGGCTGGGGACAGAGGGAGGCTGGATGAGTCTCTGACGAGTGTTAGAAAAGTTGAGCACCTGACTGGGACAGTGAGGTGGCCACAGAGCCCGCCTTGGCCCAGGAAAACCCCAAACAGAGAGAGAGGAAGGATGAAGTGACACAAAAGGAGACGTCTGCCCTAGAGGTAAAGGCTGTGGCTTCTCAGCGCTGCCGGCCCCGTCCTGTCCTCGCCCTGCTGTGGCTGCCCCGCTCAGGGAGCCCAGACCCAGCTCCAGGCGCCCCAGCGTGCCCGGGGACGCTGCAGGGTGGCACGGGAAGCCCGCCAGGTGCAGGCTCTTATTGCTGGTGAAATCAAACAAAGGATTTCCGTTCCCCCAGCAGGGGACAAGCACAGACCATGGCTGGCCAGATTTCTGGGCTGATCTGGTTTTAAGGGTAAAAACAGAGTTGTAAATCTTGGCTGGGCACCAGAACTGTCCCGGCGCCTCGCACTGCCCTGGGCTGAGGAGGAGAAGGGCTGGGGACTGCACCCCACTGCTCAGTCCTCGCTAGTTCTGCTCAGAGCAGTCACCCACGGGCACCGAGGTGGCGAAGTGACAGAGGGGATGTGGATGCGCTGCCTCTCCCTTCATCCCTGCCGTGCTCTGCACACACCACGGAGAGGCTGCAGCCTGGGGCCTCCTGCTCGGCGTGCTGGCAGAGCCGGGGCTTCTCCCACTGCCCACATCCCAGAGCACAGAGGGATCATCCCTGCCCTCCCCGTGCCTCACAGGGGATTGCTCCTTGTTCCCACTGGAGCATCGGTGCAGCAAGGGAGGGGCAATCTGTGGTGAGGCCCGTCCATCTCCTGGTCACCTTCATCTTCCTCAGCTGGAGTCCAGCCCAAACCTCAGCCCTTGGGAAATCCCTAGAGGGGTCTACGGGAGTGAACTCACCCCTTTCCTGGCTCCTCCGCGACCTGCTGAGCACAGGAGGTGACCTGGGATGGAGGGAGGGACACTCCTGGTGCGTGCTGGGCCACCCACGTCCCCCAGCCCCAGGGTCACAGCTGGGGCAAAGCTGAGGCCAACCAGGGCTCCAGGCCTGACCCCACGGCCCCTTCGACGGCCCACGTCAACCTCGGGTCTTTGTCTCAACAGGAAAATCTTTTTTGGTGGCTTCTATGGCTGCTCATTCACATGTTCCAGCTCAGGCACACGCCCCGGCTGTGTGTTACCTCGTTGGATTAAATCTGCTCGTATCCTTTTGTTCCATGTATTAAAATATTCTATAAAACCAAGTGACCAAAAATCTATAGCTCTAAGAATACCTGGTTATCTTCTTTTTTCGGTTTTTTTTTCGGTTTTTTTTCTGTTGTTTTTCATGTGTTTTTTCCTTTTTGTTTCTAAGCACACTTAAACCTAAACAAAAGAAATGGAGAAAAAACCAACCAACCAACCAACCAACCAAAAAAAAAAAAAAAAGCAGGAGTGGCGCGGGGTGGGGGGGAAGGAAAGGAAAGAACTGCTCGGCGAACTCATCAGGAACTGAAGGGCAGGGCAGGGCTGGCACGAGCAGCTGCCCCGGGAGTCCTCACAAATTGGAGGGCAGTTTGGACCTGACGGGCTCCAGATCCCCCGTGAGCACGATGGATTCCTTCCGCCCGCCCGCGGCCAGGGCAGCGGCGCCGGCCCCGAACACCAGCGGGTGTGGCAGAGAACCTGAGGACATCTGGCGCGGCAGAGTCACCCGCCCGGGGATGGAGCTGCACGGCTTCCCCAGGAGCCCGCTCCCGCCGCCGGGGAAAGGGGAGAAGCTGGAAACAGATTCTCTAGAGGAGTGAGGAGAGCTGTGGTGGCCCAGCGTCTGAGCCAGCTCCTGGGGTAGGGAGGGCTGGGACGCGGAGATCAGCTTGATGTCCTGGTTGAGGCGGCCCGGCGGCAGCGCGCTGCGCCCGGGCAGCGGCGGGGCCGGGGGGCTGGCGGGCTGCGGCAGCAGCAGCGAGCCCTGGGAGCCCGAGGCCCCCGCGGGGCCGCACTGGAAAGTTCTGCTGGCCACCGGGCTCTGACTGGGAGGACTAAGGCCAGAAGGGGTGTAACAGGGAGAGGCGACGCCGGGCTGCTGCAGCGGGGACGCGGAGGCGAAGGGAGGCCGCTCTTGGTGGAGCTGGGCTATCGTTCCAGTCAGAGATCCTAAAGCACTTGGATGTGTTTGGCACAGCGCTGCGGACGGCCCGCCCGAGGCCTGCGCCAGCTGGCTGAGGCTGGAGGATGGAGAGTTGGAAGAAGGAGGGGGTTGGAAGTGGTTCATCCCCACCAAGGTCCCACTGCCCGAGAGCTGCTGCGACTGTCCCCCCTGCAGTGGTCTCGTGCTGGGCTGGAACTGGTTCAGGAGGCTGGGGGGGGAGTTTGATGAGAGCTGGGTGAGGGATGTCGATGGGGAGCCGGCTGTGGCTTGCTGGAAGTGCCCAAATCCACTGCTGGAGAGGGCTGGCGGCGGCTGCTGCTGCTGCTGCTGCTGCTGCTGCTGCTGCTGCTGCTGTTGCTGCTGCGGCTGCTGCTGCTGCAGGGGCTGAGCCGTGCCTAGGGGTGACCCCGAGGGTGCATTGTGGAACTGGCTCAGCCCCACCGAGGAGGTGCTGCTCGGCCCCGGCTGGCCGGAGCCCCCCGGAGGGGATCCCACCTGGAACTGGCCCAGGCCGGCGGCGGCCGAGAAGCCGGCGAGCTGCTGGATGTGGAAGGACGAGGACGAGGGGGTCTCTGCGCCCGGCGTGTGCAGCTGGGACGGGGTGCTGGACGGGGAGCCCACGGCAGAGGGGCCGGCGGACGGGATGAGCGACTGGAACCTCTTCAGCTGCCTGGGGGTCTGGCTGGGCTGCTGGCCCAGGGAGCCCAGCACGGACACGGGCGGCCGGAAGATGGCCGTGGGCAGGCGCGGGTGGTGGGTCAGCGCGATGGCCACCGACGTGGTGGCAGCAGCGGCCTGCAGCGGGGCCTGGATCAGCGGCGTCCAGATGACCGGCGTGGGCGTGGAGGCGGCGGCGGCGGCGGCCTGCACGTTGTGGGCACAGTGAGCCATCTCCCGGTCGTGCTGCACGATCTGCTGGATGATCTCGTTCTCCTGGTAGTTGAACACCCCCGAGTTGAGGTCGTGCTGCACTTTATGCAGCAGGATGGAGTTCTTCTTGCCTGGGGAGGAAGGGAGGAGAGGAAGGGTCACTGTGGGGTGGCAGAGCACGGGGGCTGCCTCAGAGCCCCCTGCAGTGCCTCCCCGGCTGCCCCGCACTGCCCCCGGGGGATCTGGGCACAGCCTCTGCTCCAGCAGCGAGGTGACGAACACCACCTCTCCTGCTTCCGTGGAACCAACAGCGTCAGATCCCACAGAACCGTGTCCAGCAGGACACGCATCCTTAGGCAGTAAGCAGCCTGGCAGCAAAGCTGATGGACTTGGAAGATTCCCATTTTGCACCTGAGCTTCCATAGAAAAAGAGAATGAAACCTCAAAAATATAAACCCAGTGAAGTCTTCAGCCACTCTCCTTCAGCTTCTCCTTTTCCTCATCTGTCTCGTGTGCCCCTGGTCACTCTGGAGTCGAATACAGGGGTAAGGAAATTTCTCTGTGAGTCAGGACTTGATGATCTTGGAGTCTTTTCCAACCTGAATGGTTCTGTGGTTCTATTCTCTGACTTCCTGAGCTGGAAAAGCTCGGCTGGGCCAGGCAGGACCCTCAGGCATCCTGCAGCTCCCAGCTGAAGCCGGCTGTGTCCTTGGAGTGCCAGCTTTAGGGAATGTTCCAGCTGGATTCCCAGCCTGCAGCCAAAGGTTAACTCAGCTCTTTGCCCTCACAATGGGCTGGAAAATGCGGTGATTTATCCAGCCTGGGAGTGCACCTGGCACTGGGGGGATGCACTCCCGGGCTGGGGGACAGAGCCAGCCAGGGCAGGGCCTGGCACCAGAGGAATCTCCTTTTGATGCCACCCAGCCAGCTCCCAGATCTTTATGATCTGGGGCGCATCTAGATGACATCCAGATGGTTGGCTGGTTTTTCTAGTGCATGATGTAGCTTTTAAATGTGTAACAGATAAAAGAGGAAGAGTTTAAGGACATGCCTCTCACTCCAGCCAAATGGAAAATCAAACATCTGGCAGGAGAGAGCTGGGATGACACTCTGAAGAGGGAAGGTGGCACCCTGCTCTCCCAAAAAGCCACTCTGAGTCTTGGATACAACTCACCGAGTTCCAAATCCACCACCAGAAAAAGGTGGAACAATTCTCGCACCAATAAGGAGGAAAGTGTGAGATGGGAGGGAGATCCCAGTCACTGCCACCGTGACGCTGGGAAGATGAAATGTGTTTAGTCCGTGCTGCAAAGCGTGGAAAGGACAGAAAATACCCCATGAGGAGCATCGGAGAGTAAGTGCAGCCCACTCAGCTCTTCTCAGGACAGAGGTGATTCCGCAGCAGCCGAGGAGGGAGCTCAGGGACAACGGGAGCTGTTCCCAAGCGTTCCCTTGCAGACACAGATGTGAGGCAAGCCCACAGAGAGGAAGGAGCGATCCGAGTGTAGCTGCAGGTACTGCAGGAGCACGCTGAGCGCTCCTCCCTCCCTCCCTGCCCTTCTCAGGCCAAGCCTCTGTGCCCCGCAGAGCACAGAGCTCCCGGGGCTCCATGGCAGGGCTGCAGCGGCTGGGATGCTGCTGGAGCTCTGCTCCTGGATCTGCACCGGGGACGTGGCTGCTGTGGGGAGTGCGATGGGATGGGATCCATGGGATGGGATGGGGTGGGATCCATGGGATGGGATGGGATGGGATGGGATGGGATGGGATGGGATGGGATGGGATGGAATGGGATGGGATGGGATGGAATGGGATGGGATTGGATGGGATGGGATTGGATCCATGGGATGGGATGGGATGGGATGAGATGGGATGGGATAGGATAGGATGGGATAGGATAGGATAGGATAGGATAGGATAGGATAGGATAGGATAGGATAGGATAGGATAGGATCCATGGGATGGGATGGGATCCATGGGATGGGATGGGATGGGATGGGATGGGATGGGATGGGATAGGATAGGATGGGATAGGATAGGATAGGATAGGATAGGATCCATGGGATGGGATGGGATCCATGGGATGGGATGGGATGGGATGGGATGGGATGGGATGGGATAGGATAGGATGGGATAGGATAGGATAGGATAGGATAGGATAGGATAGGATAGGATAGGATAGGATAGGATCCATGGGATGGGATGGGATGGGATGGGATGGGATGGGATGGGATGGGATGGGATGGGATGGGATGGGATAGGATGGGATAGGATGGGATAGGATCCATGGGAGGGGATGGGATAGGATGGGATAGGATGGGATAGGATCCATGGGATGGGATGGATGGGATGGGATGGGATCCATGGGATGGGATGGATGGGATGGGATGGGATCCATGGGATGGGATTGGATTGGGATGGGATGGGATGCTCAATGCTCGGCTGTTTCACCTACTGCCAGTCACTCCCTGCACAAAAAAGGCAGAAAGGCTTTTGTTCCCCACTCAGAGCAAGATCCCGGCCCGGGAAGGACATGATCCTGAAGGCAAACAGAGTTTGGAGCTGCCGAAGTCATTCCAGGGGCTGGAGTGCCTGTCTGTGCGTGTGCAGGAATTCTCTCGTGGCTGTTCCCTGTGTGCTGGGCTGCACCAGCACTGGGCACCTCTAAGGAGACAAATCCTGGTCCTTCCCAGGCTGGGCCAGCACAGGCAGCACCAGTGTCACCTCTAAATGGGCTCTGGCCCTGAGGGGCACAGGAGGTCACTGGGCACACAGGGAGCCATTCCCGGCCGGATTTACTAAAATCACAGAGAATGAGCGCCCAAAGAGCTGCTCAAACACACTCAGAGACATGAGCTGTGTGTGGACAGAGGAGAGCCTGCCAGGGGAGGAGGGGGCAGCCAGCAGTCTGGAATCCCGGAGGGACTCGGGCTGCAGCATTCCAGAGGCACAGAGGGGCTGCAGCTTGGCAATCCTGCCCTTCCTGGAGCTGAAGGGACAAATCCCAGCATGGGCCGGGTGCAGCTCCTGCAGCACTGCAAGGTCAGGCGGGGGCTGGGGAATCCCACTGAGCTCAAAGCCACCGGGGGGACAAAGCTGCTGTCCCGAGGCAAAGCCGGGCTCGGGGCACGGCCGGAGCGCAGGAATGAGGAACAGCTTCCCAAAGCTCCCCACTCAGAGCCACCGCTCCGTGCTGCTGCCAGCACTCCTCATCCCAATCCTGCTGTCACCTGCCTGTGGCTGCGGGGCTGCTCCCTGGGCTGGTTCCAGGAAAAGCACGGGATAAATTCCCCCGGATGTCTCCCAGCTGCCCCCAGGGAGCCCCACAGCCGCCGGGTTCCCAGCTGAGCACAGACCGTGCTGCTGCTCTCCAAACGTGCCTGGCGATTACTGGAAATGGTTGGATCAAAGCTCCTTAGGTTTGTGTCAAGTAGATGAAGTAGTACCCATAAAAACCTTGGAATGATTCGTTTTGTTGGTTTTTTTAAAACAGAACACTCCATTTTCCCTTTGAAATCACATTGCACTTCCCTGTTCTCCTGAGGCCAGCTTGCCTCTGTTAACTGTTTCATTAGATCACATTTTTCTCTTCTGTTTTGCCAAGAAAATATCAGATTTCTCCTCCACAGAAGATTACTGAAAATGTTCTTCCAGACGTGGAGGGGGAGAGGAATTTTTCAAAACCATTCTTCAACATTGTAATTGGTTGGCAAACTGGAAAAATTAATTGGCCTCCCCAAAAAATTAATTGGCAATTCTAATGAATTGCCTCATGCACAGGATGTTTCCACGTGCCAGTATCAGCCTTGCTGGTTGCTTCTGGAGAGAATCCTGCCTCGGCCAGCCCCAAATGGGACAAACATTCCCTGGCAGGGCTGACTGAGGTGCTGCACGAGGCACAGAGCAGCAGTGGGGCGAGGAGTGGGACTGCTGCTGAGATTGCTGCTGAGATTATTCCTCCTCCTCATGGGACTGATGAAACAGTTCCAAACCCTCGTCCCGCCCTGGATCCCGTGTCCCAGCCCCCCCCAGAAGGGAGGGGGATACAGCTGATGAGTTTGGCTCTGGGTGACCCGCTGAGATGAGGTCCAGGCTCAGTGACCCGCAGGGAGCCAGTGCTGTGTTCCTGCTCAGCCACGGGGAAGCTTCATCAGGAGAAGCCAAAAGGGCTCCTGCTGCCCTGCAATCCAATCAGGGACGCCGAGTTTGTCCTCCTGGGACGTTTATCCCGCAGAAATTAAAGTGCTGGGCAGAGTGAGGTGCTGAGATAAACAAGGCACCCAAAATCACTGCTGGAGGCTCCGCACAAACTCACGGAGACACCCCGGGGCAGAGCAAGCATCTGCAACCACCCCAGGCCCCACCTTTGGAACACCCTCTGGCCTCTGAAAACTCCCTGCTTGCCTCCCTGCAGCAACGGGCTAAATACAGGGGAAAAGGAAGATTTTTAGAGCCTTGAAGATGTTCAGAGCAAAGCTCCTGGTGCTTTGAAGGGAGGGTATGTAAAATTATGGGAACGAAGAAAACAGATGTTGCTCCCCTAATTAAGAACTGCAAAGTCAGACTTCCCTCAACTGTAGACAGCACACAAAAGAACAGGGAGAAAGGCTCATGTGATTTCATAAGAGGAGCCAGCACTCAACAATAATTCTTCTATCAAACAATCCAAATTAGCTTCCCGTTGTTAAAATTCTGCCCAGGCACAGGGGAAATTAGCTGTGACTTTCTGTTCCTTTCTCCTTCCAGTTCTCCCTGAGCCCACTGGCTGCACTTTAAGAATTCAGGTCACTAAATTGCTTTCTGAATTTGCATGTATTTGAAATAATCTCATTTCACGAGGCTGCCTTCTGCCCTGGCCTGCTCCCAGCACACGGGCGCTTCTCCCGGCCCTTCACTCATTATTGCTGGGACCAAAGGCTGCGCTGGGATCCTGGCTGCACGCCCCAGCCCCAGTCTGAGGGTCTGTGTGCACAGGGAAGTGAGCTGGAACAGGGAATTCAGTGATTCTTGACCTGCACTGGATGGGGGGCCTTTTCCTGTTAGAGAAATGTGAAAACGGGATGGAGACAGGCAGGTGAAGCCCGAGCTGCATTCCCTGCTGCGGGAAGGTTTCTGCTCGGAGCTCAAGGAGCTCTTGGCAAGGAGCTCAGCAAAGGCAGCTGGACCAGCTCTAGCAGAGGCTCAGAACGCTTCCCAGCCCTGCTCTGGGAACTCGGAGTGACTCTCTCGAGAGCCTGGCTGAGGAAATCCATGGATGTGTGAGCTCTGACACCTCCAGGGCAGCTCCCTCTGCATCCTGCCCTTCCCTTTCTCCCTTTCTGGATCCTCTCAGCTCTGGGGGTCCCTTTAGAAGGGACAACTCCCTCTCCTCCCCAGTGGAAGCTTTCCTCCCCTCCCTGTACAGCTCAGGCCTGCCTCTGAGTGCTTCCCCTCTTCCACAAACCGCAGTATCCCCCGGATCCGTGGTGTCCCCGTGGACAGGCAGAGCACAGCCCCGCTGCTGCAGGCCACACACACACTGAACGATGTTACCCGATGAGTCTCAGCACAGCTACGCTCCAGACAAACGAAGCTCTTCCCCTCCCACTCTGCACACAGAGCTCTGCAGAATGAAAAAAAATAGAATATCCAGAGCTGGGCAGGCTGTGACTCTCCATGGAGGGGTGAGGAGCTGTGGCACTCCCGAGGCCGGCGCTCCCTGGGTGCCCCAGGGCTCCCGGCTCTCGCTCATCGCTGCAGGCTGAAGCCAAGGGGTGCCTTCTCCTCGAGTGGCACCAGTGCCAGGGCCCTGCACGCCCTCCCCAGCGCCCTGCTGGGGCTGACAGCTGAGACAGGACGCGCTCTGGGACGCTCTGGACACGCTGGCACTGTCAGCTGCTGCTCTGAAGTGTGGGCTGGCTGCAGACAGCTCCTGGAGTGCCTTCAAGGCAGGGAAAGCTCCCAAGGGGAGAGGTGTCACTGGTGAGCAGGTCCTCCTTTGTGTGATTAAAAAGAGGGTTGAAAATTATTCGTAAAGGTGCTGGAGTGGTAAAACGTTACCTGAGCAGGTGTTTTATCTCGATGCAGACAGCAAAGAGCAAGGCCAAGGTCAGGGATGGGGCTCCTGAGCTCTCCTCAGCATTCCCTGCTCCTCCCACTGGGGTGTCCGGGGCTGTTTTCCTTCTGCAGCCGCAGGGAGAGCAGGGCTGCCAGCTCCCCTGGCTGAGCTGGAGTCATTTACATTCCCCCAAGGCTGGTGAGTTACTGACACCTTTCCTTGGGCTAAGCACAGAACACTCCCAGTCTGGGCCTTGGCTTCCAAAGAAAAGGAAATTCAGATGCTCAGTTCCTGCTGGAGGTCAGGCTCCCACGCTGTGCTAGGGAGCATTTCCAGGTGTGATTCACCTGGCCCACCTCCCTTTCACACTCGGAGTGCCTTGTTCTCTCTGCTGAGCAAACCCAGATGCCCACACCGAGGCGGTGAAGGGAGAGGGTTTGCAGTCGGAGCAATGGACAAGTGGCACTCAAACTTTGCTTCCTCCTGCACAGTTACATTTGTGGGTTTTGAGGTGATGAGAGAGGAGCACCTGCGTGTCCTCTCGGGACTGGGGTAGGGAATCCCACCTCGATTTGCAATGGAGCTTTGTGCCAAAGCTCACGCACTCGAGCACTGCACACCCGGGACCAAAGGCACTTTTCTCCTCTCCTCACCTGCATCAGCAGCCTCAGATAAGGGCTGTTCCTGTGTCTCTATCTGTATTTATCTCCTGATGCCCAGACCGCCCTGCTCCTCCCAGCTGGGCAGCTCGGGGGGGGTTTCTCACCTGCCCATTGAACAAAACCGGGACTTTATTTGTTTTCAGTGTAAAACTGCTGCTGAGCACACATTGTTGGAGCTACTTGCGTTCATCCTCATCTATCCCCACAATTCCCAAGGGAGCAGCCCCGAAACATCCCAGCTGCCCCTTTGGGAGCATCGTTGTCCCTGCAGAAGGGGTGAGAACTGAGGCTGGGGGCAAAGGCAGCACAGGGACAGGCAGGGAATGTGTGGCAGAGCTTGGCACCGCTCCCGGCTGCTCTCCTGCCCGGCTCACCGGGCCCAGGCCAGCCCTGCCCGGAGGCTGCACAGCCCAGAGATTGGTCAGGCCTGGGCCAGCGGGGCTGCACACCCGACAGGATCTCGGCTGCACCGCTGTGGTCACGAGCTGGCAGGCCAAAAGTTTGGGAACAGCTTTTTTTGTGGCTTGTTTATAGACAAAGCTTTTAACATTTCTACCGCTGTAGTATCTCGAGCAGACACCCTCATGCTGCAATAGTATCATAAATTATATTTAGAGGCTGGAATTGTGTTGTCTTGGCTTTTCTTCGGTTTTTAGCATCTGCAGTGCCTGGAGGAAACTCGAGGCATCTTTAATCCTGACTTAACTGGGATCCTCGTATCAAAACACACGCAAGTGGCACTCCAAGTATACGCATTTCAAACCACGTGGCAGAAAATTCCTGAGGGAAAGGGAAACAACAACTTCCTCTGGCTTCTAGGAGGCTTTCAGCTTTCACCAGCGACCTTGCTGTGGGTGGGGAGCACCTGGTGCCAGGCGTTTTTGGGGTTTGTCACGCACAGGAGCAGGGGAGCAGCACCGTCGCCGCTGTTCCCGAGCGCACCCTGGGTTTGACAGCACTCACCACCCGTGCTGGGCTCGCTTCCAACGAGCACTGGAGTGGTGGTGTTTTACAAGTGCAAATGCTTGTGAAAATCTAATTTTAAGCTCCAGTGGTCACTGGAAACCAGTTTCAAAGGCAGTGGGGAACAGAACGGTGTGAGTTACGTAACGGGGCACGGCAAACTGGGGCGCCTCACCAACGCTGCCAGACAGAATCACTCGCTGCAGGAGCCACAGCAGCACACCAACACTGGGCACAGCTTTACAGCCTGGCCAGGAGCAAGGAGCAGGGGCAGACTTAATCAGGGACAAAATGGTCATTCAGCAGTGATCAGCCCAATTTCTCTGAGTGTCAGCCTGTGGAGCATCACGTGTGGGGCATTCTGCAGGCTGAGGAGTCCTCAGAGTGTGAAGTTACTCGGACTTAAGCAGGGCCACAGATCTTTGTAGCATCCCAGCCTCTGCCACTGCATGGAGATTAATCCCTTCCTGCCCAATCCAGGCAGGATGCCGGGATCAATTCCCGGCAGGAGCAGAGGTTCAAGGCTACACCTCAGCTCTCTGCCCAAGGGTCTGTGTGCCTGACAGCTCCAAGCACAGCCCGTGCTCCTGCAGGAAGCCATGGGAGCACAGACCGGGGGGCTCTGGCCCCTCTCCTGCCCTCCTCTCTGTCCACCCACTGCTTCCAAAGTGCTCAGCCCTGCCACGGGAGTGCCTCCTCCCTCCTCCACCAGCCAACCCTGCTCCTGCTGCTGCACAGGATGAGCCCTTGCCTGCTCCTTCTGCTACCCACAAAGCTTAGGCCACGCTTTCCAAACCCCCCAGCAGCCAGAAAACCGCCCCCCCCACATCTCTCCCTGGGACTGGGTGGGCTGAGGTTTTCCTCCCTGCTCTCTCAGTGTGCAGGGGGAATATTGGATGGATCTTATCCTGGTACCAGAACAGGGACAGACCCTCCTGTACCCAGGGAGGCCTGGGCTTCCCCAGGACACTGTCACCTGGGCAGAAGGGAGCCAGTGACCGCCCCACCGCCTTGGAAAGAGGCTTCCATTTGCTTCCTCCTTGTGCACAGATCCTGAACTGGATGGGGCAGGAACCAAAGTGCGGCCCCGCTTCTGCTCACCCCTGCTTTTCAGGAACTGCTGTTGCTCAGCCTCAGTCCCCCAGAACAATTCCTGTGCGCCCAGAGAGTCTCAGCAGAGCGCAGCCACCCTGAATTCCTCCAGCGGTCACACGCTGGCACAGAGCTGCTGCACTGCTCCTCCCGGGTGGTGCACGTTCCAGAGGAAGGCAGGAAACGCCTCGTTTGTAAAGACAGGGAATTCCGTGGGATCTGCCAGCTCCAGCAGGGTGCCCAGAGCTGCCCTGGGCTCCGTGGGGCAATCCCAGCCAAGGAGTGCTGGGCACCAGGAAGGGCTACGGAGGAGCCATTTCGCAACAGTTCCGATGGGGAGAGAAGGGCACGGGCAGCTCTGGAGGGTCAGTGCCGGGGACACCAGGGCCCGGTGAGCGCGCCGTCTCAGGCCAGCAGCACGGCAGAAGGGAGGGGGCAGCGGCAGAGCCCTGCACCCAAGGGGCTGCTGTTCCACCGGCTCTGTGTCACCGTCTGACCTGGCGCTGACATTCGCAGCTGTCTGTGCAACGGGAGCTCTCCCGGGGAAGGAGCGCGTGAGGTTCTTTGTGCTGGCTCAGAGCTTCCCGTGGATTTCAGCTCCGTGTGCAGGGGCATGGAGCACAGCACGGGAAGCACAGGATGCTCTGCCCACCTGATCCCGCAGCCCCAGAGGGCACCAGGCTGGAAAGCTGAGCAGCACTGAGCACCCAGACCTGCAGAACCTGAGGTAAAGCCAAGCTGGCTCATCCCTGCGCTGATGTCCCATTTTCTCTGTGGTTTGTGCAGCCCCACTGAAATAACCCAAGAGCTGGGCCTACTGCCACTTCCACCAGGGCCTCGTTAGGCTGGGCTTTGCCAAACCGTGTCTGCAGCTCGGAGCCTTTCCCTCAGGGGTCACACTGTGATGTGCAGCAGGTGATGAGGTGCACAGAAGCCGATGTTCCTGGCAGGAGAAGCCCCGGTGGCACTGCCGCCCTTGCTGGGATGCCAGCTCAGTCCCCAGCACCTCTCCTCATCACCCTCCTGGACCTCTGCATTGCGCTCAGAGCTCTGCCGAGCTTTCCATGCGGAAAGCAGTGGGAATGCAAGCACTGAGAAGGGATGGATCAGGAGCTGAGGGACTCAGCCTGGGACTCCAGAACCCTCAGCTCTGCAGCTTTCCCACATGACCTCGCCTAAGTCACTTCATCTCTCTGGCTGTGGCCATGGAATGTCATCCTGGTCTTTAGCTGCGGAAGAGACACCCACACAAGGATGTCTGCAGCACAGGCTGTGTCTGCCACAGGACAGGGAGCATCCTGGGACGGGCCACTGCGAGCTCTGACAACCACAGAATCCCAGAATGGTTTGGGTTGGAATGCACCTTAAAGGTCATCTAGTCCAGGCAGGGACACCTTCCACTAGCCCAAGCTGCTCCAGGCCCCATCCAGCCTGGCCTTGGACACTACCAGGGATCCAGGGGCAGCCACAGCTGCTCTGGGTACCTCACAAGGAAGGATTACCCCCAATATCCAACCTAAACTTACCCCCCCTAGGTTTAGATTGGGGTCCTTGAGGGAGCTGAAGCCGGACAAGGAGGGGCAGCCTGGGATCTCCTTCACTTCCCAACCCCAGCACAGAACGGAGCACCCAGCCTGGAGAAGGAGACTCTCCCCCTGTACTCACCAATCCTGTCCAGCCTGTCCAGAGCCACGGTCTCGAAGGCTCTCCTCATCATGGGGTACTCCTCCAGCACCTCGTTGAAGTTGTCCACGGACAGGGAGTAGAGGCGGCAGTAGGTGTCGGCGCGCACGCTGGCCGTGCGCCGGCCACGGGTCAGCAGGCAGATCTCTGCGGGCAGAGAGGGGCTGAGACAGGGCACAGACACCAGCAGCACCCCCACACCCCTCACTGCACGGCCCCTCAGCCTGCCCTCCCACAGAAAACACAGCCAGAGGTCACGCTCCGTGTGTGCACCCACATCTCAGAGTGCCGGGGGGCAGCGGGGCAGCTGCCGCGCACGGCGGCCCCTCAGGGGTTCTGCTAGCCCGGTCGGCCACACAAGGTTTGTTCTGGGGGATTATCAAAGGCAGCATTGTGCATTCACACCGGAGGAGTTGTGTTTCTGCAGCTCCTCGTGGGCACTGGGAAGGTCAAGCCTTGCTCTCGAGGCCAATTCTCTCTCGATTCGTAAAGAGGCTCTGTGCTGATCTGTGCCCTTGGTGCCTGGCTGCCGTTTAGATCCCTGTACCTGGAACATTTGTCTTTCCTCAGTTTGCAGAGATTTTCGTGTCTATGCCACAAGCACTGACAGGGAAAGCCACGGCAGTGGCACCTCCCAGCCCTGGGTGAGTTTACAGCGCTGTCACCCCTCCTCAGCGCTCAGCCGGTCACAGAACGCGAGGCCCTGCACTCAGCCACAGCTCCTGAGTGCTCAGCAGAGAGCTCCCCAGCCCTGCTTACACAGAGCCCGGGCAGCTGGGACAGGCACAGAGGGTGTGCGCTGCACAGTGACAGCACCCTGCTCCCCGTGGGTGCCGGGTGCCCATCCACCTGCCCCATTCCTTGGATCCGTGCTAAGCCCGCCCACAGCAGCACCCCGAGGCTGTGAGCGTGCTCCCAGGCTGCTTCCCCGAGGAGGTGATGCTCAGGGTGTGCGGGGAGCTGTGGTGGAATGCCACGGGCAGTGTCCATCCTGTGTCAGTCAGGGTACCCTGACCCCAACCCTCCCGCTCCAAACCCCTCGCGCTGCAGCGAGGGGCAGACAGGCTGTTTCACAGCAACCAGGAGCAACAGGAGTGTGGGAAATGCATAACAGGAGTTTTTTAGAGGGAAGGCCTCCCAGAAGGGAAGGCAGGGCAGGTTTTGCTCTGCCTCCCCTCAGCAGATCACCAGAGGTGGTGCAGTCAGAGCTCATCCTGCAGCCTGCCTGGGGCTCTCTGACAGGAGAGGGGGCTTTGTGTTACTCATGAGAGCAGTGCCCGAAACCCTTCCCAGCCTCCTGCTGGTCCCACTGCTCCAGAGCTCTGCTGCTCACACATTCTCCCTGCCTGCTGACTGCCAAGGCACTTTGCTGAGCCACAGGCAGGGCAGGTGAGGGACTGTTTGTCCCTCCCCGTTTATCCAGCCCCTCGTGTGGTCGATGCCAGACAGCAGCAGTAGGACTGTGCCTGCAGAACTGAGATCAGGCCATTTTTTACCTTTAGGTTCTCAGCTTCACCCGTCTGTCAGAAGGAAATGAACCCACAAGGCCCAAGTTTCCCTGCCACGTTTTGCTGTTATTTACGACCCAGGCTATGCAGTGCCCACCTCCCCCCGCACCGTCCCCTCTCTGGGAAGCTGTGAGGCTGCCAGAGATGGAGGAGGAAGTGCTGGCCATCAGTCCCACGTGGATCCAGGCTGATTTAAGGAATGCCTGGGCGCAGCAGTGGTGTGCCTGTGGGAGGGCGAGTGACTAGCACGCACCTCCGAAGTAGGAGCCGTCGGCCAGCTTGGTCTCCTTGTTGCCCTTGGTGAGCACGCTGACCACGCCGTGCTGGATGAAGTACATCTTCTTGCCGATGGTGCCCTCCCGGATGATGTAGTCCCCGGGCTGGAACACCTCGAACTTCAGCTTGGTCAGCATGGACGTCACGAAGTTGGGGTCTGCGTTGGCAAACAGGGGCATGGAGGCCACCAGCTTGCGGCAGTTGAAGTTTATGATTTCCTGACCATGTGCAGTGGAAAGGAGAGAGAGAAGGAGGAGGGGTCAGGGAGCAGAGGAGACGCACGTGTGGTTAGTCAACACCTCATGAAGATCCCCCGGCTGACCTGTGCGTTGAAAGTGGGATAAACCCGCTGCGCCTCAGCCTGGCTGCCCTGGGGCAGCTGCACGGGCTCTGGGTGCTCTGAGCACCGCGCTCACTGCCCTCGCCCCTCTGCCTCCCCCAGCAGCAGCACTCAAACCTCCCAGACGCAGCATTCCTGTTTCTGCAGGACACCCTGGGCTGTGAGGGAGCACAGCAGCGGTGAAATGCTGTCTGACAGAGCCCGGGGCTCCTCTCCAGGCAGGTGTCATAACTCACCTCGGCAGCCCCTCGTTCTCTGCTGCCCTTGCTTGTCAATGAGCTGTCAAACAGCACAAACGTGCCCAGGAGGAGAATGACCCCGGGCAGACGGGGACAGGGCCAGCAGAGGAGGGACAGGTGCTCACCGGGCGCCGGGCAGGAGGGGCTGCATCGCCAGCCCCAGCTAAGAAAGGCTGGCGGGCTGTGCCTCCCCGGGGCTCCGTGTCACTCGCAGGGGTGACAGCTCGGGAGCTGCTCCGTGCCCCGGCAGCTCCCACTCGGGCCGTGGTGCTGAGCCAACCCCCCCAACACAGCACAGCACAGCACAGCACGCCATGGGAACAGGGACAACCGGAGCGGGGAGAGCTGGGGAAGCATCTGTCTCCCCCCACGGGGGTTTCAGAGGGGTGCCCTTTGAGACTCTGGCAAAACTCGTTTTAAATTCTGGCTGGCACTCGCTCAGCTCTTCTCTCTGCCGCGGAGGGACATTGCTGTGGGGGAAGACAGAAGGCAGGGCCTGTCTGGAGCCCATGGGTGACACACTGGTGACACGCCCGGGACAACCTGCACGGCCAGGCTTCAGCTGGGGAGGAAAGGGGGCTTCTCCGAAGGCTCCTCCTTCCTCTGACTCCCCCTCTCGCGGCTGATGGAATGGGCACGGATGAGGCCGGCACTCCGTGCCGAGTTTCAGCCAAATACATGAGGTGAGGGCTTGCTGAGCCACCGGCCCAGGAGCTCCACAGCTGCCAGACGCGCTGGCAACGCGCCCTGCCCGTTCCCTGTCCCCTTACCTCGCGCAGGGGCTCGCTCAGCTCCCCCAGGATGCTCTCCTCATCAAACATCTTGCCCTGGTAGCGGTGCTCGTAGTAGTCGTGGATGCGCTGCCGCATGTCGGCGGGCAGCTTGTGGAAGGACATGTACTGCTCCACCTGCTTGTACTGTGGGGAGACACGGGGGACAGGGGTTACCAGCACGGGCCGCGCTGGGCGCTGCTCACGGGCAGCGTGTGCTGGACCTGCTCCTTCACCTCCAGCAGGGACACGGGGAGCAGGAGGCAGCGGCTGTCTGCTCCGCGGGGAGCGTGCGGGCTCCGTTTTGCACTCCCCACATGGCTGCCCCGTGTTTTGACCTTTAAAGCCATCCTCAGCCCGGTACCCGGCGGGACACCTGCTCGCTGCCCGGGTGCGGAGCGGCCCCTGCGCCCCTCCACGCACAGCCGCAGCTGCGAGCAGGGCTGCGAGAGGAGCGCCCGGCCGGGCATCTCTTCCCAGCAAACCGCGCCCAGCGAGGGCTGCGCAGGGTGGGAGCGGCAGAGTGCCAGAGCCCCCAGGGAAGGTTTTTCCACGGCACACGGCAGGACAGCGGCCAGCTGCGCTCCAGAGCTGTCACAGAAGCGCAGCCCCTCAGGGCCCGTGCCAAGGGAAGCACAGAATCTGCCCTGGGTGTGCGCTCACAGCCAAAGCCAGGGCACAGCCGGGATCAAATCCCAGTTATTTGGCGGAAGCTGCAGGACCCAGCCTGCTGCTTCTCTCCTCTGTGCTCCCACCTGCCCTGCCACGATGGCACCTTTGCTTTCCCATGACCTTCTTCGCTGCCCTTGGTTCCTGTGCCCGTGCACTCACCTTAACCCATGCATATTCTCACCTGATGAAAATTCTCCGCGGTGTCGGTGTGAGGGGATACAAGGGCACGCTCTGACTGCCGGCAGAGCAGCTTTGGGGTGAGTGGTGCTTCGTGTGAATAAAGGACACCTCCCCAGGGGCCAGGGCTGTGCCAGCGTCCTGCTGCCCTGCAGGTGCTGCAGGACAAGGTGTGTGCAGGGAATGGCCACGCTCCCTTCACCGGTGGCAATCCAGGACACGAGCCTGAGCGTGTCCTGCACTAAATGCCGACCCTAGGACTGCGCTGCTCCTTTGCCAGCCCTCCTTCCCCTCTTCTCCCTGATCAGCAGGTCCCTGAACGTCCCTTTGGTGCAGCTGGAGCTGGAGAGGCTGATCAGTGAGGTCGTGCCCGTCACAGCCCCGGGTGCTGCTCCGGGGACAGCCTGTGCTGGCGCTGCCACCCCCATCGGCACCACGCAGGAGAGGGCATCGCTCCAAGGGGCCAGCGGGGCAGACGGGACACTCGGGGCTTCCTGGCATTCCCAAAGCACAGGAGCTGCCTGGAAATATTCCTGATCCCTCCAGCCTGACCAAAGGCAAGGGAGCCACCAGACCCCCCTGGCACTGACCCCTGCCCTTGGTCACCTGCGTGGCTCAGGCTGTGCAGGGACTGGCTGTGGCAGGACAGTACGTGCTGGGTGCCCGGGGGAAGCCAGGGAAGAAAGGGATGGGAAACAGCAGCTCCCTGGTGGGAGCTGCATAGTCCCGGAAGGGACGTCCTTGCTAAGGGGTGCTTACAGTTTCCTCTGGGAACTGATAGAACCTATCAGCTGGCCAGTTTGAATATGGACAATTCTCTAAGCCACTTAAAGTTGTGATCACCTCTGTGATCCACATTTAAGAATAGGCCAACTCCCCCTCCAAGCTCTCTCTCGTTTCCAGCGCTGGGACAGGCGGCTGCAGGGCCCGAGCAGGGCCCAGTGGGCCCGGCCAGGCCCTGCTTGGGCCAGGCCGGGCCGGGCCACGGCCATCCTGAAGCCATGGACCTGTTCCAGCCGTGGAACCCCCCCCACTGCCTTGCCGTGGGCAGCCGGAGCGGCTCGGCTCTCCCCCCTCTCCACTGCGATAAGAAAAATTCAACATTCCAGCTACAAAGCTGCAAGGCCGAGGTGAGATTAACCCTTTTTATTGCTGTGAAGAGCTGAAAACCTGAGGGAAGAGAGAGAGGAGATGCTTAAAGCTGAAAGTCTGTTGTGAAGCTATGATATATCAGAGTATCCTGTTGTAATTTCATGAAGATCTGGGGGGTGGAGTGTTCACCTCGTAAGCAAAAGCACCTGCGCTGAGATAGGCAGATGCTGACGCAGCTGTAATTTCATGAGAAGTTTGGACAGGGAGAGATGAACCAGATGAGGACTTTTGCTCCAAACGGGAAAGGAGAAAACCTCAGTTCCTAGAGATGCTCCCAGAGATAGTCCTAAAGATGAAGATGAGGAACACTCTTTGCTCCCAGGGAGGGAGAAGGGCCTCTGTTTTTGTTTCTGAACGGCTCAACCTTAAAATTGTACCCCAAAAAACTTCAAGAGTGGACCCTCAAAAGCAGTTGCGGGAAAAGCTGCAAGTCAGGGGAAAGGACTCACACGCAGGCAGAGAGACTCCTCTTCCTAAATGGACTGAACAATATTTGGAAGTGGGCGGCTGTCTCGTTGTGATAATGTTTTCATAGCATGAGCAAGAAGAGACTTCTCTTTCTAAATGGACTGAACAAGGTTATTATGGAAGTGGTAAACAGACTGAACATCTTAAGGGTTGTCTTTTCACATTGTCAGTGGGAGAAGGGAGGAAGGTGGGGGGAGGAGGAGAGTTCTGAAGGTGGTACAATTTTTTTTTTCTTCTTTTAGGTCTGTTAATAAACTTCTTTATATTCTTTCAAGTTTGGTGCCTGTTTTGCATTTCTCCTAATTCTTATCTCACAGCAGATAAACAGTAATGAGTATTTTGGACCAAACCACTACAGCAACTCACCCACAGAGCATTTTGGAGCTTGTGGTCTTCCGAGCAGCACGTTACAGGGTTTGCAGCTCATCTCCCCACAGATGTCTCCTGCTGCTGAGAGGCTCTGCAGCCCGAGACACCCATGGGAGCTGGCAAACCGGGCACAGGACGTGCGGGACTCTCACCACAGAAAGGGAAATCATCAGGCATGAGCTTCTGCTGACTCAGGTTTAGTAATTTCATCTAAAATCCACAGAGAGTTCTGCCTGCTTTAATGCTGCATTTTTGTTCAATAAATGATTTGCCAAAAATATCCTCCGACGATCTCGGCTGTAGTGCAGTGGCTGAGCTGGACACTGACCAGTGTCACCAGGTGCCTCTCCTCCCCTGCTGCAGCCCCTGCCCCTCTCCCCTCCTCCGCTGGCACTGGCTGTCCATCTTCCACTGCCCTTTGCTCCCTGGCAAAAACATCCCCACACTCCAAGAATCCCCCAGCACGGGCTGGATCGGGTGACTGGGACTCTGCTTATTCACCACAAACGTGGATTTATGGCTTTGCAACAAAGAGCAATAAATTACTGCTCTGCAGAGTCCCCTGCCACGCTGTCCCCAGATAAGGCTCCCAGGGAAAGCAGGACAAATTTACCTCCCCCCAAATAACAGTGTTGCTTCTGACCACGAATGAAAATCAGGGTTATAAAAGCAATCTGTGAAATAAGGAACCATCACTCTCTGTCATGGTTAAGGAGAGGGAGATCTTGTCTCTCCTGTCTCTGCTGGTGCTCCCTCCTCTCACCCACGAGGGTTTTGGGGCCCTCGGCTCTCCCTTGTGCAGAGATGGGGTCAGAAATGAAAGCATCGACCCCTTCTTGCCATGTTTGAGGGACTGAAGATTCACTGGAGTGTTCCCCCTTCCCTTGGAGCTGCTGCAGGCCCCACTCCTGCAGGGTCAGGCGGATGATGCCACTCTCAGCTGGCCCTCACTAAAGCCACTTGCTGTCCCTTTGCTGCCTTTCAGCCGTGGCCAGGCCTCCCTGACAGCTGCTTCCCCTCCTCCCTCCTCCTCCTCCTCGCCTGCTCAGCCTCCCACTTGTCTCCCTGTCCCCAGCCTGACCTGTGCTCAGAGCTTAGTGGCCTCTCTGGGTTCAACCAAAACCACTCATTTAGGAATTATTTAAATCTCTCTGAAGACAATCGAGCCCATTTAAATCCCAGCTCATTTTCTTAAGTCTGTTTTTCCTCAAATAGCCCTTGAAGGAGGTATTAATATATCAAAAGGAAACCGTTCGGCTGAGTATTTTTGCTTCTATAGCTGGCCACTTTCCCTCCTGTCTCACCACCTCCCTCCCCTCCTTCCAAAGCTCTGATCACTCACAGCCCAAAGCCAACTAAATATGTTTAACTCCTTCCATGCCCTCACACCCGTCAGGAATCCTCCTCTCTCTGGCAGGGATCAATCACTGAAGAGGCTCAGCTGTTCCTTGCCCCAGTTCTGAACGCGGAAACCACCAGGCACAGGGGGGATTGTTGGGGTGTCCCGTGCAGGGCTCCATGATCCCTGAGGGTCCCTTCCAAGCCAGCACATTCCGTGATCCTGGTTCTGCTCGGATCCTTCCAGGATGAGGCTGAGATCAGTGTGGCACTGGGTATAATTCCAATCACAAACATCTCCGTGTCTGGACCCCAGGGAAGTCACCAGAGATGCGCTTGTGGAAGGAGAAGGAGGCTGCAGCAGAGCATTCCCAGCTCAGGGAAGGACTGTGGTGCTCTGGCAGCAGGATATCCCTGGAGCTGGGTTAAGAGCCACCCTGCCCGGTGCTGGGGCTCTCCCAGGTGCATCAGTGCTCTGCAGGGAACCATCAGCTCGTGGGATTCACCGCGTGGAGGGTCCTGACAGGACACAGGGGAATGTCTGTTCTATTTCCCCTGATCTCTGGTCAGGAGCCAAACAGTGCAGCTCCCCAGCACTCAGGAATCGTCAGACCCACAGAAACGCTGAGTTCTGGCGTTCTGGCTCTCTTCAGCCATTCATATTGCCACCCTCAGGATCTAGTCTACGATCTACATGTGACTCCACATGCTCATTCTCGTGGAGCTGCAGGACTGCTGAGGGGTTTCAGGGAAGAACAGAGGAGTTCTGGGACACAGTCTGGGAGCTACCTCCATTCTGGAAAGGCCTGATGTGATGTCCTGGTTGTGACCCTTTCCAAAGGCTGGATTAATTAATTCCTGTACCACGGCCCTCGATCGTTTTGCCACCAGAAAATGAGTTTTAAGTGTCCCTTCCTGGAAAAGCTGGGACACTTTTCCCCTTACTGCACAGTACCTTTGGTAATTGTCAGGATCCTGATCTCTTGCTGTGGCACAGAGACTTCCTGGAGCTTTTCTCCCACTTTTCTCCAACATTCCTTGCCCTGGGGATGGCCGTGAGTTGCCTCCCCCTGCTGAGCATCAGCTCCTGTTCAGGCAGGGATTGTGCCTCAGACAATCCCACCGGACTGAGCAGGATGAATAATGAGCCTGATGAAGCCCCTGTTTGCCTCCAGCCATCTCTGCTGCTCGGCGTTCTGAGGAAAGCAGATCCAGAAGCTGTGGGACAAATCCCTCTGCAGGAAATGTTGTGGGTGCCGAGCCCGAAGCTCTAATCCTGTACATCCCACGGGAATGCAATACGGACAAACCTGCACGTCGTGGCTATGGGAAGAGCCTGTTTCCCCTGGGAATGGCCCCTGAAGGCAATGCCTGGCTGGGCTGGACAGGCCACATCCTGCCATAAGGCACCAGGCCAGCACAGGGCACTTCTGGCCACGGTCAATCCGCCTTCAGAAACACCACAGGACGCTGTGGAGATGTCAGGTCACTGGAGCCACACATCCGGAGTGGGACAGGGAAAAGGGACCAGCAGTGCTCTGCCCAGAGGAGCAGAAGGAGGGAGACGAGGTGAAATGTGCCCCCAAGGGCTGGAATGGGGATGGGGGAGCAGCGAGGGTGCAGCGAGGGATCGGCACTGCTGGGAGCAGCGGGACAGGCGGCTCTGCGGGAGGCTCCGCGCGCTGCAGCATCAGCTCTTCATCCATTTATTATTTATTTACTAACAGCTCGAGCGCCAAAGCAGGTTCCCAGACTGACAACGAAGTCTGCAGCCCCTCGGTGGGATGGGAAGAGCTGCCGAGGCGGGGACATTCCCTTGCCATGGCAAGGCAGGCAGCCTTGGCTCGGAGCAGGCGTCACCGCGGCGGTCGCGGGGCAGAACGACCCGTGTGCCTTCCAGGCCCAGGATGGAGGAGTCAGAACCTGGGCTGTAACTCCCCTGTTTCTGACATGTTTTACAGCTTCAGAACGGGCCTTCTAAACCACGTTTAAGGCCACCCACGAAATATTCTCCTGCACGAGCAGGAGCTACTCGACCCCAGTGTGGGTAAGGCAGTTGGCACCCCAAGGCATTCTGAAAAGAAGCCATGAGGTTTTCATTGAGCAAAAATTTCTGTTTTATAACAACCCAGGGTTCTTTCAGGGAAAGGATTAAATAACCCGGAAACAGCTGACACGATTTCTGAGTTTCTGGCTGAACAGCTCATTATTTATAACACCCCATTACCTGCAGGGAACTGCCCCGGGGCAGTGCTGGCACCCCAGGCCAGGGCACAGCAGAGGCCCTGACACCGTCACTGAAGGACATCACTTATCAGCCTTGTTATCAGCCCGGGCTGCTGGACTGCCAGGGAGGTGGGACACAGCACTGCTCAGGCCATCTCTCCACAGAGGGAACAAAAACCCAGTGCAGGCACGACAGGATAAAGCCGGGCTCTCCAAACTTTTTCCAATTAGGAAATTTGATTGCATTCTGCATTTGATTAAGTGCTGCAAACACCTTTAATTTCTGGCGTGCTGCACTCCCTGCCCTCTCCTTCACACACATTACCCAAGGAGTGAGGGAGCTCTGCAGCTCCCCTGACCTCCACAGCGGGTGCTGGCTCAGGAGGAGACTCCTCCAGAACGCCTGGGAGCTCCAGGAATGTGGGAATGATCCCTAAGAACTTATTGGTGACCAGTCCTCTTGGGAATGCCCTTTCCAGTCCTGCCCAGAGTGGTAAAGGATGTGACGTTTCCCCCCTGGCAGCAGTGGAATCCTGGCAGTGTGTGCCCGCCCAGGCTGCCGGAGTCACCGCAGTGTCTGTGTCCCCCAGGCTCAGCCAGCTCCGGAGCCCCAGCGATCGCCTCAGCTCCAGCACAGGGCTCATGAGCTCTGCTGGCAGGGGGTGCTCATCAGCAGGGCACGCTGCCAGGCTGGTGTGGCTATCCAGGAGCCCAGGCAGGATCTGTGCCCCCTGTTCCCTGCACGAGCTCATGGGGAAGCAGCTCAGAGCAGCCCCCAACCCACCGAGGGCAGTGAGGGCTCCTCTCCCCCGTGCTGGCTCTGCTCCAGGTGCCTCAGGGAGGAGGACTCCAGCTCCTGCCCACTGACAAAGCAGATCTGGGATTCCCACTGCCGGGGGCTGGATCTGCATCTGGGCACTCAGCAACACCTGGAAGGTTTCCTCGAGTCAATCTGTCCAAATATTCCGAGGTTAACGAGACTCTGGAGCTCTGCAGCACCCTGGAGCTGTGAGTTGCCCGGTTTCATCATGGACCATAAAAAAGCCCAAACCACCCCTTAAACGTGCTGCCAATACAGCTCTGCTGCTGCTCTCCCAGAAGGAGCGAGGGCAGCCTGAGCCCCAGGACAGGCTCCCAGCTCTCAGAGCAGTGGGCCGGCCGAGGGCACTGTCTGGATTCCCCTCCAACCAGTGCTGCTCCAACATCCCCAACAGGGACAGAACATTCCAGCGGTTTTACTTCGGCCTTTCCCACGACTAAACTTCCCCCAGTTTCCCTCTGCTGCATTCAGGCTGCTGATGGAAGGGCTGAAATGTTAGAGCAGGGCAGCGAAGTGCTTGGATAGGCAGAGCACAGGAGGAACTGTGGGCAGGAGGGCTGTGAGGTGTGTGAGGAGCTGAGGGGCGATGCCAGTGCTCTGCGGGGCTTCTGGAGCCATTGTCTCGGCAGCGTTACCTGCCCGTCCCCCTGCAAGCGAGCAGCAGCACGTGCTGCTTCAGAACGGTGACACGGGAAACCGTGAGTCTCTACCCAGAGCCGAGAGGTATTTTCGGAACAAGAGGCACTGGATGGACTGCTCAGGGAGGAGGAGGAGCGAGGAAGGAGTGCGGAGAGCAGAGAGCGCCAGCGCAGCACAGATCCTGAGGGGAGAGGAGGCTCTGGGAGGAGAGATTAGGGCTCTGCTGGGCTCTGCAGTGCTGACAGCAGCAACCCCTGCCTCTCACCAGTCCCTCCCCTGCTGTACCCGGGGCTGAGCCTCCCTGCGCCTGCTGGGATGGGAGAGTGAGCCCAGGGCGTCCCTGCCCTGTTCCGAGGATGGCAGCGAGCAGCACAGTCACCCTCCCGAGCCCTCAAGGTGACAGAGCGCTGGGGAGGATGAGAGGCTGTGCGTGGTGACTTGACAGAAATACGAATCCAGCTCAGCTGCAGGATTAGGGAAAGAAATTAATAGGAGGACCTGCAAAAAGCACGAGAATCACTGGCCTATCTGGCTAGCTTATCCCTCTCCTGGGCAAAGAACACTCTTCCTCTCATGTGAGCCACGGTCACACAGGCTGGGGGTAATTCTGCATTCAGGGATGAAGTAAAGGCTCCAGCTGATCTATAAACAGAGGGTCTTGTACCCCTGCTCCTGTCCTTGAGCCCCTCCCCAGCACCTGCACCAGAGCTCTAGCACTCCAAGATAAGCTCTTTCAACCCACAATGTTGCAGAAAAATAATGTGGGAGAAGAAATGAGCTCAGTGAGGGTGTGGGAAGCCAGAAGAGCGTGCCCGGCCGAGCACAGTGGCAGGGAGCTCCGGGTGAGAACAGGCATGTTCTGGGTCAGAGCTGTCACATCGGCTCACTCACACCACCATGCTGCCCAGCACCACTGTGGGAAACGTTTCTGTCAGAATCCCTCAGGATGGAGCTCTAGTGGTGCTGTCTCACACGCAGGAAATAGACACCAGCCCCGGGTGCAAGGATGCTGTGGAGTTAGACTCCAGACTGAGGTTAGGAGAGAAGATCAGCCCCTGATCCTGCCACTGCCTCCGTGACCACGGGAAGCTCCGACGGGCCCTTCTCGGTTTGCCTCTGGCAGTGGAGGGCAAACAGTCCCTTCAGAGAGCCACGTCCAAAGAGCTGTTCCCATTTTCAGGGAGGCCAGGGCTGGCGCTGCCCCATGGCTGTGCCCCCTCCACGTGCCGGGCGTGCTCTGTGCCACGAGGGACTGTCCCCTGGTACCCAGGAACCTCAGCAGCTCCCTGGCTTGGAGCAGGAATTCCCGCTGAATTCTCCGTGGTTCCTGCCAGCCCACGGATCCCACCCAGCCTCCCTGCCCTGCAGAACCAGCACAGCATGGTGAGAAGCTCTGGGAGGAGATTTCGACAGGACAGGGATCACTGTCCCAGTGTTCAGAGGATCTGAGGCAGAGTGAGACAAGCCTGCTCCTGAAGCCGACAGCCAGCACAGCTTGGCTTTCATTCCTCTTTTCCAAAGCCCTGCTTGTCCAAGGGAACAACCTTGCATTGGCAGAGGTCTGGACAACCTGAAACCTCCCCAGAAACTCACCCCTGAATCTTGTCGTGAGGATGCCCCGCAGCAGAGCCTCCCAGGGCAGTTCCAGCTGTAACCTCCTCTCCCGTTTGGGTTTGTGCTGTTCCTCTCCCTGCCCACCGTGTCCCTTTCCTTGGCCGCTCTCAGCACAGCTCCCGAAGCCCCGCAGGCTGAGCTGTGCTGAGGGACAGGCAGAGCCCACAGGGTGCTCAGCAGAGGTCTCTCAGTCGCTGCTGGCTTCTACCAATCGACCTCCGAACTTGCAGAGATTCTCTCTCTAATCTGCTTCACCAGCCGCTTTGTCCCAGGAGGGCCGCACTAAATTGAGTTGCAGAGCTGCAAATCACGCAGCAGCCTCATTTGAATCGTGGCTGTCCGAGTGCTAAGGAATGCGGGAAGTCAATACATGTTTGTTTTTAGGCCATCGCTTGTCCCATTTGCAAGAGGAAAATGAACGAGCCGAGCCCCTGAGGCTTTGATTGTGGGAGGATAACTCGGGAAATGAACCTGCCACAGGAGTGCGCCCTTTGTGCAGTCCTCTCCCCACCGCCTTTGTCAGAGCTCTTCTCCTGGCTCTGCCAACCCTCTCACTCACATCCCCGCTTTCTAAGCGGGCTTTAACACTTCCCACTGTCCCTGCCACCCCCTCCACAGCCCCTGCTGGCTTCCTGGGGACTGATTTCCCCGAGCACTGACTGGAATCCAACCGCAGGGTCACGCTGTGCCCTTGTCTGCAAGCGCGGAGTGCCCAGTGCTGCAGGTGCAGCCTTGGCTGCGCCAGGCTGGCCAGGTGGCTGGGTTTGCAGATCAGTCCTTGACTTCTGTGCTACTTCAAACACATTTGAATAAGCACTCTGCATGCCGAGATTTGATCAGCCTGCATTCCCTGTGCTGCAGTGTCCTTCTCTCTGGCGTGCCCTGCTCTCCGTCGGGAGCAGCCCGGCTGAGCTGCAGCACGCAGCTGAAGCCCTGGATGCTCCAGGATGCATCCCAGGCCTCCACACTCTTCTTCTGGGCGTTCCCCCTCCTCTACCTCTAGCTGTGGTTTGGGATCTTCCCTGTGCTCCAAGCATGAGTCAGCCTCTGGCCTTCTTTGCTCTCCCTCTCTGCCCAGCTCTCTTCCCATTGCAATCCCCATGTCTCGAACGGGCTCCAAGGTCATCCTACCTCCTTCCCGAACCTAAAATTCACCTGAGCAGTGCCTGCTGGTCACAGTTTCCCCACCTGAATCACAGCTCCCCTCTCACCTAAACTGCACCTGGCAGGGTCAGAATAGGAACAATTCCTCTTCTTAATCTCCAGATCAAATGTATCCACAAGACCCCGGCCATAAAACCTCCTCAGCCCCGCCAGCTGAGGGCAGCTGCTGTTTTTGGATGCCCTGCCCAGCTCACAAATTCAGTGACTGTGGCAGTGGCAACCTGACTGGCTGTGACATTTCTGGCCATGCCTCCAATCTGCAATCCAACAACGGTGCCATTAATTCCACAGCCACCCGGGGAACCTGCTCCGAGCTCCCGAGCCTTCATCTGGGCTTTGGGGGTTGTCCCGCAGCTCGCTCAGGAGTGAATAATCTGGATACTTTCAAAGACAGCACTTGCTAAACAGAAGCTGCACATTCTGGAACGTTCCCTGGGGGTTTGAAACAAGGTGTGGGAAAGGAAAAAGTGACTTCCAATGTTAGGTACCGGTGACATTGATAACGCTGGCGTACAAAGTCAGGCAGAGACAGCAACAGTCACCTCCTCGCCCTGCTGTGGTTAACTGATCCTGCTGCTGTTTCTTCCTGAGGGTGTTGGAGTGGAGGGATGGGGACGAATGGCCAAGGAACTGCACCCTCGGCCTCTCTCACTGACAGTGCTGGTTTCCTCTGGACAGCACGGAAACCACCCCGGGCTCCCTCTGAACAGCATGGGGACCACCCCGGGCTCCTTCTGGACAGCACGGGGACCACCCCGGGCTCCTTCTGGACAGCACGGGGACCACCCCGGGCTCCCTCCGGACAGCACAGAGACCACCCCGAGCTCCCTCTGAACAGCACAGGGACCACCCCGGGCTCCCTCCGGCCAGCACAGGGACCACCCCGAGCTCCCTCTGAACAGCACAGGGACCACCCCGAGCTCCCTCCGGCCAGCACAGGGACCACCCCGGGCTCCCTCTGAACAGCACAGAGACCACCCCGGGCTCCCTCTGGACAGCACAGAGACCACCCCGAGCTCCCTCTGAACAGCACAGGGACCACCCCGAGCTCCCTCTGGACAGCACAGAGACCACCCCGAGCTCCCTCTGGACAGCACAGAGACCACCCCGAGCTCCCTCTGGACAGCACAGAGACCAACCCGGGCTCCCTCTGAACAGCACACAGACCACTCCGAGCTCCCTCTGGACAGCACAGAGACCAACCCGAGCTCCCTCTGAACAGCACAGGGACCACCCCGAGCTCCCTCTGAACAGCACAGAGACCACCCCGAGCTCCCTCCGGCCAGCACAGAGACCATCGCGGCCCCAGCAGGGCTGCCCTTACCTTCTCCTGGTACTGGCGGCGCGAGGAGTCCAGGGACTGGATGAGGGCGGTGGCGTGGCCGATGAACATGGCGTAGCAGGTGGCCCCCACGATCATGCTGAGCATGGTGAGCCACACGTCCGACATCCCCACCGGCGCCTGCTGCCCGTAGCCGATGCACAGCATGTGGCTCATGGCCTTGAACAGGGCGTACGAGTACTGCTTCCCCCACGAGTCGTTCTGCAGGGACACAGCACAGCTTCAGCACGGGACACGGCGCTCCGGACACGGGCATGGGGCAGGAAAGCACCCTGCTGCTGCACCCAAAAATCCCTGTCGGCAGCACCTCGATGTGTTACACCAGGGATTTAGTTCTTTGGTGGCTTGGAGGTCTGGGGAGTCTTTGAAAGCTAGGAGGGCTATGGAGTCTCAACCCCCAAACCCCTCAGAGCCCCCATAACTCCCACATGCCTCAGTGACCCCATAGCCCACAGAGCCCCTACACCTCAATGCCCCTCAGAGCCTCCATAACTCCCATATCCCTCACTGAGCCCCTACACCCCAAGCCCCTCAGAGCCCCCATAAGTTCCACATCCCTCAGTTGACCCCATAGCCCACAGAGCCCCTACACCTCAATGCCTCCATAGCCCCCGTAACTCCTGTATCCCTCACTGAGCCCCTAAACCTCAAACACCTCAGAGCCCTCACAGCCCCGCAAGCCCAGCTCACTCCATTTGGAAAATGAGCCCAGGTTCTGTGACCTGCCATCCCACTTTGGTCCCGGTTTTTAGTGATTCCGTGTGCTTTTCCAGCAGGGAAGGCAGCCAGGCTGCCCTGTTGTAACCTGGGATAAACCCAGATGATGCACTGGGAGATTTCACAGTGACCCACGTGTGGGAGGGGAACTGAAGCAAATCATTTCCTCCCCAGGGAAATGGACTTCAACTGAGACTTGTAACAGAGAGCCTGAGCCAGGAGCCAGCAGCGGGAGCTGAGAGTGGGGAAAAATCTCTGCCCAGCCATTTAGGAAATGGCCAGGGGCTCTCTGGTCGTTACCTGAGAGATGAGAAGGGCAGAGAGTGAAGCTGATAATGTCTGAAGAGAAGTTCTCAGTTCCAAACAGGGCTTTCTCAGGGAGCTAAGGAGCTACAAATGGCCTCATTTGAGAGCAGCAACGTCTGCCAGGAGAGGTGTCCTGAGACACCGTGTGCTCTCCACTGCAGCTCGCACAGGCAGCAGGGACATCACGGCACAGGGACAAAAACCAGCCCACATTTCCTGATGGTTCCCATCAGCCTGAGCTGCTGGAACAGCTCATCCTGTGGGGATTATCTGCCAGCAAGTGCCGGCTGTGGAACCTTGTCCAGTGACCGCTCTGCCATCACTCACAGCTCTTACAAGGATGGGAAAATGCCTCTGCTGGGTGAGAGCCATGGCAGCACCGGCTGCTCCTCAGCTGCCCCATTCCTGGGAAGGGCACAGGGTGTGGATGGAGCTCTGCAGACACACGTGCCACCTTGGAAGGTCACCGCACAGGCCTGCTGGTGGCTCGCCAATAAACGAAGAGTTCTCCTGTGACCTCCACCCAGAGCACCAGCAGCCAGCAGTGCTGGGAGCTCTGGAGCTCCCCGGGCACCTCCTGGAGGTGTCTCATCACAGTCAGGTTGACGACCTCTCTGCGAGCAGCTCCCCAGTGCCACTGGTGCCCACGGAAACTTCTCACTGCTCTTACGGGGAGCGAACAGCGACAGAGCTGGCTGGGAGCTGCGGCACAGGGCTGGAAGCTCTGCTGAGGGCTGCTGCTTGCTTAGGAGATAAGCACGTGGACAAAGCCAGCTGATAGCACTACCCGGCCAGATTCGGTTTCGTTATGCAAGAACAGGCCTGGTTCCCGCTGCAACAAGAAGGGCAAAGCCACACGAGTGACAGCAGAGCGGGCACGGGAGCAGGGGCACAGTCACAGCCAGGAGGGACTGCTCCTGCCCTGCTGGCGCCAGCCTGTCTGGGCTCACCTTCCAGCAGAGCAGGAACCTGGGAAAAACCCCCCTGGAGCCAAGAGAGAGGGCAGGAGACAAAGTGGCCACTGGTGACAGCTGCTGGCTGTGCCCTGGGCTCGTGGGGAGGAGCCACCAGCAGCCGAAGGAGCCACACACAGAGGAGGGCGGAGGGAGTGTGTCCCTGGCCAGGGCACAGGGAGGGTCCGGCCACGGGAGCTGCCAGAGGTGTGGGGCCAAAGAGGTGACCCCTCCTGCCCCTTTGCCTCCAGGCCTGTGCTGTGGCCGCGAGGCCTGGCCAGAGAAGCGGTGGATGTGTTTTTTGTGGCATTTCGCAGATGCACTTCTGCTCCGTGCGGGCACCGAGCTCTCACACAGCTCCCCCGGGCAGCATCCTGCGCTGGCAGGAGCCCCCTGCCCTCAGCCCTGCAGTCCTGGCAGTCTGGGGCCCTGCTCTCAGGGCGTGGCAGCTGCTGTGACCTCCATGGCTTTAGCCCAGGCACTGCCCCTCACCCTGAGACAGCGGCAGGGAGCTGTCACTCGTGGCCAGCCTTGGCTCTAAGTGCCGCGTCCTGCGAGGGTGGGCAGCGCGCTGCCAGCTGTTCTGGGCACAGGAGCACTGCAGCTGTCCTGCCCCATCCCTTGTTGAATGAATTCCTGCCCTGCTCCTCACTGGGAGCGGCGGGAATGCTGCTGCCCTCTGAGTTCAGTGTGGCAGTAGTTTAGCAGGGCAGCACATCACCACAGGCCTGAGAGCAGGGACAAAGCACTGAGCTGAAATTCCAGAAGGAATCTGGGCAGACAGAGCAGTAACAGCTGAGCTAGGAAACTGGCTGCCAGGCTCTTTAGTGGCTGCGAACATCTGGGTGCCAGGCAGGCTCGAGGTTTAAAAGCCATTCTTCCAGCAACCTGCGGCTCAGGAGTGCTGTTGACAAGGAAGCTCGCCAGTGTTTTGTAGGAATTAGTCATCCAAAACTCGAACATCCGACACGCCGAGGCCCTGCAGCCCGCAGAAACACCGCTGGCTCCCTGGGAACTGCACAGCTCCGAGGCCCAGCCCAATTCCCAGCAGCAGCAGGGCTCCCTGCGAGGATGGGCTGCGGGTGCCAGACTGAAGGGTGGCAGACTGAGGGGTGAGAGCTGCAGGAAACACGGAGCTTTCCAAACAAACCGAGCTCTGCTGGGAGAGCGTCAAGGGCTGCTCAGAGAGAGGCACTCCTGTGAAGGGGAAGCCTTTCGGAGCAATTACCTTTAGGATACCGAGTGCAGAGAGCACTGGATGCTCCGTGAGGGCTCTTCACTTACAGCTCTCGGTACATCTTTAGTTTTCAGGCTTTTTTGTTTTCCACAGAGTGAGCAGATGGGTCAAGCCTACAGTACTTTAGGCTGGCCTAGAAGAGGTTCCAAATGCGGTGTGGACTCGGCTTCATCAGCACGGGGTGCCTCACACTGCCACAGCTCGTTCCCGTAAGAGCCAGCCCCTGTGGAATAGCCCACCACACCAGCCCCCACGCGGGAGGGCTGCACCACTCCACAGCCACTGGAGCGGCTGAAATGGCCCATTAGGAGAGGGAAATGAGGCCTTAAACTGCAGGGGGGAAATGACTCTCCTTAGGCAAATCCCAAAGCAAGCTAAAGCGGAGCTACAGGTCTGTGCCTGGTCACAGTCAGGAGGGGGTTACTCAGAGGCACGGAGAGAGTCTGCAAAGGGGAGGGGAATGACTTTGAAGCAGTTTCTCGGACTGGTTTGTTTTAGCAGCCACGCTGGCAGTGCTGGAAGGGCTTCTCTGGCATCAGAGTCTGGCCTGCTCAGATCCACCTTTGAGTACTTGGAGACGCTTCCTGGGACACCTGAAAGGCACTGCTGGGTTCTGTAGCACCTCACAGAAGCACCCAAAGGCAAACTGTGGTGTCTGACAGGGCGTCTTGGTTCTGACATACACGTGAGTGTGGCTGGTTGAATCCTCACTGGAGAGGAGGAGTGAGAGGAGTAAAGATCGGAGAAGTACTGGAAGTTCCTGGGGTAGGGGCGCAGTCCTTGGGCACAATGTACTGCCTGACCCACACCATTAACACCTGGAGAACTCAGGAGCTGTCTCCAACCATCCCTGCCCACCCCTGCATCTGCTGGGCTGGGCAAACAGGCC